>NC_071477.1:18559692-18859692 GCF_028500815.1 Rissa tridactyla
ATGTGATAGTGAAAAATGAAAAACACAGACAACGTAAGAAAAAGGGAGCATCTTTGCTCAAAGAAGGCTGTCCTAATTTTTCCCTGTGTTTTTCCTTCTTTGGACAGAGCCCCCATGACAAGAAACAGCAAATGTCCAACAGCAGCTCCATCACCCAGTTCCTCCTCCTGGCATTCGCAGACACGCGGGAGCTGCAGCTCTTGCACTTCTGGCTCTTCCTGGGCATCTACCTGGCTGCCCTCCTGGGCAACGGCCTCATCATCACCGCCGTAGCCTGGGACCATCACCTCCACACCCCCATGTACTTCTTCCTCCTCAACCTCTCTGTTCTTGACCTGGGCTCCATCTCCACCACTCTCCCCAAATCCATGGCCAATTCCCTCTGGGACACCAGTGTCATCTCCTACGCGGGATGTGCTGCCCAGGTCTTTCTGCTTGCCTTCTTCTTTGAAGCAGAGTTTGCCCTTCTCACCATCATGGCCTACGACCGCTACGTGGCCATCTGCAAACCCCTGCACTACGGCACCCTCCTGGGCAGCAGAGCTTGTGTCCACATGGCAGCAGCTGCCTGGGGCAGTGGCTTTCTCACTGCTCTGCTGCACACGGCCAATACATTTTCACTGCCCCTCTGCCAGGGCAATGCTATTTACCAGTTCTTCTGTGAAATCCCCCAGATCCTCAAGCTCTCCTGCTCACACGCCTACCTCAGGGAAGTTGGGCTTCTTGTTCTTACTGTCTATTTATTGTTTGGTTGTTTTGTTTTCATCGTGGTGTCCTATGTGCAGATCTTCAGGGCCGTGCTGAGGATCCCCTCTGAGCAGGGATGGCACAAAGCCTTTTCCACGTGCCTCCCTCACCTGGCCGTGGTCTCCCTGCTTGTCAGCACTGCAGTGTTTGCCCACTTGAAGCCCCCCTTCCTCTCCTCCCCATCCCTGGATCTGGTGGTAGCTGTTGTGTACTTGGTGGTTCCTCCAACAGTGAATCCCCTCATCTACGGCCTGAGGAACAAGGAGCTCAAGGGTGCCCTCTGGAAGGCCTGTGATTCTACCAGTTTGCTTCAGCAGCAGCGAATCTCCCATCTCTCTTTACAAGTGACCTCGTATTTATTTCCGGCAGCATTTGTCTTGTGGTCATTGTATCAGTTATAAACCTGTCACTACACAAATACTTGCTTTTTTCATAGAATCATAGAATCATAGAACGGTTTGGGTTAGAAGGGACCCTATAAATCATCCCTGCCATGGGCTCCCGTACCTGCTGAAGACTCCTGTTCTTCAGGGCGCTATCAGGAGCTACCAGAAGAGCACAAGAGGTGTCCAGAGACACCGCGTGCCTTGCGTTGGGTGCACAATGGATGGAGTATCACAAGAAGGTAAAAGCAAAAGATGGCCAGGCTAATGAGGGCCATGGGCTAGATCCCGTGATGAGCCTGACACACTCCCTGAGAGAGATGGAATGTCCCGTGATTGTCCACAGAGCCCTGGGAAGGGTCTGCTTCCCAGCCTGGCCAGCACAGCCAGTGTGGGCTCTCCTCGTTGCCCAGGGGCTCCACAAGCCCCTTGCTCTGCAGAGCAGCACCACCAGCTTGAGGCCTTGCAGGGAGCATGGGGAGGGAACCAGGAATGTCTGGCCAGGCAAGCACTGACCGGGTCAGCTGGGGAAAGACTCTCTGGGGAGCAGGCCTGTCCCTGGAGAAGCATGGGGCACCGCGTGTGTGTCAGAAATGAGATGTGAGAAGGAGAATCAGGTTTCTCTGTCACACATCAGCTCGCAGCAGCTCCTGCGCGACAAGGGCACTGCTGGAGGCTGCCCAAGCAGGAAGGCTGATAAGGACAGAGCCCTGAGGGCTGTCAGGGGACTGTGCCAGGGTTGCATCTCCCCACCCTGAATGAACTTACCCTCTACCGTTCCTGTGCAGCAGGTCTATGGGACCACATTTGGGGCAGCAGGGCTGTGCCAGTGACGGACAGTGCCCTGGCAGCGGCCTCGAAGCAGCCATTAGGAAGTGAAAGCAAGGACAGGCTACAGAAAAGGCTTTGATATTTAGTGCCTGTGTCACACGGGCATGTTTTGAGAAAAGGCAAAGCTCACCTGTACTTGATGGTGGCATGAGAAGTCAGGAGTCCTTCCTCTCTGCCCCTAATTTTACTCAGCCCCTGTATGTTCCTCTGTTGGGATGAGTGGTTTTGTGATGTGTCTCTTTGCCTCAAAATGGCTCCTCCCAGCTGTTGGCCAGTCAGGGTCCTGTAAAAGAAGCGACTCACAAGCAACACCTCAATTTGGGTCACCTTTGCCTGCTTCGCGCCCTCTCTTCTTCTGTCATCGTCTCCGATGGACTCCGCATCCAATATCCATCAGCTTCCTCTTTACCGGCACCTGTCTCTGCCCTGCCTCCATGGGATGGCAGAGCTGTCGTGGGACAGGCTGGGTGGTGGGAGGGCAGCCATGGATGGGTAGGGTTCCTCAGGAAGGCAGGCATGGTGGTGAGGAGGCAGAGGTGTGCTCTGTGCACAGGGGAGCAGGGAGCGCAGAGGGCCTTGTCTCGGAGGAAGCCTTGTAGTCGCTGCTCCAGCCTTACGTGGGTAGTTGAACCACCACAAAATCTGCTGCAAGGTCAGTGGCGCTGGAAAGAATCAGCCCAAGAGAATTCCAGAGGATGCTGAAGACCAGTTTTGGCCGAGAAAGCTCCTGAGCTGACCACATTTGCACTCTTACTCACAGACAAGGAGGAACTGGATGGGGCTCATAGAATCACAGCAGTTGGAAGGGAGCCATGAGGATCATCAAGTCCAACTCTTGACTCCACACAGGGCAACCTGCAAGTTAAGGCACATATCTAAGAGTGTTGTCACGTCACTTCTTGATCAATGGCAGGCTTGGGGTCATCGACCCCTTCACCACTCTTCTAGGGAAGAACTTACTTCCAATAGCCAGTCTGAACTTTGACAGACACAGCTGTAAGCCATTCCCTTGCATCCTATCACCGGACACTAGAGAAAAGAGGTCAGCACCTCCCTCTGCACTCCCCAGCAGGAGGACGTTGAAGACAGCAACGAGGTCACCCCTTGGCAATGAGAGTCACCCTTCACATCACAAGGCCCTTGTTACGTCCTGGTCTGACTACGTTTGGTCCGGGAGGGGTTCGGGCTGATTATGAGCATGAGATTAAGACACAAATGAGGTCAGATGCCGCTCACTGCAGATTTATTGTTATTCCCCAGCATTAGTCACCAAGACGAGCAATAGAGTAAAGGAGGAAATAGAGAACAGGAAGAAGAGAGGAGTGTTACGGAGCACAGCAAGAGTATAGTCACCACCACAGGCCCGCTGGCATCTTGACGGTCCTTGGAGTTCAACGGTGTCCTGTTGATCTGTAGTTCTCAAGTGAGGGTGGTGAGGGTCCCAGCTGGGGGCTGGCATGGCACTAGTTTATAGTCCCTGTCGGCTCGTGGTTCAATCCATCAGCATGCGGGTTGTCTTGGCAGGGACAACTCCCACTAGACCGGGTTACTCAAAGATCCCATCCAACCTCGCCTCGAAACCTCCAGGGAAGAGGCATCCACAACTTCTCTGGGCAGCCGGTGCCAGTGTCTCACCACCCTCAGAGGGAAAGATTTCTTCCCAATAGCAAAGGTAAATCTACCCTCTTTTAATAGAAAATTTGTCCAATTGCTACACTCCCTGACAAAGAGTTACTCTCCACCTTTTCTGTAGCCCTTTAGGGACTGGAAGGGGCTCTAAGGTCTCCCCAGAGCCTTCTCTTCTCCAGGCTGGACACCCCCAACTCTCTCAGCCTGTCCTCATGGCAGAGGTGCTCCAGCCCTCGGATTGTCTTCATGTCCTCTGAACTCACTCCAACAGGTCCGTGTCCTTCTTATATTGTGGGCCCCAGAGCTGGACACAGGACTCCAGGTGGGGGTCTCACTAGAGCGGAGCAGAGGGGGAGAATCACCTCCCTCAACCTGCTGGCCATGCTGCTCGTGATGCAGCCCAGGATGCAGTTGGCTTTCTGGGCTGTGGCACCCATCGCCAGCTCATGTTGAGCCTCTCAGCAACCAATACACCCAAGGCCTTCTCCTCAGGGATGCTCTCAAGCCATTCTCTGCCCAGCCTGTAGATATGCCTGGGTTTGCTGTGACGCAGTGCAGGACCTTGCACTCAGCCGTGTTGAACTTCATGACGGTTGCACGGGCCCAGCTCTCCAGCCTGTTCAGGTCCCTCTGGATGGCATCCCTTCCCTCCAGCGTGTTGACCGCACCACACAGCTTGGTGTCATCAGCAAGCTTGTTGGGGTGCACGCAATCCTACTCCCCATGTTGCCAACCAAGATGTTGAACAGCACCGGTCCCAGTACCAACCCTTGAGGAACGCCACTCATCACTGCTCGCCACTTGGATATTGAGCCATTGACCGCAACTCTTTGAGTACAGCCATCCAGTCAATTCTGTATCCGTCGAGCGATCCTTCCACCAAATCCACGACTCTCCAATTTAGAGACCAGGATGGTGAGCGGGACAGCGTCAAATTCTGTGCACAAGTCCAGGCAGATGATATCAGTTGCTCTTTCCTTATCCACAAATGCCTACCACCACCATCGCAGGAGGCCATCATATTTGTCAGTCACGATTTGCCCTTAGTGAAGCCATATTGGCTGTCACCAGTCACCTCCTTATTTTCCATGGGCCTTAGCCAAGTTTCCAGGAGGAATCTCCTCCATGACCTTGCTGGGAACAGAGGCGAGACTGACCGGCCTGTAGTTCCTCACATCTAACTATATTCTCTTGTCGAAAACAGGTGCTGTGTTTCCCCTTTTTCAGCCAGCAAGAACTTCACGAGTTCTCAAATATGATGGATAGTGGCTTGGTAACTTCATCTGCCAGTTCCTTCAGGACCCGCGGATTAATCTCATCAGGTCCCATGGACTTGTGCACCTTCAGCTTCCTTAGATGGTCTCGTACTTGATCGTCACCTACTGTGGGCAGTATCTCATTCTCCCAGGCCCTGCCTTTGCCTGCTGTGACTTGGGAGGTGTGGCTAGAACCCTTGCCGGTGAAGACCAAGGCAAAGAAGTCATTGAGTATAGAATCATAGAATCATAGGGTTGGAAGGGACCTCTGGAGATCATCTAGTCCAACCCCCCTGCCAGAGCAGGGTCACCTAGAGCAGGTTACACAGGAACACGTCCAGGTGGGTTTTGAATGTCTCCAGAGTTGGAGACTCCACCACCTCTCTGGGCAGCCTGTTCCAGTGCTCTGCCACCCTCAGGGTAAAGAAGTTCCTCCTCATGTTTAGGTGGAACTTCCTATGTTCAAGTTTGTGCCCATTGCCTCTTGTCCTGTCCCTGGGCACCACTGAAAAGAGCCTGGCCCCATCCTCCTGACACCCACCCTTTAAGTATTTATAAGTGTTGATAAGGTCACCCCTCAGACGTCTTTTTTCCAGACTGAAGAGACCCAAATCCCTCAGCCTTTCCTCATAAGAGAGGTGTTCCAGTCCCCTAATCATCTTTGTAGCTCTCT
The DNA here is from genome assembly GCF_028500815.1 of Rissa tridactyla. Taxonomy (NCBI): domain Eukaryota; kingdom Metazoa; phylum Chordata; class Aves; order Charadriiformes; family Laridae; genus Rissa; species Rissa tridactyla. The sequence continues at coordinate 18,565,212 of NC_071477.1, forward strand.
GCTGCACCCTTTCCAGCAGTTCCCTGTCCCTCTTGAACTGGGGAGCCCAGAACTGGACACAGTACTCCAGGTGCGGCCTCACCAAGGCAGAGTAGAGGGGGAGGATGACCTCCCTTGACCTGCTGACCACACTCTTCTTGATGCACCCCAGGATGCCATTGGCCTTCTTGGCCACAAGGGCACATTGCTGACTCATGGTCAACCTGTTGTCCACCAGGATTCCCAGGTCTCTTTCCACAGAGCTGCTCTCCAGCAGGTCAGCACCCAACCTGTACTGGTGCATGCGGTTGTTCCTCCCCAGGTGCAGCACCCTACACTTGCCCTTGTTGAACTTCATAAGGTTTCTCTCTGCCCAGATCTCCAACCTGTCCAGGTCTCTCTGTATGGTGGCACAGCCTTCCAGTGTGTCAGCCACCCCACCCAGCTTGGTGTCATCAGCAAACTTGCTGAGGGTGCACTCTATCCCCTCATCCAGGTCATTGATGAATATATTGAACAGGACTGGACCCAGTACTGACCCCTGGGGAACACCACTCGTCACTGGTCTCCAACTAGACTCTGTGCCCCTAATCACAACCCTCTGAGCTCTATCTTTCAACCAGTTTTCTATCCACCCCACTGTCCATTCATCTAACCCACACTTCCTAAGCTTCCCTATGAGGATGCTGTGGGAGACCATGTCAAATGCCTTGCTTAAGTCAAGGTAGACCACATCTACCGCCCTCCCCTCATCTATCCATCTAGTCATGCCATCGTAGAAGGCTATCAGATTAGACAGACATGATTTCCCCTTGGTGAATCCATGCTGAGTACTTCTGATAGCTTTCCTTTCCTCCACGTGCCTTGAGATGACACCCAGAACGAGCTGTTCCATCATCTTTCCAGGGATGGAGGTGAGGCTGACCGGCCTGTAGTTCCCCGGCTCTTCCTTTTTGCCTTTCTTGAAGACTGGAGTGACATTGGCTTTCCTCCAGTCCCCAGGCACCTCGCCTGTTCTCCAGGACTTTTCAAAGATGATGGAGAGCGGCCCAGCAATGACTTCTGCCAGCTCCCTCAGCATTCTCGGGTGCATCCCATCAGGGCCCATGGACTTATGAATATCTAGATGATCTAATTGGTCCCTCACTCGCTCCTCCTCAACCCAAGGGAAGTCTTCTTCTTTCCCTGTTACTTTATTCAATGCCTGGGACTCCTGAGGGCTGGGCCGAGCAGAAAAGACCGAAGCAAAGAAGGCATTCAGTAACTCTGCCTTCTCCACATCCTCCGTCACCATGACTCCTGCCTCATTCAGCAGTGGGCCTACAACTTCTCTGGTCTTCCTTTTGCTTCCTATATACTTGCAGAAGCTCTTTTTGTTGTGCTTGATGTCCCTAGCCAGGTCTAATTCCAAGGCGGCCTTGGCTTTCCTTGTTTCATCCCTGCACGCTCTGGTGGCATTCTTGTAATCCTCCCAAGGGGTCAGTCCCTTTTTCCACTTATTATAAACTTCCTTCTTCCACTTGAGCTTTTTCTGAAGCTCCCTGCTCAACCATGCAGGTCTCCTGCGTCCCTTGGCCGATTTCTTTCTCTTAGGGATGCACCGATCCTGAGCTTGGAGGAAGTGGTCTTTGAATATCAACCAGCTTTCTTGAGCCCCTTTGCCTTCCAGAGCCCTAGCCCACGGGATCTCTCCAAGCAGTTTCTTGAAGAGGTCAAAGTTAGCCCTCCTGAAATCCAAGGTTGTGATTTTACTTCTTGTTGATGTTTTGTGGATAGTACCCATGATCCTGAACTCAATCATTTCATGATCACTACAACCTAGGGTGCCCCCAACCTTAATGTCCTCCACCAATCCCTCTGTGTTTGTACCTCAGCCTTCTCCATATCCCGGGTGACCAGGTCTCCCGTTTCCTTCCTGAGTGGGCGCACATTTTCCCTAGTCTTCCTTTTGTCACTGACATAGCTATAGAAGTTTTGCTTGTTGCCCTTGGCGTTCCAGGCCACACTTAACTCCATCTGGGCTTTGGCTTGCTTAACCTGACCCCTGGCTGCTTGGACAATTTCCCTTTATTCCTCCCCGTCTACTTGTCCTTGCTTCCACCTTGCTTCCTTTTTCTTTGATTTACCCTTGGTAACTCCATGCTGATGGTTCTTGGACACGTTCTTCTGCTATTGGTGCCCAGAAATGTCCCCCAGGAAGACTCTCAGTGATGGCACACTGATCACCAAAGTGAGCTTGTACAGCCTGGGCTTCCCTGGGTTGCACTCTTGGCCTCTTGCACAGAGGAGTGCAAGACCGATTTTTCACTTCTCACAAGAGACCTCTGCCGATCCCATGACCTTTCAAAAGGGATATTCCAAAGAAACATCGATCTTCCCCTGCAACCTCATTACCACCAGTCTCCCTCTAATGCAGCGTGTTTACTTCCTCTAATCTTTCATATACTCACACTTATCCTGGTGCAACGGCCGTTTCTGCAGTCATTGTTTCAGACGCAGGCTGTCTAGGCAAAGGCCCTTTCCATTATTCTCCAGTTTTCTCCTGCCTTTGCTCTTTGCTCATTCAGATACCTCTCACCTGTGCTGCTGCTTTGAGCTTCTGGGATTAAAAGCTTGCCTGTCTTTACACACTCCAATTGTCTCCTAAGCCAGCTCTTTAATTGTGTTTAGATCTATCTTTTTGTGTCTACCTGCCTCAAATATTTCTCATTAAGATTTTCCCTTGCAGAAAGGCAAGCTCCTTAGTGGTAGCTTGTACTTAGCGTATGATTACAGAGTCTATTTTATCGTTTATGAAAACTGATTATGCTTTACTTGTCTTTTCTGAGGAACAGGACAAATTCTCCTGTGCCCGTGTGCAGCCAGGTCTCTCAGCTGAGCAGGTGGGAGATGGTGCAATGGGGCTGTAACATCCAGCTGCAGAGGTCAGTGGAGAAGTCTGATGCAAGGAGCAGTGATGGAAGTCCCAGGTGGCCAATGCCAGAAATGGTGGGGTGTGGGAGGTGAGGAGCAAAGCTGTCCACACAGTGCCAGACCCCAAGGGACCGCTTTTCCTCCCTGTCCAGACCTCCTGAGGAGACACTCTGCATCACTATCCCTTGGAGGATGCTTCTGTCACCTCTTCTTTACACTGAAAAGGAATAAAATATACCCTTGAAAAGCAAGAAATCGTTTTCATTAGATGCACTTGGAAACCTTCTTCCTTAACTACACTACAGAACCTCTCCAATTAGCTGTACTGCTCTTGAAGACTTGAAGAAAATTACAAAGAGAGAAATACCTTGTTAGGGCTTTCTGTCTTTTAATGAGCCCCACGGGGTATTTGCTGCTGGGTCCATGAGCCTCAGATCCTGAGAGAAGATTGAACAGAGTGCTCAAGAAATCAGAAGGAAAAACTCCAAGTACCTGGAAGCATTAAGGAGCCCTCTGAGGGCCTTTACTGACAAGGCCTCCCCAGGGACTCGTTAGAGCAGATAAGTGGAGGCTGTGACTGCAGGTGGGCAAAGGCAGAGTGCAGGTGGCTGTGATGCTGAGCAAACCCTGGCTTGGTTTGATGCAGCAGAAAGGCCAAGCCCTCGCCCCCGGCCCTGGCAAGGCAGTTCCTGTCCCTCACTTGTGGCCCAGGGCTCTTCCTGGGGCCAGTGGGATGCGAGGGGGAGCAATGCCAAGGGTAGGAACATTCTGTGGCACCTCCTGGCCTCCCAAAGAAGGGGCAAGGACGAAACAAAGTCCTGAGCTTCAAAAGAATCATCGACTCACACGATCATTTAGGTTGGAGAGGACCTTCAAGATCATTGAGTCCAACTGTAAACCTCACACTGCCACGTCCACCACTACACCACATCCCTACGTGCCACATCTCAACATCCCGTAAACACCTCCAGGGATGGTGACTCAGCCTGGGCAGCCTGTTCCAGTGCTTGACAAACATTTCAGTGAAGAAGTTTTTCCTACTATCCAATCTAAATCTCTCCTGGCACAACTTACAACCATTTCCTCTCTTCATATATCTCGTTACTTGGGAGAAGAGACAACACCCACCTCCCTTATAACCTCCTTTCAGGAAGTTGTAGAGAGCGAGAAGGTCTTCAACCTCCTTTTCTCCAGGCTGAACACCCCCAGCTCCCTCAGACGCTCCAGAACCTTCACCACCTTCGTTCAGCTTCTTTGGAAATGCTCCAGGACCTCAATGTCTTTCTTAAACTGAGGGGACCAAAACCGGACACAGCACTCGAGGTGGGACCTCAGCAGTGCATAGTACAGAGGTACAATCGCTTCCCGAGTCCTGCTGGCCACACTGGTCCTCATACAGGCCAGGATGCTGTTGGCCACCTTGGCCACCTGGGCACACTGCTGGCTCGTACCCAGCCGGCTGTCAACCAGAACCCCCAGGTCCTTTTCTGCCAGGCAGCTCTCCAGCTGCTCTTCCCCAAACTTGTAACGCTGCATGGGGTTGTTGTGACCCAAGTGTAGGACCCGGCACTTGGCCTTGTTGAACCTCATACCATTGGCCTCGGCCCATCGATCCAGCCTGTCCAGATCCCTCTGCAAAGCCTTTCTACCCTCAAGCAGGTCGACACTCCAGCACAACTTGGTGTCTCCTGCAAACTTACTGAGGGTGCACTCGAAACATTCATACAAATCATTGATAAAGACATGAAAAGGAACTGGCCCCAGTTGTAGGCCCTGGGGAACACCACGTGTGACCAGCTGCCAACTGCATTAAACCCTGTTCACCACCACTTTGGCCACTCTTTGGCCCAACCATCCAGCCAGGTTTTTACCAGCGAAGAGTACGCCTGCCCAAGCCCTGAGCAGGCAGTTTCTCCAGAAGAATGCTTTGGGAAATGGCTGTCAAAGACTTTCTCAAAGTTTAGGTAAAGAACATCCACAGCCTTTCCCTCCTCCACTAAGCGGGTCACCTTCTCATAGAAGGAGATCAGGTTTGTCAAGCAGGACCTGCCTTTCATACACCCATGCTGACTAGGCCTGATCACCTGGTTGTCCTCATGTGCCGCATGATGGCACTCAGGATGATCTGTTCCATAATCTTCCCCAGCACCGAGGTCAGACGACAGGCCTGTAGGTCCCCGGATCCTCCTTCTCTCCCTTCTTGCAGATGGGCATCTGATAAATGATGGAAAGGGGCTTGGTGAGCTTCTCCAAGAGCTCCCTCAGTAACTTTGGGTGGATCCCATCTGGCCCCATAGACTTGTCTATGTCTAGGTCCTGTAGCAGGTCCCTCACTAGTCCCCTTGGATTATGGGGGCTCCATGCTGCTCCCCATCCCTGTCTTCCAGCTCAGGGGCTGCGTACCCAGAGAACTACTGGTCTTTACCGTTAAAGACTGAGGCAAAGAAGGTATGAAGTACCTCAGCCTTTTCCTCACCCATTATCACTATGTTTCCCGCTGCATCCAATAAAGGATGGAGATTCTCCTTAGCTCTCTTTGTGTTTCTAATGTAATTATAGAAACATTTTTTATTGTCTTTTACGGCAGTAGCCAGGTAAAGACCTAGATGGCTTTGGCCCCTCTAATTTTTTCCCTGCATAAGCTCACGACATCCTTGTGGTCCCCCTGAGTTGCCCGCCCCTTCTTCAAAAGGTCATAAACTCCTTTTTTCCCCAAGTTCAAGACAAAGCTCTCTGTTCGGCCAGGCTGGTCTTCTTCCCCGCCAGCCTGGTTTTAGGCACATGGGGACGGCCTGCTCCTGTCCAGCCTTCCAGGACTCCTTTGCCCTTCAGGACTGCTTCCCAAGGGACTCCATCAACCAGGCCTCTAAAAAGGGCAAACTAAGATAACCAGGTACAAAGCACGGAGAGTTATTGCCGTTAGGTGCTCCTGACGGTGGAGGAGAAGCCCAAAAGAAGGAGCTCCGTGACACTGGTATGGTTCAATATTTCGTATCCCAGCTGCAATGAGGAAGGTCAGATGGTCAGTGGAGGAAGCAATGCTTCAGGAGGTTAAAAAAAGATGAGACAGAGCAAAAGAATGTAGAAGGATGAGAAAAGAGGCTCATGGGGACATTCGGGCACAGGCTGGAAGGAAAACAGAAGAATGGAGAGGAGAATCAGCCGAGAACAAGACGACATCCTTTTCTGCACAAAGAACAAACTTCTTATGGGACTTAGAGTAGGACTCCGCTATAAACAGTAGGTAAGTGATTGGATTTGGGCTCTTACCCAAGAGTCTCTTTACAGTCGATGGAGAAAAACATAGGGGTTTCTGAATTGTTCTTACTCTAGTCTATTTAAATACATCTTTTAGGATGGGCTAAGGGTAATTCTACTGAAAGATAAAACACCTCAGCAAAGTGGCTTTAACCTTTCATTAGGAGAGAAACAGAGAGAAAGCAGTATGGAGATGGTGACAAATGAGATGTGGGAAGTAAAGGTAAGCAGGAGAGACGGAGAAAAGGAGAAGGTTTGATTATCAGGGAAAACCAGAGCCAAAGAGGGCAAAGAGGAAAAGCCTGTGTTCTTCCTTCCATCCGTTCTTGAACTTTGCCAGGTAGAACAGAAAGCTTTGTAAGCAGATTCCTCCTCAGTCACTGACAACTTTCTTGCTGAAAACCAGTTTTGATAAAACATTCTGGCTGTCAGGGGGAAAAATAAAAGAAGATTTAAAAAGGCAACTCAGAAGAGGGGAAGAAACACAAGGAAAAACCTATGGGTTTGCTTCTTTCGGGAGCCTCACCTTTACCTTCTCGTCCCTGACTGTTACAGCCCTGACCAGCTCTTCCCTGTTTGTAAGGAGGAAGTCCTGCAGGGCACTTCACCTCATGGCATCACAGTCACCCTTGTAAGCAGGACATCCCCAGTGAGCTCCAAAACTCTCCTGTAAGGCTTGCACCTCACCGTGTTGCCCCTTCAGCAAATGCTGGGGTAGTTCAGGTCTGCCATGAGAACCAGGGCCTGCAAACATGAGGTTTCTTCCAGGTGACTAAAGAAGGCCTCATCTGCTTCCTCTTCCTGAGCAGGGGATCCATAGCAGACAGACATCCACCCACCACAGCGGTGCCCATGTTCTGCCCTCCCGTGCTGGCCCTTCAGCTCTCAGTTGAGTCATCTTCCACCCCCCAGGCAGAGCCACAGGTGTTCCTGCTGCTCTCTCCCAGAAAGGGCAACTTCCCCTCTGGGTCCAGACCTATGGCATGATCAGCACCGACCCCCAAGTTTCTCTAGGAGAGATATTTGTAGTGCCCTGCAACTCCTCATGCTCTTCTCTTGTGAGAGGCATCCCAGTCAAGATGAGCCAGCTGCATGCGAACATTAAATGCTGAGCAAACGGTGCTTCAGTCCATGGGGACTTTGTGAAACTGGGATTCGGCCAACAGTAGTCACTTGAAGTTTTACAAGGAGAAGTGGCCAGTCCTGCATCGGTGTGTGCCGGGAGGAAGGGGGAGAATAAGCGCATCCATCAGGACAGGCTGGGACCTGACCGGCTGAGCAGAGGCTCTGAGGAGAAGGACCTGGGCCTGGGCACTACGAGCCAGTAGAGTATGGACACTATGAACAAGGCCAAGCTGCATTAGGAGGAACGTGGGCCACCCAGACAACCTGAGTTCTCGTCCCCCTCAGCTCAGCACCGGTGTGGCCCCACACACATGGCTGTGTCCCAGTGTGTTGCTCCCCATTTCTGAGAAGTAGTGGTGGACTAGAGAGTGTCGAGTGGAGGTCTGCCAAGGTGGGGTTGGGGATCTAGTGCACACGACCTGTGTGGGGTGGCTGAGGGACCTGGAGTTCTTCACCCCAGCACTGGGGGGGCTCCAAGCAGTATAGCAGTAGCCTGAGAGTGCTTGAAGGCTGCTTTCAGAGATGACGGACCTTTTCTTTCTCGTAAGGTACAGCATGAGAAAGAAATAACGACGCAACCTTCATCTGGGGAGGTCCAGACTGCACAGGAAGAAAAAGAAATGTCACTCCAAGGGCAGTGCTGTGCTGTAACAAGTCACCCAGAGGGAGACGGGATCAGCCCGAGGCTTTGTGTTTCAAGGAGCAGCCAGGGAGGATGGAGAGATATCAGTAAAGGAAGGAAGATGCTGAGGTGAGAGCAAGGTGTGGTAGCAGGGTGGGTGTCTACAGCCTGCAGAGAAAGAGGTGCAGGTGTGGGACACTGCAGGACAGCCTGTGGTGGAGCTGACAGAGGGATGAAGAAAGTCTGAAACGCACCAACAGAGATGAGCTCTTTCTGCCCTCGGCTATGGCTGCTGTCTCTGCCACTGATGCCTATGAGGAAGCACTTTATCCTGACACCATTAGCGTCTCATTGCCTCCCCTTCCCCGCCCAAGAGCCTGGGAGCTCTTGTTCCACAGTCCTGCCGTTGGCATTGAGCATCCCCACATCACACTGCCCCAGGAAGAGCCCGGAGTTACTTCTGAGGGACAGGATCTCCCTTCCCAGGGGCTGGGGGTCGCGGCTTGGTCCTTTGCCTGAATGTAACCCAGCCAGGCTTACTCCAAATCTATTCCGCCTTTACATTCCCTTTGCCTCTCTGCCACCAGTTGACTGCTCTAACCAGCCACTGTGGAGGCTTTGTCGGTAATGGTCCTCAGTGGGACCCATTAATGCTCCAGGAAACTTTGGGTTTTGAATCTGACTTCGACTTCATCTTCCTCTCAGGGTCTGAGTTTCATGGACTCAGTACCAAACCCACCAGAGGGGTCATTAAAACGCCTCGGGCCGGTCCTCTGCTGCGGAGCTGGGCTGGGCTCCTGGGACGGCGGGAGCTCATGGCAAGCGGGCAGCGCTGCAGAGAGACAGCCCTGCCCAGGAGCAGCTCCTCTGCCAAGCGCAGCAGGGCTGAGGGCACGGCCTGCAGGCACCCAGGGGAGATGTGTGAGGCCGGCAGAGCTTAAAGGCAGCCTGTGGTGGGAGAATACTGAGAGCTCACTGGGAGACATCCTCACAGCCTTTGCCACAGTCTCTGGCTGCAGGGCAATGAATCTGCAGCTGCTGGAGGGATCTCCAGAAGCAGGAACAACCCACAGCCTACGGGATCTGCAAGTACAACTCTCACAGTTTCTCTAGCGTAGAGGAGAAGGACAACGTGTGGAACAGGGCTTCCCTGCTGCGCCATCAGAGGGACAGGGCATGATGTGTCTCTGCTGCAGTATAATGTGGAGAGGCTTCCTGGATCAGTCTCCTAAAGCTGGCACGGCCCATGTCTCATGTGATCTGTCAGGAAGGCTCTCAAGGCTGCGTTGGTGTTGAGGATGTGCTCGAGAGCAGGGCGCCCCTACCACATCATCAAAGGTACAGGGCATGTCGGCTGCCTTCTCCCAGGGACGGCTGCAGGGCTGTGAAGGTGGGTGTGCATCCAGGGGTGCTCAGGACCGTCCTTGAGAGCAGGGTCCCCGTGTCCCAGGGAACTGTGTGCTGGGCCAGGGACTCTGCTGCCTGCCCGGGTCAGCTCTCAGCCTGCCCAGGGAGCTCCCCATGGCCCTGTGGGGAGAAGCTATGGAGGGAATGAGTGACTCCACCCAGGGCATGGCAGGGTCCTTCTGAAGTCGGGTGGGTGCTGTGTGGGTCAGGTTTCCAGCTCCAGATCACCCCCAGGACATTTGCTAATGGTCTTTTTGAAGAAGGACTACAAGGCAGCATTTACCTGAGAGAAAAAAAGTTGTAATTTTCCACTCTTGGTGGGATGGATGGGTAGTGGGAGATAGGAATTTCTTTTCCTGTTTAGGATGGCACCTCCCTGCCATCCCCTCAAGTGGGGATACCTTCCCCGGAGACATTTTGTGGTCTCCTCTCCCACACAGTAGAGTTCCCCACCCCTTAATATGCTGGTGATTTAGTCTTGAGTTGCCTTTCCAGCAGCCCAACCACCAAAGAGGAGAAATGCTCGAGTGTCTGACTGTGTCTCCCTGTCCTGACTCTCTTGGCAGAACTTTGGCATGTTCCCCTCTTGCCTCTGCTGTCGTTGTTCTTTCCCTTCTTTTTGCTGTGGTGAGGGGTGAGGATTCAGGTGCAGCTCAGACGCTGATGCTGCATGTCCTGTCACGCGGGTGTATCCATGGAGGAACAGCATCCAAATCCACTTATTTTTGGGGCTCTGGGGACGGCAGTGTGAGGGACTGAGAGTAAGACGACCCTCCCATCAGGATACCCCATCTTTAGGGTAGTTGACTCTCTCCCTGGAGCGTCCTGCTTGGCTGCACGCTGCCCTCCAGAAGGGCACAGCTCTCCCGTGGCATCTCTGTGTTGTCTAGGAGCCCCACAGAGTAGACATGTCAGTGCCAAGGCCACGTAAATCCAGCTGGAGGGCTGAAGGTAGGCAGCCGCAATGAGCCCTCTGTGTCCCTGGCTGGGAGGGGAGAGCCGAGATCCTCCTCGGGTCCAAAGAGATGGCATGAAGGGTTGGGAGACCTGCGCTTGTAAATGGTCTCCCTCTGCTCTCAGCAGTGTCCAGTTTCTTCTCATGGGAATGTCTGCTTGGGATTGTCCTCCAGCTGAGAGAGGTACCAGCACAGGGCAGCTGAGAGCAATTCCGATGGACAAACTCGCTGTCCTCACTCTGCACGGAGGGACGGTCCCCTTGGCTCTTAGGACCCACGAGGTTTCACTTGCAGCACAACAGAAATGACAGGGATTTCTGCCTTGAAAACACCCCTCGGCTGTGGTGGGAAAAGAGAACAGCAACAAAAAGGTGCCCTCAGCTCTGCTCTGCAGTCGGGTGAATTTGGGATGACAATGCTGAAAAGCCCTTTGATGCCACAAGCGGATTTAATCTGAGATCACCCCGTGTTCCTTTTTACCCATGGCTGTAGGGCAGGGCTGCATCCTGCAGAGCTCTCAGCTCCCTGCTGGACTGTCAGCCAGCACCAACCAGAGTGTACAGAAAGGACCTTCCAAAGGTCTTCCTGAAAGGGGAGACGCAGTTGGGTGGGGCTCTAAGAGCAATAGAATACTTTTATTTGAAAGAAGTCTGCTCTAATTTCTCACTTTTTTTTTTTTTTTTTTCTTCCATAGACAGGTCCCAGTGCCCAGAGACACCAAATGTCCAACAGCAGCTCCATCACCCAGTTCCTCCTCCTGGCATTCGCAGACACGCGGGAGCTGCAGCTCTTGCACTTCTGGCTCTTCCTGGGCATCTACCTGGCTGCCCTCCTGGGCAACGGCCTCATCATCACCGCCGTAGCCTGGGACCATCACCCCCATGTACTTCTTCCTCCTCAACCTCTCTGTTCTTGACCTGGGCTCCATCTCCACCACTCTCCCCAAATCCATGGCCAATTCCCTCTGGGATACAAGGACCATTTCCTCCTCAGGATGTGCTTCCCAGCTTTTTTTCTTTTTCTTTTTTATGTCAGCTGAGTATTTTCTTCTCACCGTCATGGCCTACGACCGCTACGTGGCCATCTGCAAACCCCTGCACTACGGCACCCTCCTGGGCAGCAGAGCTTGTGTCCACATGGCAGCAGCTGCCTGGGGCAGTGGCTTTCTCACTGCTCTGCTGCACACGGCCAATACATTTTCACTGCCCCTCTGCCAGGGCAATGCTATTTACCAGTTCTTCTGTGAAATCCCCCAGATCCTCAAGCTCTCCTGCTCACACGCCTACCTCAGGGAAGTTGGGCTTCTTGTGGTCAGTGTCTGTTTGGGCTTTGGGTGTTTTGTTTTCATCGTGGTGTCCTACGTGCAGATCTTCAGGGCCGTGCTGAGGATCCCCTCTGAGCAGGGACGGCACAAAGCCTTTTCCACGTGCCTCCCTCACCTGGCCGTGGTCTCCCTGCTTGTCAGCACTGCAGTGTTTGCCTACCTGAAGCCCCCCTTCCTCTCCTCCCCATCCCTGGATCTGGTGACAGCAGTTCTGTACTCCGCGGTGCCTCCAGCAGTGAACCCCTTCATCTACAGCATGAGGAACCAGCAGCTCAAGGATGCAGTGTGGAAACTGATGACTGGATGCTTTCAGAAGCATTAAACTGCTTGTCGTCTTCTGCAAATCACTCCTAATGGAACTCATTGCAGGTTGGTTTTGGTTGTGAGTTTGGGGTATTTTTGCTTTGTTTTCTATATTATAATATTGTCCACAGAGAAATGTCATTATTTGTGCCATTCCCAGTTATGTATTTATCCACCTTCTGTGTGTCCCAGAGACTGTGTAAAGGAGGAGCCACCCTCCCTCTCTGTTTTAACAAAATAAAGGACCTTCCAATGAATTGTTTGTCTGAGATCCTTCCTTTGAGACCTTCTCTAGAGCTGCAGGGGCAGATCCTGCGTGCAGCGCTGGAGGGGAAAAGGTCCCGGCACCGGAGCGCTGTCAAGGAGCACCAGCGCTTGGTCTTCCCAGAGCTGCTCCCTTTCCACTTCAGCGCTCTCCTTCTTAGCTCCTCTCTTGGTATAAGGCTTGAGTGCTCTTGAAGCTTGGTGACAGTTTTGTGGTGTGGTGGTCCTGTGGCTGCAGGCAGGGACAGGGAATGAGCACTTCTGTGACAGAGCTGGCCTCCAAAACAGCATTTCCATCATAACGAGGGGATCGCGTCAGGGCAGTGCCTGAAGGCTCAGGTCTTGTCCCAAAATGCCTCTCAAGCACACGGCCAGTAACGTGCCCAGGAGAAGGAACATCAGTGAAGAGCAAACGTGAGTGAGTGCGCAGAGTGGGAGCACACAGCAGTGTCCTTGCACAGCCAGGCTCCTGGGAGGGACATGAAGGTCTGGGGGGTGCTGGGATAAACCTGAGTGAGCACAAATGCCATCAGCTGTTCCTAGAGGTGCCTTGAAGGCCTGTGGGACAGTGTCTGGAGGTCAGTGCACGTAGAGAGTGTCCCGGTTGGAGGTAAAACAGAACTGATTTTCTTTTCAGTTAAGCCTCTTGTAACTCTCTGAAGCTGCGTATGTTGCATATGCAATATGAACTGTTGCGTATTCCTTTTGGTTATGCCCTGGTCTCGTGTCAGTTTTATCTTGCAGGCGATGGGCATCTAGGTACCTAGGGCATCTAATACCCTTTTGGTATTTATCTGTTGCTATTAAGCAGCAGGTTGTTGGACCTTGTAGTTTTCCTTGTATACTCTTGTATACTTTCCTTGTATACCCAGTAGTTTTCCTTGTATACTCTGTATTTATCCACCGCTTTCTGCTTGCAACTTGTTTTCTGCAGGCCGCTGATAAATATCTTCTTTAGACCCTTCTTGACGTCTGTAGATGGCTCTGGTCCTTTCCAGCAACGTTAACCCAGTTACGGTTATTCAGTGATAACAACGTGTCAGTACCGATTCCTTTCGTGGTGGGAAATACATTGCTGGGCTTGCACGGATTGTGCTGTTCAGTATTTAATCCTTGTAATCGCTGGGTTACACCTCAGGCCTCTGGATACGTGTGTCTTGCTCAAACCGATGGTGAAATGAGTTGCAAGCGCAGATCGAGCTTTTTTTTTTTTAATCTTTTGTACTGTGTAGCAAGTAACTGTGCCTCAGAGGCACCTGAGAACTGACAAACTGGTTATTTAATCTTCCCAATGCTCTGACCTACATCACAGTGGGCTGATGGCCTTCAGTGAAATGGGCTTTAGAGTGTCCTTGTTCTTTACCTTGGATCATGGAAGGGTCACGTTTTGGGGCAGCAAACCTGTCCTGCTACATCCAGTCTTTAACAGGATGAGAATTTTTTGTCAATTTGAAAGCGTATATGCTATAGCCAGGATCATCAAAGCAATGTTACGAACAGTAGGAGGCAGCACTGGAGCATTTCAGAATTACGTTCTTTGTAAGTAATCCCGGAACTGAAAAAAACCAACCACTTTATGCTCCAGATCTAGCAACTGACACGGGATTATCCAACAGATAACTAGTCCAAGAAGGCAGCTAGATAAAGTCATAGGGAGATCTGAAAACAAAAGGGAGTCAGACTGCCATCCGCGCGTGCCGTCTGTAAGCAGTATGTGGGTCGCACTCCTAGAAATGGCATAAATGTACATTTCTGAACAGAAATGAAAACGACAATATTCCTACAATACACCAAAACCAGGTACCAGTGCGGAAGCGCACACTTCTATATACAATTCAAACAAGCTTTAACGTAAAGTGTTCTGTACAAGATTGAGAATCACAGAACAGTTCCGGTTGGAAGGGACCTTAAAGACCATTCAGTGCCACCCCCCTGCCCTGGGCAGGGACACCTCTGCTGCGTGAAAAGGGACAAAGCGGTTTTGGCAGAAGATAACCCCCCTTGCGTTCTGACACTCCTCACCCAGGTGGGAGGCCGGGTGCGGCTGGGTTTAAATTCTGAGTGATGCCCAATTCGCCACGATCAGTCCAGTCGCGTTTAATATGTATTAAACTGCTACGGTTTGGATACGCTAACAGTGGACTGCACCTTCAGTCTAGTCGTGCTCCTGAACTAGCACGGCCTCTCTCGAGTCTTTGGTCACGTTCAGCGAGAAACCGAAACGACCGGCTACTTAAACAGTGCAGTTTATTTAAACAACAGATATAGAGGTTCTTAGGATTGCCGGTGATAAATACGCTGTCTGCAAAGCACGTGCAAATAAAGGTGTTGTTAAGCACACAAAACACGCGACAAAGTTATAAACAATACGGCCTGGCTACAAATGCAGGAGAGAGATTCTCTAGAGAGATTTCTAAGCTCCCCGAGGACACACTCGGTATATTCTGACTCTTACCCAAAGGCGTCCCTATGGGGGGGAAGAAAGGCCCAGCCCATCGACTGGTCCCGGACGTCACTGATGGAGTTCTCCTTGACTGGTTCGTGATGGTGTCTTCCCCGATATCCCCCCTCTCTCGGGCTATTTTTATACTATTTTTTTATCTTCAACGTGGAGTTTGAGTGACTTTAGTCATTAATACTTTTACTAGGATTGGTGTACTCAAGGAGGAGTGGTCTCACCTTGGAAGCGGGTAGCCTCCGGGATGGAGGCATGTTTTGGTACATTGTAATGAGCAAAGTTCGCACAAAGGACACCATTTCATCAAAATTTGACGAAATGTTGGCTCAGGGTAGAGAGTAGGCAGTTTATCAGTTCCGTAGCAGCATCTCGTTCCCGTATCTGCTCTTCGTCACAAGGCAAGGCCACGGAATGATCGCGTTCCGTTCCATTCCTCCTGTAGCTTCGCAAGCAACCTTGTATACGGAACCGCAGATGTCGCATTCTTCACATGCCAGCTGTGGCTGTATTCTACCTCAGAAGCCTTTTGATTTTATAACTTTCCTTAATGTCTAAACAATGCTATATTTAGGCCATTTTAGTAATTATTCAACAATCTGCCGCCACCTCCCCGCACTCGCTTTCTCACCCCCCTTCCGGAGCCAAACTGCTCAAAACTCATCCCTCAGATGGCATTAAAAAAATCACTCAGCGCTGCAACAGCCACCTCTGGTTCTTTTTTGAAAAGGAAACAGCCCCCAGGTTTTGTTGGTTAAAAACTCCCCGTCCTCCCAGCTGGCAGGGCTGCCGCTGACTCCAGCCTTCCTGGGAGGCCCGTCTTCGTTTTCGGAAGGCAGCCGCTTTCCCTTGGGAATACTTAAGGGCTAGATAAAAACGTTACTTTGAGGTTTCTTTGGAAAAATACAAGCCTTGAGAAGCCAAAGGAGAACGTTGTCACCCGCCTTCTGCTCTGGGGAAAGGAGCTGATGGAGGCCCAGACCTGAGCATTGGTCCTTTCCAGAGAAAAACAGAACCAAAATACAGACTTTTATTTTTTCCCTTCTACTGGACATGAAGATTCAGCAAAAATTAAACAAAGCCATGAAAATGTGGTGGCCCAGAAACAACAACAACAAAAAAAAAAATCAGCCTTTTTTATACCGTCGGTAGAGACAAGATGCCTTTCTTTCCATTTCCTCCCTTCAACTAATCAAACTCTCCACGTTCCCTCCCAAACGCCACGTTAATTTATGTAAATGAGCACCAATTAATAAAATAAACACGCAACGGGTGCTTAAAATAGGACCGAGACGCCTCACGGCCACCCAACACCTTTAACCACCCCGATTCTGCTGCCCCGGAACCAGCGCAACGAGTTTTAAAGCCTTTAATGATCGCGCAAAAAGCTGGAGCGGGGCAAGAACTTGAAAACTCACCAACCAAATTTAAGAAGTAAACGAAAATCCACACACGAAAACTAACCTTATCTCTACCAAAAGGGCGCTGCAGTCCAGATCTTAAACGCTGCGCACCACCAGCAGGGAAAAACGCTGTTAAATAGGATGACCCTTTTGGGGCCATTTCCCCCATTCCCTCTCTTTTTAGAGCGGGGGCGACCGCGTCTTCTTGAATCCTCAAAGCCCAGCCGCTGCCCGGATGCGGAGAAAAAGCTGGGCGGTTTTCAGAAAAATGGTAAAAACTGGCCTCGGGGTTGGTTTGGTGTCAGTTCCCAGGTGTTATGGGAGGAGGTCAGCAGAATGCGGGGGCTTTTGTGGCTTCGCCACCCTTTCGAAGAGCTCCCGGGGCCCTTTTAAACATCAGCTTTGGGGCGATGGAATCTCATGTGGGCGTTTCTCCCCTGGATCTTCTCAAACACCCTGAAAGTTAGAAAAGAAAGGCAGTTTTAAGTCTTTGGCATTTTTTGTAAATTTGTGAGACCAAGCTCCGTTATTCCTCCTTTTGGGAACTCTTGTGCTTTGCTGCGTGGTACGACAGAGTTTCCGACGTCGGTGGTTCAACAGGACAGATCGTGGGCGATTAAAATATGAGAATTAATTGGGCCATCGCTTAAAATGAGGCTGAACTGAAACGCGAGGCATTTTGCTCGGCGCGAGCGAGTGGAGCGGGGAAGCCTCAGGCCGCAAATCCTCACGGAACTTGAGGGGTTTTTGGTCAAAAAGGAGAAGCGCCGGGATTCTTGCGCAAGGGAGGGCCACCAATCTGAACCTCAGGGCTCGGTGGAGGGTCTCCCCGACTCTGAAAACACACATTTTTGGGGGTTGAAAGTCAATGAAAACCACCAAGCGGCCCCGGGGCAAGGGGAATCCTCCAGCTGCCCTCCCCCGCTGCCCCCACGGCTGCTTTTTGAGCCACAAAACAGCCGCTTTTGAGAAGAAAAAGGAAGAGCTGACCTTCCACACTCGCCGCAGGGGAAAAATCCCGGATCTCCGGCGCCGCCGTCCCAGCACCAGGAAGCGCCAGCATTGATGGAGGAGCTGCCGTCTTCCCGGGGCTTCTCTTCCTGACTCCCCACCTTTGGATTTTCCTTTGGGATGACGGGCCGCCTCTTCTTTGCACTCCAAAGGGCCTGTAACTCAGGTAAAAAATAGCTTGAAACAGCTGCGGGCGGCAAAGGAATCGGATTTTCTGCACCGGAGGTGCCACGTTTTATCAGCCCAACCCCGCCCGGGTGGACTCTGAACACTAAACAGTCGAAAAAAACCACTTTAATTCCTCTGGGAGGACCAGACCTTGAAAGAAAAACCTTATCAGTTCTCTATTTTAAGCAGAACAGCACTTTCTGATGCAAAAATCGATCCCAACGGGTTGAAAACATGGAATTCTGAAGCACCGAAGCGACATTGTCACCCCATTTCTACCACCACAAAGCTACAAATGCTTCTGTGAACCAAATCCGCTGGTTTTTAAGGAATGTTTTCCCAGATGGCTTCATGGAGGAGCGGAAGCTGGCACAAAAATCCCTCCCCCAGCAGCTTTTCTACCTCGTCTTCAGCCTTGTCCTCCTCCTCCGGGCGTCTCGGGCGCTTCTTCTGTGTCAGGCGAGGACGAGTGCAGCCAAAACGGGTTTTTTTCTTCCAGGTATAATAATATTCAACACACTGAGACACGCTTTTAGTCTGGATCTGCCGGGAGGAAAACCAGGAGCCACTTAATAAGGGAAACGCGGCAGTAAAATACCCAAGGGGCAGATCGACCAGGAGTCTCTCCTGTGCTTCTCGCAACGCAACGTCCGGGGGAGCTCGGACAGAAAAGAAACCTTCACCTGCTGAAAAACGCCATCAAGAAGCGATTTCAGGGCAGAATTCTCCGTTTCACAACAAAAACTGTCGCTATTCTTTTAACATCTCTGCTATTTTCTCCCAGAGAGATTAAATAGTCCCTTGCCATCACACATGAGGGCAAAAACTTGTCTCGTACCAGTGGTTTTTTAGCATGAAGAAGGGTCCTAAGAACAGCATTCCAACACGCAACTCAACATACGACTTTCTGGGTTGAAACTGCCCACGCTAACGAGCTGCGCCTCCCTCTAACGGCTTTACCTGCTTCTGTATGAGGCGAAAATTCTTCTTATGCATGTAAAAAGCCTCTTTAAACAATTGCTCCTCCACCGGTGTCCAAGTGTCCGAGCCTAGGAATTAACCAGCGACAGCCAAACTATTACAATAGGCATCCCCCGCCTCCAAAAGCCCCGGAAAGGGATTAGAACTACTCTTTTCCCCACCCCAAAGGAACATTTGGAAGCCTCAATTCAATCAGAGCAAAGGGAACGGCGGGAGCTGTTCTCCTCCTTTACCTGTGTAATGATAATCAGCCAGGGGATGGGACTCGGGTCTCCGAGGCGGCCCAGCACGGAGCATCTCCACCGCCTCCTGCCACATTTCATAGGGAAAAAAGAGTTAAATTCCTCCGGAGGAGGAGCCAAAGGGGAAATTCTCCCTCCTCCTGGCGACGCCCCAGCAGACGCCCAGCCCAGGGGTGTTAAATCCCTTCTTCCAAGAAGAGGGAGCAAAGCAGACCCGCTCAGGGCTCATCGAGGGCACACACCTCGGGTTTTAGCCAATATCCCTTCATTCGGGAGCAATTCTATTCTCCAAATCGTCCCAGAATCACAACAAATTCTTAATGATGCACCTGGAGAGGGCTCGGGAAGCCCACGAGACGTTTACGCCGCGTCAGGCAGCACCCAAGAACCTCCTGCGCCTTCGGCAAAGAGACTCCCGCCCGCGCAATACAAAACTCGGAGCGACTCCCAGCTCAAACCAGGAACAAAGTCTGTTCTTCATTAGAAATTGCCGCTTCTTACCAGCACGTCGCCTTGAGCCTCGTGCAGGCAATGCAGAGCCAGCTCCGCGTTGACCCGGCCCCCCGGCCCGCCGTTGGGAGACGCCAAATGGAGCAGGTTTCTAACTACAAACACAACGAAAACCCACAAAAAGTCAAGTTTTCCTCCAGAAAAGGGGCCATAGGAGAGGGAGGGAAAACAGGACGAGCGCAGCAGAGACCGCAGACGAGGAAAAGGCAGAGAAAGAAGTCCGGTACCCCAAATAGCTCTATTTAAATGCTCGGAGAGAAACCTCCCCTCTCACGAGGGCCGCACTTGAGCTGGGAGGGCTCCAAACGCCCCTTTTTCATGCAAGACGCTGCCGAGAGCGTCGCCCGTTAGTCTTTAGTCACTCTCCCACCAAAACCCAGTCATCTCCTTCCCTCCAACGTGAAGATGGGCAAGAAAAGGAGGGAGACAAGCCCAAAAAGGTGGCATTTTCAACCCCTCCTATCCCTGGCTGGGGTCAAAGTGGAAGAAAAGAGGTAGGAAAAAAAAAAGCCAAACACCTTTCTCCTGCGTCTCCGGGTTGGTTTCCACGTCGCCCCAGGGCTTCCACACTAGTGACGCTCCCTCCTCCTCCTCTTCCAAACGGGATGGGTCCTGGAGGTCTGGAAGCTCCGCTTGGAATTGGCTTCCAATGTTGATGCGCCTGAAAGCGTGAGGAAGAGGAGGTGAGGAAGGCGAGCGGGGAACAGCTCCGGCAGGAGAAACGCGCACATACGGGAGGAGCTGTAAGAAAGACGGCCCCTATTTCCCAGGAAAGCGCTAATCGCTCTCCTCTGACAACTTCTCCAGCACCACCACGGTACCGTTCTGCCTCCTGAGTCCTCTTGGGCCCCATCGGGCAAGAAAACAGGGGGTTTCTTCCTCCTCAAAACCTCTCCCAAGTGGTCACGTTCCCTCTGAGAAGAGCAGCGAGCTGCAAGAGCCACCACCGCCGAGCACCAAGTGCTTCGGAATGTTGTGTAGAACACGGGAGGCCGGCAACGCTCCGTGACAGCGCTCGGCCGGGCATTTCCGCACATTTCTGGCCAACTTGGCCTCAAAAAACCCGCCCTTGAGGACTGGCCGAGCCACCGGCAGAAGCTCAATGGCAACTGCCAGGGCCTGCGCACACCGGGCCTTGCACCAACCACACGCCCACTCCTCAACGGCACTTCCCTCATCCCCCCTTTTCCCACACTTTGCTCTTCTTCCCACGGCTGGGCGCCCATTTTACTCTTTCATCAGCCAAAACACCCAAACCCCCTTGCAATTCTGCCCGGAAGGCAGGAAAAAAAAAACGCCCGAGAGAAAAATCATTCCGACAAGACCAGCCTTTAGCCTTCCTCGCCATCCTCCAGTCTTTTGAACTGTGCGTTTTTAATGCTTACCTTCAGTTTTTACCCCAAACTCGCACAATCTAATCAGGTCACGGCTTTAGGAGGAACTTAAATCGCAACTCCAAAGGGATTAACAGGTTACCTGTTTCCCAGAAATTCCACCAACAGGCCCCTGGAACCTTTACCAACTCCGTTACCATTAGCGTTCATTACCACCAAGCCCATTCCTGCCGTCTTAGTCGAATAGAATTGGGGGGATTAGCTGAGCTGCTGAACTGCTGACCAGTGGCTCACAGAAGCCATTCCAGCAAGGGAGTTTTCTCTAAATACACTCAAAAAAATCACTAACATCGCCACCCACCTCCTTCCCTGCTGGAAAATTCCTTCTCGTGGACGGTACCGAGAAGGCAATCAGCCGGCAGAGCCACCACGACGTCCCCCTGAAGGCATCTCGGCTTTGGAGGGACGCTTTCCATCTCCTGCGTCCTCCGGCGATGGTTTCTGGGCACCAGCGAGGGACTGGGGTGCATTTTCTGGCCTCCAAGTCCTTCGCATCCCAACTCCAATCCAAATTGTTTCTCTCTGAAAGAAAATAACGAGAACTTCTGTTAACTAACAAGCGCTCAAGGATTCCCTTTCCCTTGACCTGCTGCTCCTTCCTTGCTGTGCGCCATCGCTCCCTGCAAAAACACCCGATGGTGACCCTTTTCGGTATAAAACCACCTGACCGCGGTTATTGGGGGGGGCGGCGGGAAAGCCGAAAAGTGGAGAAAAAAAAAAATGGAGATAAAGGGGTGGAAAATTAACGGGAGGAAGTTGAACCGCTTCTTTAAAGAATAGAATTTCATCACCCTCAGTGTTCGATCTGCCGTTTCGGGCCAGGCGGTGTGGCGGGGAAAGGACTGCGGGGCTCGGAGCTGAGCCTGCGCAGGGTGCTGGGGTGGGCACGGGCAGGAAGGCGACGTGCAGCCACGCAGAGTGCCGAGGGAAGCCCTTCTCTTCTGCCCTCGTCGCACGGCTGAAGCGGAGCCCTGGCCTGCGCCCGCGGGAAGCCTCAGCACGCAGGGCTGCGAGCGCTTGTCCAGGCAACAGCGAGCCACAACCTGGTGTCTCCTCCTCAGGAAAGGCTTCGGCAACACATGACCAAGTTGAAGGATGCCCCCAAACGACCGGGAGCCATCAACACTTCTTGCCTGGGCGAGCGGCTGCTGCAGCCTCGAAGACCAGCTTGCCCACCCCCACCCAAGACCTCCCTGAAATCAGGGCGACGCAGAAGAGCGAAAGCAGATCTGGAGGAAGGCCACACCTTCTCCCAATACGAGTGGGGACGGGAAGGTGCCAAGCTGGCCGGGAGGGTCAGTAGCGATGCTGACTCTGAGGCACCTTTAGCCAGCACTTTGAGTGTGAGGACCAGGTCACGTTGCACGGTCGACTCTGCGTCGGAGCGGTTCTGTCAATGTGGGCCTGCCCTGTCCCCCGAACTGAGTTTTGGAAGGCGTGTCACAAAAACCACGCGCACCACGAGAGGGAAAGCCGTGCTGTCCCGCTAAGGACGCCCTCCCCTCCATGGGTGCGCAGTGGTCCCGACAGCCCGTCCCTCCAGCAGGTCCCAAGCCCCCTGCCCAGACAGGAGCCCGGCGCAGATCACTGCGTGTAAAGCCTGTCGGAGGCGAGCCCCAGCCGCCCGCCTCAGAAAGGAGGGGGTTCGCGGGAAGGCTTGTGGCCCATGACCTGAGGAGGTGTGCGGCAAGCGAGGTGTAGAGCCCCTGGGCAGCAGACACAGACCTCACCCGCTTGCGTTGCAATAAAGAGTTTACTCCCACGTCTTTGCTTGTGCCTTCCTTCCTTCCGGCCAGGCCATACTGTTTCTGAGCATCTTCACGGAATCACGGAATCACGGAATTGTCAGAGTTGGAAGGGACCTCTAGAGATCATCTAGTCCAACTCCCCTGCTAGAGCTGGATTGCCTAAAGCACATCCCTCAGGGCTGCATCCAGGCGGGTCTTGAAAATCTCCAGAGAAGGGGACTCCACAACCTCCCTGGGCAGCCTGTTCCAGTGCTCCGTCACCCTCACTGTAAAGAAGTTTTTCCGTGTATTTGAACGGAACTTCCTATGTTCTAGCTTGTGCCCATTGCCCCTTGTCCTGTCGCTGGGAACCGTTGAAAAGAGCCTGGCTCCGTCCTCCTTAAACCCATCCTTTAGATACTTGTAAACATTAATCAGGTCCCCCCTCAACCTTCTCTTCTCCAGGCTAAAGAGTCCCAGCTCTTTCAGCCTTTCCTCATAAGGGAGGTGCTCCAGTCCCATAATCATCTTGGTTGCCCTATGCTGGACTCGCTCCAGTAGTTCCCTGTCCCTCTTGAACTGGGGAGCCCAAAACTGGACACAGTACTCCAGTTGTGGCCTCACCAGTGCAGAGTAGAGGGGGAGAATGACCTCCCTCGACCTACTGGCCACACTCTTCCCTATGCAGCTCAGGATGCCATTGGCCTTCTTGGCGACAAGGGCACACTGCTGGCTCATGGATAATTTGCTGTCTACCAGGACCCCCAGGTCCTTCTCCTCAGAGCTGCTTCCCAGCATGTCCGCCCCTAACCTATACTGGTGTTTGGCATTCTTCCTTCCCAGGTGCAGGACCCTACACTTGCTTTTGTTGAACCTCATTAGGTTCTTCTCTGCCCAGCTCTCCAGCCTGTCCAGGTCACGCTGGATGGCAGCACGGCCCTCTGGAGTGTCGGCCACCCCTCCCAGCTTGGTATCATCAGCAAACTTGCTGAGGATACACTCTGTCCCCTCATCTAGGTCATTAATGAATATATTGAACAAAATTGGTCCAAGTATTGACCCCTGAGGGACACCACTCGTTACAGGCCTCCAACTGGACACTGTGCCGCTGATCACAACCCTCTGAGTTCTGTCACTCAGCCAGCTCTCGATCCACCTCACTGTCACCTCGTCTAGCCCATACTTCCTCAGCTTCCTAATGAGGATGTTATGGGAGACAGTGTCAAAAGCCTTGCTAAGGTCAAGGTAGATGACATCTACGGCTCTCCCCTCATCCAGCCAACCCGTTATAACATCATAGAAAGCTATCAGATTGGTCAGGCATGATTTGCCCTTGGTAAATCCATGCTGACCACTTCCAATAACTTCCTGTTCCTCTATGTGTTTGGAGACGAGATCCAGAATGAGTCGCTCCATTACCTTCCCAGGGACAGAGGTGAGACTAACCGGCCTGTAGTTCTCTGGGTCCTCCTTCTTGCTTTCTTCCCTGCAATGTTTTCCCTCCTCTTCCTCCCTCCCACAGCCTGGGACAGGCAAAGACCCAGCTTTTGACTCGATTGGGAAGCTTTGTGGCCGGGCTATTGGAGGGGCTGCTCCAGCTCTGTTGAGCCGGGGTTCTGGCGGTCCTTGTGTCGAGATCCTTTCTCCAGGGCTCTTTCTCCTCAGAGCAAGCAGCCCTGCACAAAACCCTTGTTCCCGCCACTCCGGGGACGGACGGTGGCGTCTCCCCCTGGCGACCACTCTGCCACCTGTCCTTTGGGTCTCCTCGCTGCGCAGCGGGGAGGCAGGTCTATTGTGGAGGCCCAGAACGGTGCAGCGGAGCAGGTTCGAGCAGCCGGTGCCAGGGCTCACCCAAAGGGAGCTGCAAGCAGGGAATGGGAAAAACCAGGGCGGGAGGAGATGTCCCTAAATCAGGGTTCTTCACCCGCTGGGCAAAAACCAATCAACACACTGAGTCGAGATATTTGGCTTTATTTCAGTTCTGCAGAATCGGGGGCCGGGCGTTTCACAACAGCCAGCACACCACGCGTTTCCGACAGTCCCAGGTTCACAGTGATGAGATACAGCCCATGAGTGAGCTACAGTTCCCTTACCATCCCTCATCAGACACATGCATTCAAGTCCAAGTTTGGAACGGTTTGGGAGATCCCCCTCATTAGGCCAATTAAGGTTTAATTTCAGGAGTTCAGCTCAAGTTCCATCAAAGTTCTACTACAATTCTATACAAAGCGCTCCTGGAACTTTTTAACCATATTCTTTTGACATCCCTACCCTAACATTTTTCTAACCCATGAATGTACCAACCACTCACTTTTTCCTTCAGAAACAGTACAAAATGGCTTTTATTACAAAAAAGGTATAAACCCCACTCTCTCTTTCCTTCAGAAACAATACAAAATGGCTTTTATTACAAAAACATAAAAACCCCTCTCCCTTTTCCCTTCAGAAACAGTACAAAACGGCTTTTAGTACAAAAGCATAAACCCCCACTATCACTAGCACATGCTGCAAAATCTAAACAGAACAAATGCACCCCCCCTGCCCACAGGAAAACAAACACAGTCCAGGGAAGGGCCCAAGACGGGAACCCCGCGATGCTGCAGCTGCCCCTCGGCAGGACAAGGTTCAGCGCAGCTCCTGAGTCTCTGCCACCGGAGCAGCAGCTTTGGCCTTCAACGTCTTGAAGTTCCTGGCCCGTCTTTGCACAGCACTCAATCCAGTCCCGCTTCTATTTTCCATCTTGCGCCAGCTGCGTCTGCGGAAGGGACACCTGAAAGAGGCCAAAGGCCGAGCTCAGACAAGCCCACGCTGGTAGGACCAGCCCTAGCTCCACGGTACCGGCTCTCGGGGAAGACGCACCCTCTGACTACAGCCCCGACAAACACTTGCTTTTCGGGGAATGGAAGTCACAGGCTCCCAGAGTCACCCTGGCCTCACCTCACACTATCAACAAGTTGACTTTCTCTCTGGCTTACCATTCACACGTACAACCCCGAGACATCACATGGATAGAGAGAGAGAGGTTCCTACAGGATTAAGTCACCCAACTCTCCTTTCCAAGAGAGAGACTGGGGCTACTGCCACCTTACTGCCACAGGCTTTTTCCTCAGCAGGAGAGTTACTGGTTACACAAGGCACTGAGGAACTCTTCTGCTCTCATCTGCCTTAAAAACGTGACAGCTAGCGCGTGAAAAGGGAAAATGGGAAAGCTCAACAAGACGAGCAAGACTCAAGGGGAACGTCCTTAGACGATTCTCTATTTCCCATCCATTCCGTCTTCTGAGTTTCCTCCAATCCCTCTCCCACCCTGCCTGACCCACAGGCACCACAGAGACCAGACCTCGGGGAACGATGCTGTCTGGCCATGGCCAAGGGACGCGTCTGACTGGGTATTCCCACTGCCTGCCGGCCTCCCTTCCCAATGGCCAAACAAAACTCGGGCCACAGCATCGTGCAGAGCTCTGCCCATCAGCACAGCCACAGCGGCTCTGGATGAGAGCTTTCCTGCTCCTCACCCGGTCTATACTGGGGGGCTGCTGCCATCGTTCCTCCATCTGGCCAGAGCCTCCTCCCACCAAGTAGGATCCTGGTCTCACCTGCTGAGACACCGGCATCTTGTGCTGGTCAGACTTGGAGAGAGAAGATCCGCCTGCATCTGGCAGCGCCCGACCTCTGCAATATCTCCTCAGCCTCCTCCGTTCACGTTCCACCTGCACGTTGGATAGGAGAAAGGGTCACAGAAACCTGCCACCACACAAGGAGCAAAAGGACCTCTGGACATCCTGGCAAGGAGATGGCTGCTCAGAGACTGTGAATCGCACCACAGAACGCTGGGGCCAAAAAGCACTCCAAGTAGCCCACGGAAGAGAGCGAGCAGGAGGAAAGACTTCCTGACACAAGAGTGTCCAATGGGTGCGGATGGGGACACTGGGGCAAGAAGGCTGGTACCGCAGTGAATGTGCATTTGCGAAAGCAACGGGGTGCCAGAAGAGAGAGAAAAGACAAAAGCGTGTGGCCACAGGGGACAGTGGGAGAGGGAAGGAAACAAGCCGAGGACTCCACAGTGCTGCCTCTGGAAATGCGGTGTCTTCCAGAGGACCGTGATGCTGCGCAGAGGCAGCAAAAGCCTGGTCTACCTCCTCCAGAGTCCTCCTGAGCTCAGCACTGTATTGCTTCAGCTCCGTCTTCTCCTGGTCCAGCCTTGCAACTGCTCGCTGCAGACGTTCCAGCCGCTGCGACAGGAGTCTCTTCTCCGAGAGCCAGGACAGCCGCTGCCCTTCTGCAATCGCCTGCTGGGCATTCAGAGAGCAGATGGTGGGAGTGGTGCCACAGAAAGGAGAGAAGGGCCAGAGTCAACACATCGCGGAGAGTGACCATGGAGGAAAGGACAGTGCTACGTCCCTTCTCCTCCTCCTCCCGGCCCACAGCCCAAAACAACACTCTCCCTTCCCAGGGGCCCTCCTCCACATCACCTCGGAGAAATCCCTGCGCCAAAAGAACACCCTGAAAGCGCAATGAAGCCTTCAGCCTCACCAGCCAACGGTACCATTTCCATTCTCTCTAATACCCTGGGAAAGCTGGACCTCACGAGTCTCCATCTCTGAAAGCATCCTCTAAGCACCACCAGTGTCGCTGCTGTTCAGCCATCCTTACAAAATTCTACTACGTTTAGTACATTCGCTTGGTCAACTGTGCCCTTTCCTTTCCATGCCAAATCCCAACCGCCACACATTGCTTCATCTTGCCTAGATAGGAGAGAACCAATCACCCACGCACAGCTCTTGGACTCGCATTAATTTTAACGGCAAGCTGCGTAGTTCTTTCATTAGTTCTGGGCTTGACGGAAAGCGTTTGAGCAGCTGAATGGTGAATTACTAGCAAACATTTTCTTCTCGGCCCAAGCACAAACACAGGCTGGGCAGAGAATGGATTGAGAGAGCCCTGAGCAGAAGGACTTGGGGGTGATGGTCGATGAGAGCCGGCAACGTGCACTTGCAGCCCAGAAAGCCCCCCGTATCCTGGGCTGCATCCCCAGTAGCGTGGCCAGCAGAGCGAGGGAGGGGATTCTGCCCCTCTGCTCTGCTCTGCTCTGGGGAGAACCCCTGCAGTGCTGCCTCCAGCTCTGGGGCCATGAATATCAGCACACGGACCTGTTGGAGCGGGGACAGAGGAGGCCACAGAGATGCTGCGAGGCCTGGAGCCCCTCTGCTGTGAGGACAGGCTGAGAGAGTTGGGGGGGTTCAGCCCGGAGAAGAGCAGGCCCCGGGGAGACCTTAGAGCCCCTTCCAGTCCCTAAAGGGGCTCAGGGGGAACGGTTTTAGACTGAAAGAAGGGAGACTGAGATGAGATATTAGGAAGAAAGTCTTTGCTGTGCGAGCGGTGAGACGCTGGCCCAGGTTGCCCAGAGAAGCTGTGGCTGGCCCATCCCTGGAGGGGTTCAAGGCCAGGTTGGACGGGGCTTGGAGCAACCTGGTCTAGTGGGAGGTGTCCCACTGGCATGGGGGTAGGAACTAGAAGATCTTTAAGGTCTCTTCCAACCCAAACCATTCAGTCATTTGATGAAGTCTCAGCCAAGCTCCTCAGAACAGCGTAGGCTCACAGCCTCCATTTTCACAGCTCGGCTCCCTTTTCATCAAGGAAAAGGTGCAGACGGACTGCAGGGCCAGAAAGGGACCAGACCCTCGTGCCCTCCTCATAAGACAGGCCACGAACTCCCGTACCAGGAACAAGGGGCCTGTTCCGTCTGCTCCAACACCTCTGTCAGCCGCCAAAGGACAGAAAGGAAGGAACAAAGTTCCCCCGCCTGCAGCTGGCAGCAGCGTTAGGAGTCTACTCCATGGCGGGCGGGAGGCTGGGAAGATCCCAGCCCTTTGCTGCCATGCTTTGGCTGGGGACCACCCAACCTTCTGTTGAACTCCTCTTACGCCCACACGCAACCCGTGCCTGCATTTACTGTCCCACCAGAGTCCTGGGGGTCTCCACGCTCCTTCCAGGACGAGCCACTGGCTCTGCTGCCTGGCCCGGCACCGTGTCGCCCGGGACAGACCATTGCTGCCATTTCACACGCTCGGGCTGTTCTTCTCCTCAAGCCAGCCCACAAAGCTTGCTTGAAGGATTCAGAAGCATAGTGTTTCCTACCACGTCTTGCAGGAGCTTGTTTATCTCCCCTTGGTGGTCGGCCTCCCGAACTTTGAGGGTGTCGGTATGCTGCTCTTCTTTCTGCAGGAGCTCTTGCGCCATGTTTTGCCGTTCCCGCTTCAGGAGAGATCTCTCTGCTTCCAGCTCCCACTGAAGGCACTTCACTTCCCCTGCAAACACGACAAATGGCAAGAGTCAGAGTCTGCACAAACAGCGGCTCTGACTTTACTGACCTTACGCCCTTTGAGTTTCCGTGGAGGAGGGGTCTGTCTCCAGCTCCTTCACTCCTCAGAAGCACTGCGGACAGAGAGCTGCTTTCATACCACCTTCCCCAGGCACGGGGTCACCAGAAACGGGAGGCTCTCACCTTGGATCACCTCCTTGGCCTGCGCCACCGCGTGAAGCTGGGTTTCAAGATGACTCCTGGTGATCTCCAGCTCAGACAAGTGCTGCTGAGCCTCCAGCAGGCTGCATTCCAGGGTCTCCTTCCCTGACCTGCAAAGCGTGAATACAGAGAGAAAGGAGCTGCTTGCTCCTGACACCCACAGGGAGTTGTTCCAGGAAGAAGCGGTGCAAGATCCCTACCCCTGCCTACGGAAAAAGGCTCGCGTGGAAACTCCTACACAGAGAGCCTATTTCTGCCCTTCAAAATAGCAATGCGGGCCCCTGCGAGGGGATGGCCAGGCTTCCCTTGTCACCTGGCAGCACACAGAAAGCCCAGCCGAATTGGACTGCAATAGCCAAATCTTCACTTGCTGGGGTCTGATCCACGACACACGGGTAGCTGCGCCCACCAAGCCTGTGCCAGCAAGCAAAACTTGGATGGACAACGGAGGATGTATCTTCAAGAAGGAGAACAAGCACACAGTTCCGATTACACCAGTCTCTGGCAGGCCAAAGTAACTATGTCCATTTTAACAGACATCAGTGATGGGCAGGAACCCCTGAAGGCTGGCGAGAATTCAAGAGAGGTTTCCCTCCTGCTGGTGTCACCAGCTCTAGCTCCTGCACCACACTAACACCAGTTAGCTTAGAAACAGAAGGCCCTCCACATTTTCTGCAGGAGCCTCTGGCTTCTCCCGAAGGGCAGCGTCCTGCTCACAACCTCCATAAGCAATAGCCGTGAATTCTGAAGATCCCACCTCAAACTACGTAACAAGGAAAGATCGATGTTCAAATGCACAGAACAAGAATCCAAGACCAGAGAGAAACTTCACGTTCTGGGAAATGTCTGCATGGTTTAATTATGGCTCCGTGCAGAGCCCACTCGGCTTGCTGTGGACGTCACAGAGGAACACGTAAGGGGGCATAAACATGAGCCCAATGCTCAGGAGAGCTTTGCCAGCTTTAGCTGTCAGAAAAATAACCTTCAAATCAAGGTAGACTTTTTTTTTTCCTTGCAATTCTTCCATTGTCTGTCCATGGAAGAGAAAACGTGAAAAGCATGCAGGATGCAATCAATCCCCGTGTAACCACTGTCACCTTTACCATTACAGACATTAAAGAATGTCCTGCCCAGGGTCTCCTCCCTGCCCTTACCTGGCCTCTGCCAGCTGCTCCGAAAGGCCTTGTCTCTCCCACTCCAGGGCTGCCAGTCGCACCTCCAGGGCAGCCTTCTCCCGCACCAGCAATTCCTTCTCTGCGCACACCTCGGCCAGCGCGTGCCCTTGGCGAGAGGACTCCTGGCGCAACTGCTCCAGGCCACTGCGAGACGACTCTTGCTGGCGGGAAACCTGGAAGCGGGACAAAATGCAGTGAGAGTCCTTGCGTGCAGCCCTGGCTTTTGCCCCAGACAAAGGCTCCAGAGCTACACAGTTTGCTGCTTTTGCCACATGGGAGAACAGTAGAGTCGTGGATGCAGTCCTCTCTCTGCAACTTACCAGAAGCCAAAAAGGAGGCCAACACGGACAGCTTCACCCAGCCAAGCAGCCACATGCCCACCCAGAAGCACCAGGTCTTTGGTCTCACCTCAAGGAGTTTCTCTTGGGCTTCTTCCTTCTCCTCTGCCAGGACCCCCAGCTCTACCCGCAGCTCCTCTTGTTGCTCCTCTGCTTTCTCCAGCAGCTGCTCCAGGTGGGCTTTCTCTGCACAGAGCTCGCTCTTTGTTCTTTCACACAAGCTCAGCTTCTCCTGGGCAGAGATCTTTGCTCTCTCCATCTCATCCACTTTACCCAGCAGAGCCTCATTCTCTTGCTCCAGCTGCAATCACAGAAGCACAGAGGAAATCAAATACAGCAAGACTTACTCTGAAGAAGAGGAGAGCAGCAACTCCACATCCCCTGCGTCTCGCTGACATACTCCCAGGTCAGCGCTCCCAATAAGCACGTGCCCACAAACTACCCCAAGGAGCCTGCGTGGTCTCATCACCATTTTCCAAGAAGAAGGAGGACACTGCATTTAAACAACAGTAGGAGAATGGAAAGGGAGCAACACGGTGTTCAAAAGACGGGTAGACGTGGTGCTCAGGGACATGGGTTAGTGGGGTTTTGGCAGTGTTAGGTTCATGTTTGGACTCAATGATTTTAAAGGTCCCTTCCAACCTAGACAATTCTACGAGTCTATGATTGTCCCTGTCTTCCCCTGCCAGAAACAGCATCTGTGGCGCTCTTGCTAGACTTCCTATGAAGGTTGGGCTTGGACAGAAAAAGGAACAGTTACATATTCTGTCAGTCACACTCTCAGAAGGCAAGAAGTCTGAGAAAAAGCAGCAGCTGGAGACAAACACCTGCCAAGACCTTTGGCAACTCTGCTCACCTGCAGCACAAGTTGGTTCAGTCGCACTTTGTCCAACGCAAGAGCTTCATTGATACAGCTCATGTTTGCTGTTGCAACACGTAGATCAGCAAGTTCAGCACTCAGCTCATGCCAAGCCCCTGTCAGCTCTGCCACCGACTGCTCGGCCTGAAGAGACAAAAGAACAACATGACAACAAGGGCAGGGAAATCCCTGCCTTCGAGCAGCAACTCCACATCCCCTGCGTCTCGCTGACATACTCCCAGGTCAGCGCTCCCAATAAGCACGTGCCCACAAACTACCCGAAGGAGCCTGCGTGGTCTCATCACCATTTCCCAAGGAGGAGAACAGCACGTTCCCTGGCGTCTACTGACACGAAAAAAGCATCTGTGCTGGTCTTGCTATCACAAGGTGGCCATACCTTCTCCAGGGCCACTCTAAGCTCATGCTTCTCTTCCTTCAGCACATCCCTCTCAAGGTGCGATTCCTCCAGCGCCTCTCTCGCAACTACCAACTCACGCTCTAACACGCAGTGTTTGTCTTCAAGTGCCACTAAGTCCTTCAGTCTGTGAGAAGGGGAAAGACAAACAAGTTGTCAATGTAAAAACATTCTCCTTTCCAAAACCAGGAGCACATACTGTGTCCCAGATATGGCAGTTGGAATGATTTCCAACGGCTTTGGACCTACACCTAAACACCACCGGCATTTCCTGACTAGAGCTGCGTCACTCTTTGTCATGGATGAAACGTTCGTCATTGAGAAAGTAAATCAAGCTTCCAGACATCACAGAACGTTTCCAAAACGTTCAGGTACTGGCAACAGCTTCCTGCCTCTTAGTTCTCTCTCTCCTCTTTCATACGTTGGATACAAGCCTTGCACAAGTTCTTCTTGGGCTAAAACAGACTTTGAAAGTCCAGACTACGACTCCCACAATTACTTTTGCCTTCTGCAGTGAATGAATCCAAGGCCCTGCAAGCTGTCTGGGGAGACGGCTACGAATGTCCAATCCAATAACCATGGGATCACAGGAGGGTCCCGGTTAATACGCTGCATGTTGCAAAATGGCCCTTCTTGCCCCAAAGGCCTTCTGCACTCAGTCTCGCAAGGAACTGTCAGCACAGAGGTGCTACAGTGCTTAGGATGGTGCTGGGCAAATTCCTGCCAACTCCTCTAGCACCGCCCCGGGGAGCAAAAGGGCTGTACCAGAGACAGAGCTCTCTTTAGGCTGCTCTCGCTTGCTCACCAAGAACCAGTTCACAGCAAAAGCACTGGAATACGCCACCTCTTTGCCAGTCTGGTCTTACCCAGAGGAGCTTCTGGCAGTCAGACGATTTTTGCCGTCCTTTCTGTTGAAGGCAACCGTTTGACTCGGGACAGAAACAAGGCTGTGCAGAACGGGTGTGTTTGCAATGTGAACACAGCCCATCTATGAATGCAAGAGGCAGCCCCAGAAGAGAACGGTGCTAACAGCAAAGTTTAAAACACCTTTACCTGTCCTGAAGCTCCTTCTTCTCCAGCTCCCCCTGGGCTTGGGAGGACATCACGCTGCAGTTTAGACGGGAGCAGTTTGCCGTTACAGACCCAGAAAGCCTCATTTGCTCTGCCTTCAGCTCTGACAAATCTCTGCAGAAGAACAAAGGAAGAGCCAACGTTCACACCACCAGCTCTATCAGCTGACTCGCTTCTCACACACGTAATCGCGCAAAGAGGAAAAGCTGGCAGGAAAGATGACATCTCGGCTGGGGACAAATCATTCCCCTGACACTCTGGGGTCAGGACACACCTTGGCGAGCGACTGCTCAGAGGCTCACGACAACAGCCACATAATAAACTTTTCAGGAAGGTGGAGGAAGAATAAGCCTAAAACGGCGTAACAAAAAAAGCACAAAGAACACAAGAACCAAGGCACGCTCGACGCATTAAGGAAGGTTCATAATCCAGGAAGATAAACGGCTGACAGTAACCCAGAGTCTGAAGTCGCCTGCTGACACCAGCAGCAGACACTCTCACGGCTACGCTGCTCTTGTTTGTGTAGAAGGCAACTGTGAGAAAGGAACCTCAGAGAGGTGTGAAGGGAAGGTACATCTTTTCTGCCAGAGATCGGCCTCAACTTCTACTCACCGGTTCGTGGCAGTCTTCATTTCCAGGAAATGACGGCGGAAGGTGACCATCTGATGCCACAGCCCGAGCAGACGGTCACGGTCACCCCTGAAGTAGTTCTCATAGAGCTAAAGATGCAAAGACAAAAAGAAATGCCAGTTCAGCCTCCGCCATCACTGTACGAGTCTTTCCGCTGGCAGAGAGCACAACCACCATCGCCAGCTCTCCTTGAATAACTATTCCGACAGGGCACCAAGGACTGAGGAGGCACCGCAGAAGCAGCCCCAGCAGACCTGCCACCTGCCTTCAAAGAAGGCAACATCCACCCTTCTCCTGCGGGAGGGGACATCAGCAAAGCAAGCTGACCCCGAGTCAGCACCTCGCCTTGCAGAGCTGTCTCACACTCTTGGTGGAGGAAGACAAAGACAAGCCCCTCCAAGACCACCGTCCCATTTGCTAGCGGTGACGGAGGCCTGTCTTCTTCTTCCCTTGGCTGCTCTGAATCTCAAAACACACAGACCTCTCTGCTCTCACGGCTCTAGACGGAGATTTAAGACCCATCAAAAAGACGAGCGCTCCTGTGTCGCTGCCCTACAGCGTCCAGCAGCAGCAAGCATTTGCCTTCAGGACCCAGCAGCACGGCCACAGCAGATGGGCCTCTTCCGTCACCACGATTTGCTGACACTCCTCCATCTCCCACCCCTGCCACGCTGAGCTCCCCCTCCCACGCACCAACTTGATCTTTGTCTCCCATAACCCTGCCCAAGCGATAACCACCCCTGGAGGTCAGCATGGGCGCATCTCGTCGTGATGGCGGCATCCGGGGCTCACAGGGGGTCTCAGGGAGACGCATAACACCACAACAGCCAAGGGGTGACGCGAGCAATGCGCCCACCTCACCGCGATACTGGTACTGTGGTCAATGTGCAAATACGACTGGAAGTCGTCATCTTCCCCCCATAACTAGTCAAGAGCCCAAGGGCATTTGGAGCTCTCCTGCTCGGCAGCGGGCTGCGGCCGGGATCTCCCCGTGAGCAGGGACGCTGCTCAGGATTACTCCTCCAGGTTAAGAGATTCCGGGCTGCAACAGATCCTCGCTAAATTGGTTTATAGCATGCTGAACTTTGACATTCTGTGATAGAAAGCATTGCTTGTGCACATATAATCCTTTAGCCACAAACCATTGACCAAGTCTGCGACTAGGATTGGGTCCAGCCGCACCCAGACTCCTCTCTCAGAAGGCCTTTAGAAAGCCAGGGGTCCTTTCTGAACCTTGACTCAACGGGAGGGTCTCCCTGACAGCTCTCTCTGACCCCGTCCTCTGTGCAGTAAAAAACCAAGTGGACCTTGCTATAGCACCCCCTTAAAACTGTCGCCTCTACTATCGACTTGGTCAAATCATTGGTTTATATCAATAAATATATTGCTGCTTCTCTCTTAGGAGTGAAGTCTATCGCTCCATCCGCGACAATCCCTCTCTTCTGCTCGTCAACACCAACACATCCTCAACAGAGCCACAACCTTCTCACAGCAAGTTCTCTGGGCCAGAAACAAAACGCGTTCTCATGCCACGCTGGCACCCCCTCTGACATTCCCGCAGCTGAGCCTCACCTCACGTTCCTGGCGCCATTCGCGCTCCTTCGCTTCCAGCTCCTCCCGCGCCCTCATCCAATCCGCCGTCAGCTTTCCAACATCTCCTTTGAGGGCTGAATTCACCTCTTTCGCTTTCTCCAGGTGCTCCCGCAGCAGACTGTTCGCTTCAGCCAGATCCTCGCACCTTGCAAAGGGAGGAACAGCCATGAGGTCACTGAACAACCCCGATCCACAAGCAGCATCCCCGGGATTTCCCGGCTCCCCCAACACTGCCTTTGTTCTCAAACCGAGAGGCAGGAAAAGCGCTTTCTAGGATGAACTAAGATCTCTCGCTGATGGCCAACTCGTCTGCTTCTCCTTGCTTTAAGCCTTCAATTTCCACCTGCAGGTTGGGTTTCCCCTTCCTCTGCAACTCGGACGATGCCCACAGTTGACGGCTGCCTCCCCTTCGTGCTGCCTCATCACTGGACGCATCACCTTTCTCTAGCGTTGCCCCCAGTCCCTCACCTACTGCACCAGGGCAGCGTTTAGGCTGGAAAGGGACCCTTGGAGCTCACCCGCAGGAACGCCCCGCTCCAAACAGAAGCGGTCAGCACACACCACTATTACTGCCCCACACAACAGGTTGTGCACCTCTCTCCTTTCCAAAGGGCTTGCCCCAACACTTCCCTTGCGGAGACTGCCTACCACTGACAGGTTTTCCCTCCCTGCCGTGAGCATCCAGGATACCCAGTAGGAGGGAACGCTTCTTCCTTGTACCTTTGCTGCTCCTCTTTCACCTGAAGCAGGGCTTTCTCCAGGGCCTCCGTGCCTTCCCACCTGCCTGGGAGGCATCCCTGAAGAAGAAAGCGAATGGTTAGGCCAATTCTTCCACCTGAAGACCAGGAATGCTCTCCTACGCTCCCACCCTTTCTTTCCTAGCTCTGCTTTAGCCGGCCAGCAGAACGAAAAGCACAGAGCCAGCTCTCTCTGGCCGACGCCAGCATTCTCGCCTTCCAAAACACTGTCTGTCCACCCATTCTATTTCAGAGACAGCCCCAGAACAGGCAGCAAAGCCCTCTCCCGAGACCCAGGACGAAACGTTCCCCGCCAATAAAGCGCCCCTCTTCAGTTCGCGCCCTGCGCACTCACCGCTCCTGCTTCCAGCTGCTGCTCCAGCTCTCGGCAGCGGGTCCGGTACTGCAGGACCTGGGCGCAGACACGGCATGAAGATGAGCGAGTGCAGCCGGGGACGGACCCGGCTCCTCCGGCACCGGCTTTTCTCTCGCTCTCTGCAGCCCGAGCTCAGCCCGCGCCACGGCGCTGCCGCTCCGACACCGAGTCCCTTCGGGACCGGGAAGCTTCGCTTCCCCCGAGCCCGGCCAAGCCCCGGCGAGCGGCTCGGGGGTGACCGCGGACGGGACGGGACGGGACGGGGCGGGGCGGCTCCCGGGGCCTCCCTCCCTCCCTCCCCCGAGCTCCGGGCTCGGCGCCGTCCCGCCCGCGGCAGCGCAGGGCAGGGCCCGGGCAGGACCCCGCCGGGGCCGCGCCTTCGCCCCCCGAGGGCTCCGCCGCCGAGTCCCGTCCGCGGACGGCGCGGGCACCCCGGCCCGGCCTCGGGGAGCTCCCCCCGGGCAGGCGCCCCCGCTCCTCACCTTCGCCTGCAGCTTCCGCACCAGCACCGCTTGCCGGTGCCGCGCCTCCTGCGAGCTCTGCAGCCGGCGCTGCAGGGAGGCCGGGCCCGGCGCCGCCATGCCCCCGCTCGCCGGCCGGGCTCCGCCGCCTGACGGGCGCCGCCGGGAGCCGCGGGGCGGGAGGGACGGGCTCGCTCGGGGCCGCTCTGCGGCGGCGCTTTCCTGCGGGCTGCGGGGCTGCCGCGGGGGAAGAGGCCGCTCCGGCCGCGGTTCGCTCCGGCCGGCTCCGCTCGGAGACCGTTACCGGCCCCGGCCGACGCTGGGGGCGGGAGCGGGGGGAAACGGTCCCCGCGAGCCGCGTGTCGGGGGGGGCCCGCGACGGCGGGCGAGAGCCGGGGCCGCGGGGACGGGCCGTCGCCCGGGGAAGGCGGCGGCAGCGCCGGAGCCTCTGCCGGAGGCTGCGGCTTCGGCCCGGGCTGCCGCGGGAGCGGGGGGCCCGGCCCGGGGCGAAACGCCGACGTGCCCGGGGGGAGCTCCCGGACCTTGTCCTCCCCGACGGGCGGCGCGAAGGGCCCGGGCCGCCAGCAGGCAACGGGGAAGCCGGGGCGGGAGGGAAAGCTTCCGAGTTCCAGGGCAACGGGCTCCGGGAATAAAGCGCTATTTCATGGGCTCAGAGGGGAAACACGACAAACGGGGCTCAGTCCCCTTTGCCCCCCGGCCTCGTCTGTCCTGGGAGTGGAGAAAGGCTGCCAAGGGACACCGCAGCGAGAGCACTATCGCCACACTCCCGCGGCAACGGGAGAAATCCTCGTACCTCCCCATCATTCAGCTCTTGCCTTAGTTTAGCCTTTAGCTCTTTCCTCTAACCAGGTCATCCCATTTGTCAGCCCGCTGTGATTTAAAGACACAACCAAAGCCAAGTTTGGCCAGAACAGCTGCTTCCTTTCTAGTCTTAAAAGACCATTAACTTGGGAGCTTTATTCCTGAAATGCATCCATGAGCCCTTGTCATGATTTCAGAGGGACTAGGCAAAGATTTGCCCTGCAAAAGTAACCAGTATAAAAGCAGTCGGACTGATCTGCACGTTTCATAGACTTGCGTGCCTTAAACGTGTTTAAGGTTCAACCTTAAGGTGTTTCAGTTTTAAACACCTTAAAGGTGTTTAAATGCTCGTCAGCTGTCCCTTGTTCCCATGAAAGCCAAACCAGGCACACAGTGATGGCAGGACGACCAGAGCATCCGCCCAAGAAAGGCAGAAGAGCGCCTTACCGTGTCTCTCGGCCCCTGGAGTCACGCGATTGCCACCTTTATCCCACCGCTGCTTAAACAGGTTGTGCTCTACATCCAGCTGCTGCTCTCCTGCTCCCTCCATGGCTTCGATGCTCAAATCTGAAAGCAGTGAGCAAGGGAAGTGGTCTGTAAAGGCACAGTCATTATGGCCTGTGGTGGGCTGAGGAAGCATTCAACCCGTGAAAACACAGAATCTTTCAGCCAGGGGGACAAGAATGTGCCAAAGTGAAAGGCTGTGTATGCTTGGGGCTGAGTGTCACCCAGGGAAGAAAACGCACGTTGCAGCAGCCGAAATGCCCCTTCCAAATACGGGGTTGGGTTTGGTGTACAAGAAGGACTGTTTCCAGCTGCCACAGAAAGCGTTACCCTGAAGGGTAATACACTTAAGGCCAAACAAATCCACAAACCAAGCCCCTCCAAGCCCATAACCATCTTCACAAACACCGCTTCAGGAGCACAGCTTAAAACTGGTTGAAAGCTGCCTCCTACCTCAAGCCCCCACCTTCAGCTGTCTGACTCCTTCGCAGCTGTGGTCAGGGATCCCAATGCTGCTGTTCTGGAGAGGCAGAGACCCAGAAGCTCGATCGGTCTCTGAACCTTTTCTTTTTCCAATACACTCATTTCTCCAAAACCCGGGACAGGCTCTGGGCAGAAATCTCCTTGCAGTGATGTCCTGTTGCTCCTCTGCTTTCTTCAGCGGCAGCTCCAGGGGGGCTATTGGTGGTCTTCCTCCCCCTCACTGTCGAAGGGCAGGTGCGCTGCTGGCTCAGACAGTGACCCAAGGTAGGGAAGGTGGCCTCCGAAAGGCCCCAGCTGGCTTCCGCAGGCTGGCGGCAACATCTCTTTTCCCCTGCCGAGCGTTTGAGACATGAACTCTTCTGGCTTCTCAGTCTCTTACACCACCCCGTGGCTCAAACAGTCGGGTGAATCTCACTCCTGTACGGCCCGTCTTCTTCTCGGGTGGTGATCCGTCCACAGCGAGCAGAGGGTGAAAGGAGAGAGGAAGCCGAAGAGAATAAACGATTAATCATACATCGCACAAGCCAATAATCAGAAATTAAAAATCCACGTAACAGCGTTAGCCTGATACTCAGTAGCCACTTTCCCCATCCGGTGAGTCCCAACCCCCTCAGAATTGGCACTCCATCCGCCAAAGCAGTCCTTGAGCTGCACACTGTAGAATAGTTCCCCAGCCCGGGCAGCGATTTGCTTTGTCTTAGCGCGAGCTTCTTCCGTCGGGGGAGTGGCGTTGTGAACTGTAACACAGCCTTCTTCTTCAGTATGATACCGCAAACTCCATGGTCTTTTAAGAACAGCATATCCAAGGCCAACCTGGTTTGTCATGTCCTTCTAGATACCTGTTGCAATTGAGTGTTCATTTTCCCAAAGGCGTACCGGGCCCAGTTACTTAAAATAGGCATTTGCCATGTAATCTTTTCTAAGACGAATGGGTGTCTTTTAAGGGTTACGTACGGGGTAAATATATTCTCTAGCATCAGAGATGTTTGCATTCCCCAAGTATACTAGTCAGGTGTATCAACTCCATGTACAGCCCATTCAGGTCGAGCCTGGGGCTTATTGTTTTCCCTCCGCTTTCTTTTAGGAGGTGAGGCAAAGTGAAAAATGGAGTTGTGTCCTGTCCCTAAGGAGGGTCCAGTCGTAGGGATTTGGAAGTTGGATGCACCACCCCGAGTCCCACTTGAAATGAGAGTCAAACACAAATTTGTGACTGGCTGTAGTGGGAGTGGGGTGTCTCTGAGGGTGCCAGGGATAATTTAGACATTTCCCAACAGCGTTTCCCGAAGATTTCCGAAGGGCGAACTTTGGCCTGCTTAGGAGCATGGTTGAGAGTGTCCCTTGGAGGACAGTCCTGAAGGGCAAAGGTGCCCAGGAAGGCTGGTCTTACTTCAAGGAGGAACTCCTAAAAGCTCAGGAGAAGGCCATCCCCAAGTCCCAGAAAACAAGCAGACAGGGAAGAAGACCAGCCTGGCTAAATAGAGAGCTTAGGCTGGCCATCAGGAGAAAAAAAGAAAGTTTATGATCCTTGGAAAAGGGGGTTGACTACTTATGAAAAATAGCAAGATGTAGTGAAGCTATGCAGGGCGAAAATCAGAAGGGCCAAAGCTCAAGCAGAACTCGTCTTGGCCACCACGGTTAAAGAGAACAAGAGGTTCTTTCAGTATATCAATAGCAAAAGGAAGAGTAGGGAAAATGTAGGCCCACTAACGAATGAGATGGGCGCCCTAGTGGTGGAAGACACAGAGAAGGCAGAGCTACCGAATGCCTTCCTGGCTTCGGCCTTCACTGCTAAAGCCGACCCGCATGAATCCCAGGCCCTGGAGGCAAGGGGGAAGGTCTGGAGAGAGGAAGAGTTTTCCCCAGTAGAGGAAGATCAGGTTAGAGACCACTCGGCCAAACTGGACATCCATAAGTCCATGGGCCCTGACCAGATGCACCCGCGAGTGCTGAGAGAGCTGACAGATGTTATTGCTTGGCCACTCTCCATCATCTTTGAAAGGTCATGGAGAAGAGGAGAGGTGCCTGAGGACTGGAGGAAGGCCAATATCACTCCAGTCTTCAAAAAGGGCAGGAAGGAGCACCCAGGGAACTACAGACCAGTTAGTCTCACCTCCGGCCCTGGGAAGGTAATGGAGCGACTCGTTCTGGATGTCATATCCACGCACGTTCAGGAGCAGGAAGTGATTGGAAGTGGTCAACACAGATTTCCCAAGGGTAAATCATGCTTGACCAATCTCAGAGGCCTCTATGATGTTAGAACTGGTTGACTGGATGAGGGCAGAGTTTGACACTGTCTCTCATAACATCCTCCTTCGGAAACTGAGGAAGTGTGGACTAGACGAGGGGACAGTGAGGTGGACTGAGAGCTGGCTGTGTGACAGGACTCAGAGGGTCGTCATTAATGGAGCAGGGTCGAGCTGGAGGCCTGTAACCAGTGGTGTCCCCCAGGGGTCAATCCTTGGACCAGTATTGTTTAACGTATTCATCAAGGGCCTGGACGAGGGGACAGAGCGTATGCTCAGCAAGTTCGCAATGACACCAAAGCGGGTGGGGTGGCTGACACCCCAGAGGGCCGTGCTGCCATCCAGCGTGACCTAGACAGGCTGGAGAGCTGGGCAGAGAAAAAACTAATGAGGTTCAACAAGGACAAGTGTAGGGTCCTGCACCTGGGGAGGAAGAATGTCAGGCACCAGTAGAGGTGAGGGGTGGACCTGCTGGAAAGCAGCTCCGGAGAAAAGGATCTGGGGGTCTTGGTGGACGGTAAATAATCCATGAGCAAGCAATGTGCCCTTGTCGCCAAGGCGGCCAACGGAATTCTGGGCTGCGTAGGGAAGAGTGTGGCCAGCAGGTCCAGGGAGGTCATTCTCCCCCTCTACTCTGCACTGGTGAGGCCACAACTGGAATACTGTGTCCAGCTCTGGGCTCCCCAGTTCAAGAGAGACAGGGAACTGCTGGAGAGAGTCCAGCGTAGGGCAAGAAAGACGATGGAGGCATTGGAGCATCTCCCTTATGAGGAAAGGCTGAGAGAGCTGGGACTCTTTAGCCTGGAGAAGAGAAGGCCGAGGGGAGACCTTATTAATGTTGACAAGTATCTAAAGGGTGGGTTTAAAGAGGATGGAGACAGACTCTTTTCAGTGGTTCCCAGTAACAGGTGATGGGCACAAGGACCCTTGGGGCCTCCCTGTAGGGCTGCCTACATTTTCTGCATTCCTTGTGCAGTGGAAAGGGTCCCCTCCTTGACCTCTCCTGTCAGGGGACACTACACCCAGGAATCAGCAGCTCTCTGCCGTTTGGCAGGACTCGGAGCGAACCCACCTTCTGCAGCC
Source organism: Rissa tridactyla (assembly GCF_028500815.1). Classification (NCBI taxonomy): domain Eukaryota; kingdom Metazoa; phylum Chordata; class Aves; order Charadriiformes; family Laridae; genus Rissa; species Rissa tridactyla. The sequence continues at coordinate 18,606,567 of NC_071477.1, forward strand.
TTAAACCCCTCCCCTGAGCAGCCCGTGGGGGCGAGCAGCCCGTGCAGAGCAGGGTCGGGAGAACTGGACCTGGCGAAGCAAAGCTCCTGCTGCGCTGGTGGATGAGCCTGGGACCCCCGGCTCTGCAGCGCAGTCGGGGCTCTGCCCCTTATCTCAGCCCTTTGCCGGCCAGGGCTGCTGCGGGGGCACCAAAACTCTTCATTCCTGCACCTGTGAGCAAAAAATAAACAAGTCATTTCCCCAGCCAACGGTGAGAGTGCTCACCCCTCCTCCTCCCCCCTCACCTCCTCCTTTGGCCAGTGGGCAGCAACCCCACTCCAGACACCAACCTGGGGGGGATTCTGCATCTCCGGGGCCTCAGCCCAGAGAGAATTTTCATCCCGAGCCAGCCTGTCCCGTGGAGAAGGGGCAATAAAGAGCAGGTCACAGACAACCTCCCATCGGCACGTTTGCTGGCAGAAGAAACAGTTTGCTGCCCCCCGCCCGCCTCAGCCCTGACACATGCCAGCCAGCGGGGCTGGCACCAAGGAGCGCGTCCCGCAGCCTCCACCCCACCGCTGAGGGCGATGCCTTCCGTCCCAGCCCGCGGGGGGCTCGGCAGCACCTTGGGAAGCCTGACCCACCGGGCACTCGGCCCCCGCCTTGCCCTGGCACCTTTCCTCCGAGCCAAGGCACCGGGGCTTTCCCTCCGTTGCTCCCTGCAGTTCCTCGCAACTCCTTTGCGCTCCCCACAACTCACTGCCGGGCACAAAAAGATGCCCCCAGTCATCCCCGCAAACATTTTATTGCTGACTTCCCACTTGCCCCCCACCTTGCCCCTTCTGCTCGATTGCTCTTTAAGCAGACCTTTCCCCAAACCCGCCCAACACCACCCTCGTTACCCAGCTCATCTGGGATTGTTACAGCTCTGCTGAAGTTAATGCCCTCCCAACACCATCATCTTGGGGCACTCGCTACAAACTCACCAACACCAGGGGTGAGCTCAACTCAAGCCACAAGGAGGAAAGCTCTCGCAGGAAGGGTCTCAGCATGCGGGGGGAAGGGAGAAGGATGGCTTTGGGCAGCAGGATCCGACTGGAGACCGGGTGCAGGCTGCTCCCTGCAGCGCCTGACCCTGGGACAGCCCGGACACCTGCGAGTCCCTGGCTGAAGCCCCTGTGTCCAGGGGAGCCTTGACAGCCGGGGGGGCACGGACAGCTCGGCTCCGCCAGCCGACACCCACCGGACACACACACACAGCCCCGACCCAGCCACACGGAGAGAGGGGACCCCGCATCGCCCCCCGACTCCGCACCCCAGGCAGCGGCCCCTCCGCAGCCCGGCCCCCACAGCCCGACCCCCGCCCGGGCAGCCTCCCCCAGGGACAGGAGCAGCACGGCAGGGCGCCGCCGCCCGCAACCCCCATGGCCGGCAGCGCTCCCCGACCGCCTCCGCGGGGAGGGCACCACGCCCCGCTAATGGTGCCGCTAATGAGGCGCTAATGAGCCGCGGCTAATGAGGGGGCGGGCGGGGCCGCGGCTCCCGAGCGCCCGGCGGCAGCCCCGTGCCTGCAGCCCCGGCCCCCCGCGGCTCCCCGCATCCCGCACCCCCGGCCCGCACGGCATCGCCCCCCCTCGCCACTCTGCCGGCACCCACGGCTCCCCGCACCCCGACACCCTGCGCCCACGGGCCCCACCGCACCCCTGCACCGGCTCCCTCTCCCCAAAGCCCCCCGCAGCCTGCGCTGCCCCCTCCACGGCTCGCCCCGAGTGGAGACCAGGGGCCGAGGCCGCTGCCAGCAGCAGGAATGCCGGCAGGGTGTAAGAGACGGGCTGGAAATTCCCTGCCGAGGGGCAGAAGGCCCTCCAAGCCTTCAGTGGAATGCCTCAAACGCTCGCAAGGAAATAAATAATGCAGGACCGGCCTTCAAGGAACTGGTAAGGCCAACACTTCTGGCACCTGAAAGCGTGGGAGGACTGTCTTGTGAAGACAGGATTGTTCTGCCACTCGTGTGGTGAGCTCGCTAGTTCTCAGTTCTCCAGGCCATTGCATCCGATAAGTGACCTTTGCATCATTATCCGCGAAATGCATATGAAAGCGCACACCCTGCGTATGCTAATGAGGATTATAGGGATCACGCTAAACACGTAGGACTATGACACTCGTCTCTCCACCCAAACCAAGCTACACCTCACCTGGGAGAAGGGAGAAGCCTGGGACGAGGCTGTCCTCAGCAAGAGGGGTTGGACCATGCTCATTCAGCAAACAGAAAAGGGGAAAATAAGTGCCCCTAAGGGGGAACAAAGAAGAAACAAAAGAAGAAGATAATGCCTGGGAAGATCCTTCCCAAGAAAGAAGACCATACCTGGGAAGATCCCCTGAAAAAGACGCTGGAACCAGGAACGGTGATCTCGTTATCTCTGTCTTTTCCTTTCTCTATCTCTCAGTTTCTCTTTACTCTTACAGCTGTTAAGTAATGACCTTAAGTATGACCTTAAGTACCGCTTGCCATAAGTTGTCCTGTACCTGTTGTTAAGTAACACAGTACATACCCCACCACTTGCCATAATTTGTCATATACCTAACTAATTATTGTGGACTTGTTAAAACCTATACTAACCGTTTGGGGAAGCTAATAAATATTTCTATATGGACCTTGAGATTTATCTCACCTTAGTGCGCACTGTTGAGAATTTATGAATCTGAAGTCACTTACTCCCCCTCTTTCCTGGGAGTGGGACGTGACACAGGACAAGGAGGGCTTTGCTCCGGGCTTCGGCTCTGGGCACGGCCCCGGGTAAAGCAAGGCAGAACTAGAAGCAAGGACCCGAGCGTGGGGATGTTCAAGGCCTTAAACATCAGCCCCTGCAGCTCCAAAACCTTCTCCCGTCATCCTTGTACCAGCCATTCCCAAGGATGTCATGGCCCTCGGGTGATCAGTTTGCGTTTTACAGGTCTACAGCCCCATCCTGGCTTGTGCCCCGTCCCTCCCTTTCCTTTCCCTCCAGCAGCAAGGGCAGCAGCAGGTTTCCTGCCTGCTTTGATGGCATCATGGCAGGGGTGGGTCATGGCAGAGTCCGTGCTTGGCTGGGGACCCCTTTGCTCTTGGGGAAACCACTCCCCAGCAGCCCATGAACCCCGCTGGTGCCCAGGGACGTCCCCTCCGTCACCCGCACCCCATCTGTGCACAGGGACCCCCTGCCCCCGGGGCGGCCGTGCCACCACCCCCAGCCACCCCCAGCCCCGCCATCCCCGAGACACTGGAACCACAACTCTGCAAACGCCGCGGGTGCCCAAACAAAGGCAAAGAGAACTTGGGTGTGAAAAACAGGAACACAACTCTTTATTAACAACAACACAACTACCTACAACTACTGACAAAACCACAAGTAACTATGAAACACAACTATAGAAATACAACAACTATAGAAATACAACAACATAAAAACTATAGAAATATAACAACTATAGAAATACAACTATATACATCTCTTCCTCTTCACAGCTCCAGTACGTTGCCTCGAACTCCCACTGGTCTGCTGCCCCTGGAAGAAAAGCCAGCGGCACGGCCGTTTGGCTAACGAGCAGCGCCTCGCCGAGCAGAGCTGGGGCTTCCCGAGCCGGCTCAGCGGCAGCAGCTGCTTCGGGTCGGGCTTCGCCCTGACGGGCATTCGATGGCCACAGCCCTGGGACACGCTGGGGACAGCGGGACTCTGCCGCCAGCGCTGAGCCCCGCCTGGGCTCGGGCTTACACTTGCCTGTCCCGGCCCTAAGAAACCGCTCCCGGCCCAAAGCGGAGGGGGGCTCAGGGCAGCGCGCTGGGGGCCGTTGTGCTGCCAGCAGGAGGGCAGCGGGCGCCGTGTCCCTGCAGCGGGGACCACCCAGCCCAGCCCCAGCCCCAGCCCCATCCCGGTGGCAGGAGACCCTCCCTCCCTGCGGGCAGTGCATGGGGACCACGTGCCTGTCCTCCTGATGGCGGGTCCACATCCATCGCCTCCTCCTCCTCCACATCCACCTCCATCTCCTCGTCCTCAGGCACATCGATGTCCATGGCCATCTCAAGGTCCAAGCACTCTTCAAATATTTGGGCAGCCTCTTCCGCAGCCTCCAGCGCGAGTTGTAACATCCTAAGCCGAAAGGCAAGCAGAAAAGTGCATTGGTCCTGCCCAGCCCAGCGCACCCGTGGGACAGCGGGCTCTGCACCCCTGCCCCTCTCGCCGCCCGGGGACAGCCCTGGGCACATCCCCAGCAGGAGCTGGCTGCACCTGAGTGGCTCCTTGGCCACCAGCACCCACCAGCACTGACGCCCCAGCGCCTGCAGCTGGAGGCTCCGGTACTTCTGAATCTTCTTCACTTTGGTGTTTCTCATGGTCTTGTGGATCTGGCAGAGCAGAGAGGGCAGGGGTGAGCAGCCCTGCTCCCTGCCCCGCGGGGCCACGGGCACACACCCCGGGGCCCCCACACACAGACCCCGGCCCACGCGTGGTGTGCCTGGGCGCCCAGAAGCTCCTTACTCGGTGCAGGCGGCCGTTGGGCTCGGCGCTGCTCCGCTGGCAGGGCTCAGCTCCCACGGCTCCAGCCTGGAAAGGGGCAGCGCAGGCACCGGCTCAGGCTCCGGCCAGCACCCGCCTGCTCCCGCCGAGCATCCCTGCGGCACCAGCCCGGGGCAGCCTGGGCTGTGTGTGGGGACGTGTCCCCCCGCGCAGGGATGCTGCACCCCAGCAGGGCATGAGCAGCCCAGAAGGGCTTCTGCCAGCCCCTGGCCTTGCAGGGGTGGGGGGAGAGGGCGAGCCAAGCTGCCGGCCCCCCCACCACTGCGGGGTGCCCCCCTCCGGGGAGTGGGGCCATACCTCTGCCAGCGCAAGCGTCTTCTTTCCCTGGGCTTTCATGATGCCACCGAGATGGCAGCACACAGACGAGGAATGAGGTGTCGGGAGAAGTGCACAGGGGAAGGGCTGGGTTCTGGGTCCGAGGCACCAGGAGCAGGGCAGAAGGGCTGCGTGGGCAGTAGGTGAGCAGGGCTGAGTTGTGCCCGTCGCCGGGCACTGGCAGTTGCAGATGGAACACGGGCCATGGCAACGGGAGCCCCAGTGACAACTGCGCAGTGGGGATGGGGACGAGCCCCCTTAAAGCGGGGGGCAGCTTTATACATACATACGTGCCCCCCAAAGTTAAGAATCCCAACACATTACACTTCATCCCTGTCTTCAGCGGCTCTTCCTAACCACCCCCTCCTCCCTGGCAGTCACACACACCCCTCCGGAACGTTCTTCTCCAGCTATTTCCTGCAGGAGCTGATGTTCACCTCACATCTCATGGCCATCCCTGGCTGGTCTCTGCTCTCGCTCTGCATCTGTACAGCACGCGGTGCTCACCAGTGCCCAGGGACCTTTCGCCAGTGACCAGCACACCAGTTAAGACCATGGTGTGTGGCAGGGCTACCCGGGATGCTTGTGCCCCCTCCAGCTCTAAGGCAGGAAGAGCATTGGCCATCTCTGCCACGGCAGCAGGTGGAGTTACGACAGCCCTTGACAGTCCTGGTGGGTTATTGCCAGGGCAGGAATGCTCACAGCAGCTGGTGGAAGCCCGTTTGTCGGCTCTTTAAGCAGTTGGGTTTGCCCAGGGCATTGCAGGCTGTCTGTGGGACGCGGGGGCAAGTGGTGCCCGTCCTTCCCAAAGAGGTCTGGACGGATGGAAATGCCAAGGAAAAACCCAGCCCGTCCTCACGTGCAAGTGCCAGCCCAGGCTCCAGGCAGCGCCCTGCAGGCCTTTGAGCCGCCCACCCCTCACCCTCCTCCATTCCTTACGCTCTCATCGTACAACAGCTCTTACGGGTTTGGAGGTGAGCAGCCATAACATAGACCCAAAGGCAAAGCCCCACAGCAAACCCGGCTACAACTCCGAAAAGCAATCGACAGCTCCCGCTGACACCAAGAGGGTCATGGCAGTCTGTGGGCAGGGCTGGAGCCTTTCCTGCTGGTGGCACCTGAGCCAAGGCAGCTCCTCGAGAGCACCCAGCTCTGCTGGGACGGGCCATGCCCTCTGCGTGGGCTCTGACGACGCTGGGACCCTCGGAGGCCGGGCAGCGCGGGGGCAGGTGAGCAGCCCTTGCCCACGGCTGCAGCATCGGGAATTCCCAGGGCCTGGGCAGGTCCCTTCCAGCGCAGCCCAAGGCCGTTTGCGCTGGCACAGCTGGAGGGAGACCCCGGCTCCTGCTTTCCGGGTCGTGTCATATTCCTTCTCATACAGCCAGCTGTCAGAGTCTCTCCTAGTTGTTGGAAATCCCTTGGGTCTTATTGAGCCAAGGGACGACGTTCCAAATTCTGTCCCACCAACGATATTTTCACCAGTCCCAGACCCTTGTTTTCTCTGACTTGGGATCTGAAGCATGCTAGCGTTGATACTCCTGCTAAGGACACAGACCAAACCCTCGGCCCAAGGGGAACCTTGCAACAGTTTTGAGATGTACACTTGTCGTTTCAGTCGGGACGGACAAACGACAAGACTCTCCTTGAAGAGTTAAGTTAAGCTCTCTCTTTATTGCAAACTTGGCTTTCTTATATAGCTAATCTTGTTCACGCTCCGTTCACGCGTTCTTTCTATGCTTTCATTTGGTTCGGTTACATAGCACATGCGCTCGTAGCAACAATGCGACTGGTTATTGAAATCCTGTTCACATTGCTCAAAATCCGGCTTTCTCACAGCCTAGTTCCTCCTTGTTCTCTGAAGCAATCTTCTTCTTTCTCCTTTTTCTTCCATTGTCCTTACATGACACAACTCGTGGCCTTCTTATGGGTACACTGCAATCTCTGTCTCTTCTGTCAAGGGGTCTACGGACCCGCCGTATCCCCCAACAACTGTGAGGTTTCTTTGGAAAAATACAAGCCTTGAGAAGCCAAAGGAGAACGTTGCCACCCGCCTTCTGCTCTGGGGAAAGGAGCTGATGGAGGCCCAGACCTGAGCATTGGTCCTTTCCAGAGAAAAACAGAACCAAAATAGAGGTGTTTTTTTTTTTTTTCCCCTCTACTGGACACGAAGATTCAGCAAAAATTAAACAAAGCCATGAAAATGTGGTGGACCAGAAACAAAACAAAACAGAAAATCAGCCTTTTTTATACCGTCAGTAGAGACAAGACGCCTTTCTTTCCATTTCCTCCCTTCAACTAATCAAACTCTCCACGTTCCCTCCCAAACGCCACGTTAATTTATGCAAATAAGCACCAATTAATAAAATAAACACGCAATGGGTGCTTGAAATAGGACCGAGACGCCTCACGGCCACCCAACACCTTTAACCACCCCGATTCTGCTGCCCCGGAACCAGCGCAACGAGTTTTAAAGCCTTTAATGATCGTGCAAAAAGCTGGAGCGGGGCAAGAACTTGAAAACTCACCAACCAAATTTAAGAAGTAAACGAAAATCCACACACGAAAACTAACCTTATCTCTACCACAAGGGTGCTGCAGTCCAGATCTTAAACGCTGCGCACCACCAGCAGGGAAACACGTTGTTAAATAGGATGACCCTTTTGGGGCCATTTCCCCCATTCCCTCTCTTTTTAGAGCGGGGGCGACCGCGTCTTCTTGAATCCTCAAAGCCCAGCCGCTGCCCGGATGCGGAGAAAAAGCTGGGCGGTTTTCAGAAAAATGGTAAAAACTGGCCTCGGGGTTGGTTTGGTGTCAGTTCCCAGGTGTTATGGGAGGAGGTCAGCGGAATGCGGGGGCTTTTGTGGCTTCGCCACCCTTTCGAAGAGCTCCCGGGGCCCTTTTAAACAGCTTTGGGGCGATGGAATCTCATGTGGGCGTTTCTCCCCTGGATCTTCTCAAACACCCTGAAAGTTAGAAAAGAAAGGCAGTTTTAAGTCTTTGGCGGTTTTTGTAAACTTGTGAGACCAAGCTCCGTTATTCCTCCTTTTGGGAACTCTTATGCTTTGCTGCGTGGTACGACAGAGTTTCCGACGTCGGTGGTTCAACAGGACAGATCGTGGGCGATTAAAACATTAGAATTAATTGGGCCATCACTTAAATGAGGCTGAACTGAAACACGAGGCATTTTGCTCGGAGCGAGCGAGTGGAGCGGGGAAGCCTCAGGCCCCAAATCCTCACGGAACATGAGGGGTTTTTGGTCAAAAAGGAGAAGCGCCGGGATTCTTGCGCAAGGGAGGGCCACCGCTCTGAACCTCAGGGCTCGGTGGAGGGTCTCCCCGACTCCGAAAACACACATTTTTGGGGGTTGAAAGTCAATGAAAACCGCCAAGCGGCCCCAGGGCAAGGGGAATCCTCCAGCTGCCCTCCCCCGCTGCCCCCACGGCTGCTTTTTGAGCCCCAAAACAGCCACTTTTGAGAAGAAAAAGGAAGAGCTGACCTTCCACACTCGCCGCAGGGGAAAAATCCCGGATCTCCGGCGCTGCCGTCCCAGCACCAGGAAGCGCCGGCATTGATGGAGGAGCTGCCGTTGTTGTGGGGCTTCTCTTCCTGACTCCCCAGCTTTGGATTTTCCTTTGGGATCACGCGCCGCCTCTTCTTTGCACTGTAAAGAGCCTGTAAATCAGGTAAAAAATAGCTTGAAACAGCTGTGGGTGGCAAAGGAATTGGATTTTCAGCGCCGGATGTGCCGCGTTTTATCAGCCCAACCCCGCCTGGGTGGACTCTGAACACTAAATAGTCAAAAAACCCACTTTAATTCCTCTGGGAGGACCAGACCTTGAAGGAAAACCCGTATTATTTCTTTATTTTTAGCAGAACAGCGCCTTCCGCCACAAAAATCTATCCCAATGGGTTGAAAACATGGAATTCCGAAGCACCAAAGCGACACCGTCACCCCGTTTCTACCACCACAAAGTTACAAATATTTCTGTGAACAAAATCCGCTGGTTTTTAAGGAGTGTTTTCCCAGATGGCTTCATGGAGGAGCGGAAGCTGGCACAAAAATCCCTCCCCCAGCAGCTTTTCTACCTCGTCTTCAGCCTTGTCCTCCTCCTCCGGGCGTCTCGGGCGCTTCTTCTGTGTCAGGCGAGGCCGAGTGCAGCCAAAACAGGTTTTCTTTTTCCAGGTATAATAATATTCGATGCACTGAGACACGCTTTTAGTCTGGATCTGCCGGGAGGAAAACCAGGAGCCACTTAATAAGGGAAACGCGGCAGTAAAATACCCAAGGGGCAGATTGACCAGGAGTCTCTCCTGCGCTTCTCGCAACGCAACGTCCGGGGGAGCTCGGACAGAAAAGAAACCTTCACCTGCTGAAAAACGCCATCAAGAAGCGATTTCAGGGCAGAATTCTCCGTTTCACAACAAAAACTGTCGCTATTCTTTTAACATCTCTGCTATTTTCTCCCAGAGAGATTAAATAGTCCCTTGCCATCACACATGAGGGCAAAAACTTGTCTCGTACCGGTGGTTTTTTAGCATGAAGAAGGGTCCTAAGAACAGCATTCCAACACGCAACTCAAAATACGACTTTCTGGGTTGAAATTGCCCACGCTAACGAGCTGCGTCTCCCTCTAACAGCTTTACCTGCTTCTGTATGAGGCGAAAATTCTTCTTATGCATGTAAAAAGCCTCTTTAAACAATTGCTCCTCCACCGGTGTCCAAGTATCCGAGCCTAGGAATTAACCAGCAACAGCCAAACTATTACAATAGGCATCCCCCGCCTCCAAAAGCCCCGGAAAGGGATTAGAACTACTCTTTTCCCCACCCCAAAGGAACATTTGGAAGCCTCAATTCAATCAGAGCAAAGGGAACGGCGGGAGCTGTTCTCCTCCTTTACCTGTGTAATGATAATCAGCCAGGGGATGGGATTCGGGTCTCCGAGGCGGCCCAGCACAGAGCATCTCCGCCGCCTCCTGCCAGATTTCATAGGGAAAAAAGAGTTAAATTCCTCCGGAGGAGGAGCCAAAAGGGGAATTCTCCCTCCTCCTGGCGACGCCCCAGCAGACGCCCAGCCCAGGGGTGTTGAATCCCTTCTTCGAAGAAGAGGGAGCAAAGCAGACCCGCTCGGAGCTCATCGAGGGCACACCTCGGGTTTTAGCCAATATCCCTTCATTCGGGAGTAATTCTATTCTCCAAATCGTCCCAGAATCACAACAAACTCTTAGTGATGGACCAGGAGAGGGCTCGGGAAGCCCACGAGACTTTAACGCTGCGTCAGGCAGCACCCAAGAACCTCCTGCGCCTTCGGCAAAGAGACTCCCGCCCGCGCAATACAAAACTTGGAGCGACTCCCAGCTCAAACCAGGAACAAAGTCTGTTCTTCATTAGAAATTGCCGCTTCTTACCAGCACGTCGCCTTGAGCCTCGTGCAGGCAATGCAGAGCCAGCTCCGCGTTGACCCGGCCCCCCGGCCCGCCGTTGGGAGATGCCAAATGGAGCAGGTTTCTAACTACAAACACAACGAAAACCCACAAAAAGTCAAGTTTTCCTCCAGAAAAGGGGCCAGAGGAGAGGGAGGGAAAACAGGACGAGCGCAGCAGAGACCGCAGACGAGGAAAAGGCAGAGAAAGAAGTCCGGTACCCCAAATAGCTCTGTTTAAAGGCTCAGAGAGAAACCTCCCCTCTCCCGAGGGCGCCGCACATGAGATGGGAGGGCTCCAAACGCCCCTTTTTCATGCAAGACGCTGCCGAGAGCGTCGCCCGTTAGTCTTTAGTCACTCTCCCACCAAAACCCAGCCATCTCCTTCCCTACAACGGGAAGGCGGGCAAGAAAAGGAGGGAGACAAGCCCAAAAAGGTGGCATTTTCAACCCCTCCTATCCCTGGCCGGGGTGGAAGTGGAAGAAAAGTGTTAGGAAAAAAAAAAAAACAAACACCTTTCTCCTGCGTCTCTGGGTTGGTTTCCACGTCGCCCCAGGGCTTCCACACTAGCGACGCTCCCTCCTCCTCCTCTTCCAAACGGGATGGGTCCTGGAGGTCTGGAAGCTCCGCTTGGAATTGGCTTCCAATGTTGATGCACCTGAAAGCGTGAGGAAGAGGAGGTGAGGAAGGCGAGCGGGGAACAGCTCCGGCAGGAGAAACGCGCGCATACGGGAGGAGCTGTAAGAAAGACGGCCCCTATTTCCCAGGAAAGCGCTAATCGCTCTCCTCTAACAACTTCTCCAGCACCACCACGGTACCGTTCTGCCTCCTGAGTCCTCTTGGGCCCCATCGGGCAAGAAAATTGGGGGTTTCTTCCTCCTCAAAATCTCTCCCAAGTGGTCAGGTTCACTCTGAGACGAGCAGCGAGCTGCAAGAGCCACCACCGCCGAGCACCAAGTGCTTCGGAATGTTGTGTAGAACACGGGAGGCCGGCAACGCTCCGTGACAGCGCTCGGCCGGGCATTTCCGCACATTTCTGGCCAACTTGGCCTCAAAAAACCCGCCCTTGAGGACTGGCCGAGCCACCGGCAGAAGCTCAGTGGCAACTGCCAGGGCCTGCGCACACCGGGCCTTGCACCAACCACACGCCCACTCCTCAACGGCACTTCCCTCATCCCCCCTTTTCCCACACTTTGCTCTTCTTCCCACGGCTGGGCGCCCATTTTACTGTTTCATCAGCCAAAACACCCAAACCCCCTTGCAATTCTGCCCGGAAGGTAGCAAAAAAAAATGCCCGAGAGAAAAATCATTCCACCAGTACCAGCCTTTAGCCTTCCTCGCCATCCACAAGTCTTTTGAACTGTGCGTTTTTAATGCTTACCTTCAGTTTTTACCCCAAACTCGCACAATCTAATCAGGTCGCGGCTTTAGGAGGAACTTAAATCGCAACTCCAAAGGGATTAACAGGTTACCTGTTTCCCAGAAATTCCACCAACAGGCCCCTGGAACCTTTACCAACTCCGTTACCATTAGCGTTCATTACCACCAAGCCCATTCCTGCCGTCTTAGTCGAATAGAATTGGGGGGATTAGCTGAGCTGCTGAACTGCTGACCAGTGGCTCACAGAAGCCATTCCAGCAAGGGAGTTTTCTCTAAATACACTCAAAAAAATCACTAACATCGCCAGATGTTAAGGGCCAGAGTCAACACATCGCGGAGAGTGACCATGGAGGAAAGGACAGTGCTACGTCCCTCCTCCTCCTCCTCCTGGCCCACAGCCCAAAACAACACTCTCCCTTCCCAGGGGCCCTCCTCCACATCACCTCGGAGAAATCCCTGCGCCAAAAGAACACCCTGAAAGCGCAATGAAGCCTTCAGCCTCACCAGCCAACGGTACCATTTCCATTCTCTCTAATACCCTGGGAAAGCTGGACCTCAGGAGTCTCCATCTCTGAAAGCATCCTCTAAGCACCACCAGTGTCGCTGCTGTTCAGCCATCCTTACAAAATTCTACTACGTTTAGTACATTCGCTTGGTCAACTGTGCCCTTTCCATGCCAAATCCCAACCGCCACACATTGCTTAATCTTGCCTAGATAGGAGAGAACCAATCACCCACGCACAGCTCTTGGACTCGCATTAATTTTAACGGCAAGCTGCGTAGTTCTTTCATTAGTTCTGGGCTTGACGGAAAGCGTTTGAGCAGCTGAATGGTGAATTACTAGCAAACATTTTCTTCTCGGCACAAGCACAAACACAGGCTGGGCAGAGAATGGATTGAGAGAGCCCTGAGCAGAAGGACTTGGGGGTGATGGTCGATGAGAGCCGGCAACGTGCACTTGCAGCCCAGAAAGCCCCCCGTATCCTGGGCTGCATCCCCAGTAGCGTGGCCAGCAGAGCGAGGGAGGGGATTCTGCCCCTCTGCTCTGCTCTGCTCTGGGGAGAACCCCTGCAGTGCTGCCTCCAGCTCTGGGGCCATGAATATCAGCACACGGACCTGTTGGAGCGGGGACAGAGGAGGCCACAGAGATGCTGCGAGGCCTGGAGCCCCTCTGCTGTGAGGACAGGCTGAGAGAGTTGGGGGGGTTCAGCCCGGAGAAGAGCAGGCCCAGTGGCCCAGAAACAACAAAAAAAAAAAAAAATCAGCCTTTTTTATACCGTCGGTAGAGACAAGACGCTTTTCTTTCCATTTCCTCCCTTCAACTAATCAAACTCTCCACGTTCCCTCCCAAATGCCGCGTTAATTTATGCAAATAAGCACCAATTAATAAAATAAACACGCAACGGGTGCTTGAAATAGGACCGAGACGCCTCACGGCCACCCAACACCTTTAACCACCCCGATTCTGCTGCCCCGGAACCAGCGCAACAACTTTTAAAGCCTTTAATGATCGCGCAAAAAGCTGGAGCGGGGCAAGAACTTGAAAACTCACCAACTAAATTTAAGAAGTAAATGAAAATCCACACACGAAAACTAACCTTATCTCTACCAAAAGGGTGCTGCAGTCCAGATCTTAAACGCTGCGCACCACCAGCAGGGAAACACGTTGTTAAATAGGATGACCCTTTTGGGGCCATTTCCCCCATTCCCTCTCTTTTTAGAGCAGGGGCGACCGCGTCTTCTTGAATCCTCAAAGCCCAGCCGCTGCCCGGATGCGGAGAAAAAGGTGGGCGTTTTTAAGAAAAATGGTAAAAACTGGCCTCGTGGTTGGTTTGGTGTCAGTTCCCAGGTGTTATGGGAGGAGGTCAGCGGAATGCGGGGGCTTTTGTGGCTTCGCCACCCTTTCGAAGAGCTCCCGGGGCCCGTTTAAACAACAGCTTTGGGGCGATGGAATCTCATGTGGGCGTTTCTCCCCTGGATCTTCTCAAACACCCTGAAAGTTAGAAAAGAAAGGCAGTTTTAAGTCTTTGGCGGTTTTTGTAAATTTGGAAGGAAAGAGAGAGTGGGGTTTATACCTTTTTTGTAATAAAAGCCATTTTGTACTGTTTCTGAAGGAAAGGGAGTGGGGTTTTTACCTTTTTTGTAATAAAAGCCATTTTGTACTGTTTCTGAAGGAAAAAGAGAGTGGTTGGTACATTCATGGGTTAAAAAATGTTAGAGTAGGGATGTCAAAAGAATATGGTTAAAAAGTTCCAGGAGCGCTTTGTATAGAATTGTAGTAGAACTTTGATGGAACTTGAGCTGAACTCCTGAAATTAAACCTTAATTGGCCTAATTAGGGGGATCTCCCAAACCGTTCCAAACTTGGACTTGAATGCATGTGTCTGATGAGGGCTGGTAAGGGAACTGTAGCTCGCTCATGGGCTGTGTCTCATCACTGTGAACCTGGGACTGTCGGAAACACGTGGTGTGCTGGCTGTTGTGAAACGCCCGGCCCCCGATTCTGCAGAACTGAAATAAAGCCAAATATCTCGACTCAGTGTGTTGATTGGTTTTTGCCCAGCGGGTGAAGAACCCTGATTTAGGGACATCTCCTCCGGCCCTGGTTTTTCCCATTCCCTGCTTGCAGCTCCCTTTGGGTGAGCCCTGGCACCGGCTGCTCGAACCTGCTCCGCTGCACCGTTCTGGGCCTCCACAATAGACCTGCCTCCCCGCTGCGCAGCGAGGAGACCCAAAGGACAGGTGGCAGAGCGGTCCCCAGGGGTAGACGCCACCGTCCGTCCCCGGAGTGGCGGGAACAAGGGTTTTGTGCAGGGCTGCTTGCTCTGAGGAGAAAGAGCCCTGGAGAAAGGATCTCGACACAAAGACCGCCAGAACCCCGGCTCAACAGAGCTGGAGCAGCCCCTCCGATAGCCCGGCCACAAAGCTTCCCAAAGGAGACAAAAGCTGGGTCTTCGCCTGACCCAGGCTGCAGGAGGGAGGAAGAGGAGGGAAATCATTGCAGGGAAGATGCCCAGACAGACGCAGTATGGCCTGGCCGGAAGGAAGGAAGGCACAAGGCACCCCCTGGGAGCAACCGTTTTCTTGTCTGCCTGGTGGAGCTGCCCGGGGGCTCTGTGCCCCAGGAGCCGCACACCTCCTCAGGAACATACGCCGCCCAAAGCTCCCCAACACGCTCGCCACAATCTCTCGAGCCACCAGTCCAAATTCCTCCCATCGCTCCACAGGAGAAGTGTCCAAAGGCTCTGCCTCTCTGGCACTGGCAACCAACCTCCCGCCCACCTCCTGGGGAGCCCTCCTGAAGACGTGGAGGGGCTGATCCAGCGCCTTCCCCCATCCAGCACTTCCCCGACCACGGTCTCAGCCTCCTCTTTAAGCTCCTGCTCTTCGGCCAGCGTAGCCTGCAGCAGCGTAGGCTGGATGCTGTTGGGCACGTCTTCTCCGGCACGCTTCTGACACTAAACTGAGGAGCAGCTTGGCATGAGGGGATGGTCAGGCGTGAGGGGATGGTCAGGAAGAGCCGCTTAAGACAGGACTGAAGTGCAATGTGTTGGGATTCTTAACTTTGGGGGGTAGGTATGTATTAAGCTGCCCCCCCTGTAAGGGGGCTCGTCCCCATTCCCACTGCGCTCCCGTTGCCATGGCCCGTGTTCCATCTGTAACTGCCAGTGCCTGGCGACGGGCACAACGCATCCCCTCTGCCCTGCGCCCGACAGCCCTTCTCTCCTGCTCCCCACACAGCCCTGCTCTCCTGCTCCTCACAGCCCCTACCCTCCACCCAGCCCTTCCCTTCCCATCCCGCCTGCTCCATTACCTTTCCCAAAGCGTTGTGATAATGAAGGTGACGAAGACCAAGATGCTTGTGCTGGCAGAGGTACGTCCCTGCTCCCCGGAGGGGGGCACCCCCCAGTGGTGGGGGGACCGGCAGCTTGGCTCGCCCTCTCCCCCCACCCCTGCAAGGCCAGGGGCTGGCAGAAGCCCTTCTGGGCTGCTCATGCCCTGCTGGGGTGCAGCATCCCTGCGCGGGGGGACACGTCCCCACACACAGCCCAGGCTGCCCCGGGCTGGTGCCGCAGGGATGCTCGGCGGGAGCAGGCGGGTGCTGGCCGGAGCCTGAGCCGGTGCCTGCGCTGCCCCTTTCCAGGCTGGAGCCGTGGGAGCTGAGCCCTGCCAGCGGAGCAGCGCCGAGCCCAAAGGCTGCCTGCACCGAGTAAGGAGCTTCTGGGTGCCCAGGGAGGCGCAGGGACGGGGTCTGTGCAGGGGGGGCCTTGGCCGGGCTGTGTGCTCAGGGCCCCATGGGGCAGGGAGCAGGGCCGCTCACCCCTGCCCTCTCTGTTCCGCCAGATCCAGAAAACCATGCGAAACACCAAAATGATGAAGATACAGAAGTACAGGAGCCTCCAGCTGCAGGCACTGGGGCGTCAGTGCTGGTGGGTGCTGGTGGCCAAGGAGCTGCCCAGGTCCAGCCAGTTCCTGCTGGGGATGTGCCCATGGTTCTGCTGGGCTGGGCAGGGCAGGACCAATGCACTTTTCTGCTTGCCTCTTGTCTTAGGATGTTAGAACTTGCGCTGGAGGCTGCGGACGAGGCTGCCAGGAATATAAACATAGAAGAAGAAATGGAGGTTGACAAGAAGGAGGAAGTGGAAGAGATGGAGGTGGATGTGGAGGAGGAGGAGGCGATGGATGTGGACCCGCCATCAGGAGGACAGGCACGTGCTCCCCATGCACTGCCCGCAGGGAGGGAGGGTCTCCTGCCACCGGGATGGGGCTGGGGCTGGGGCTGGGCTGGGTGGTCCCCGCTGCAGGGACACGGCGCCCGCTGCCCTCCTGCTGGCGGCACAACGGCCCCCAGCGCGCTGCCCTGAGCCCCCCTCCGCTTTGGGCCGGGAGCGGTTTCTTAGGGCCGGGACAGGCAAGTGTAAGCCCGAGCCCAGGCGGGGCTCAGCGCTGGCGGCAGAGTCCCGCTGTCCCCAGCGTGTCCCAGGGCTGTGGCCATCGAATGCCCGTCAGGGCGAAGCCCGACCCGAAGCAGCTGCTGCCGCTGAGCCGGCTCGGGAAGCCCCAGCTCTGCTCGGCGAGGCGCTGCTCGTTAGCCAAACGGCCGTGCCGCTGGCTTTTCTTCCAGGGGCAGCAGACCAGTGGGAGTTCCAGACAACGTTCCGGAGCTACGAAGAGGAAGAGATGTATATAGTTATTATATTTCTACAGTTGTGTTTCTATAGTATTTATATAGTTGTATGTATATAGTTGTATTTATAGTTGCGTTTTGAAGTTACTGGTGTTTTTGTCAGTAGTTGTAGGTAGTTGTGTTGTTGTTAATAAAGAGTTGTGTTCCTGTTTTTCACACCCAAGCTCTGTGTGCATTTCTTGGGAGCCGCGGCGTTTGCAGAGTTGTGGTTCCAGTGTGTCGGGGATGGCGGGGCTGGGGGCGGCTGGGGGTGGTGGCACGGCCGCCCCGGGGGCAGGGGGTCCCTGTGCACAGCCGGGGCCCCAGGTGGAGGGGGCAGCGCAGGCTGCGGGGGGGAGGCTGCGGGGGGCTTTGGGGAGAGGGAGCCGGTGCAGGGGTGCGGTGGGGCCCGTGGGCGCAGGGTGTCGGGGTGCGGGGAGCCGTGGGTGCCGGCAGAGTGGCGAGGGGGGGCGATGCCGTGCGGGCCGGGGGTGCGGGATGCGGGGAGCCGCGGGGGGCCGGGGCTGCGGGCACGGGGCTGCCGCCGGGCGCTCGGGAGCCGCGGCCCCGCCCGCCCCCTCATTAGCCGCGGCTCATTAGCGCCTCATTAGCGGCGGCCGGGGCGTGGTGCCCTCCCCGCGGAGGCGGTCGGGGAGCGCTGCCGGCCATGGGGGTTGCGGGCGGCGGCGCCCTGCCGTGCTGCTCCTGTCCCTGGGGGAGGCTGCCCGGGCGGGGGTCGGGCTGTGGGGGCCGGGCTGCGGAGGGGCCGCTGCCTGGGGTGCGGAGTCGGGGGGCGATGCGGGGTCCCCTCTCTCCGTGTGGCTGGGTCGGGGCTGTGTGTGTGTGTCCGGTGGGTGTCGGCTGGCGGAGCCGAGCTGTCCGTGCCCCCCCGGCTGTCAAGGCTCCCCTGGACACAGGGGCTTCAGCCAGGGACTCGCAGGTGTCCGGGCTGTCCCAGGGTCAGGCGCTGCAGGGAGCAGCCTGCACCCGGTCTCCAGTCGGATCCTGCTGCCCAAAGCCATCCTTCTCCCTTCCCCCCCGCATGCTGAGACCCTTCCTGCGAGAGCTTTCCTCCTTGTGGCTTGAGTTGAGCTCACCCCTGGTGTTGGTGAGTTTGTAGCGAGTGCCCCAAGATGATGGTGTTGGGAGGGCATTAACTTCAGCAGAGCTGTAACAATCCCAGATGAGCTGGGTAACGAGGGTGGTGTTGGGCGGGTTTGGGGAAAGGTCTGCTTAAAGAGCAAGCGAGCAGAAGGGGCAAGGTGGGGGGCAAGTGGGAAGTCAGCAATAAAATGTTTGCGGGGATGACTGGGGGCATCTTTTTGTGCCCGGCAGTGAGTTGTGGGGAGCGCAAAGGAGTTGCGAGGAACTGCAGGGAGCAACGGAGGGAAAGCCCCGGTGCCTTGGCTTGGAGGAAAGGTGCCAGGGCAAGGCGGGGGCCGAGTGCCCGGTGGGTCAGGCTTCCCAAGGTGCTGCCGAGCCCCCCGCGGGCTGGGACGGAAGGCATCGCCCTCAGCGGTGGGGTGGAGGCTGCGGGACGCGCTCCTTGGTGCCAGCCCCGCTGGCTGGCATGTGTCAGGGCTGAGGCGGGCGGGGGGCAGCAAACTGTTTCTTCTGCCAGCAAACGTGCCGATGGGAGGTTGTCTGTGACCTGCTCTTTATTGCCCCCTCAGCCTTCTCTTCTCCAGGCTAAAGAGTCACAGCTCTCTCAGCCTTTCCTCATAAGGGAGATGCTTCAATGCCTCCATCGTCTTTGTTGCCCTACGCTGGACTCTCTCCAGCAGTTCCCTGTCTCTCTTGAACTGGGGAGCCCAGAACTGGACACAGTATTCCAGTTGTGGCCTCACCAGTGCAGAGTAGAGGGGGAGAATGACCTCCCTGGACCTGCTGGCCACACTCTTCCCTACGCAGCCCAGAATTCCGTTGGCCGCCTTGGCGACAAGGGCACATTGCTTGCTCATGGATTATTTACCGTCCACCAAGACCCCCAGATCCTTTTCTCCAGAGCTGCTTTCCAGCAGGTCCACCCCTCACCTCTACTGGTGCCTGACATTCTTCCTCCCCAGGTGCAGGACCCTACACTTGTCCTTGTTGAACCTCATTAGTTTTTTCTCTGCCCAGCTCTCCAGCCTGTCTAGGTCACGCTGGATGGCAGCACGGCCCTCTGGGGTGTCAGCCACCCCACCCGCTTTGGTGTCATCGCGAACTTGCTGAGCATACGCTCTGTCCCCTCGTCCGGGCCCTTGATGAATACGTTAAACAATACTGGTCCAAGGATTGACCCCTGGGGGACACCACTGGTTACAGGCCTCCAGCTCGACCCTGCTCCATTAATGACGACCCTCTGAGTCCTGTCACACAGCCAGCTCTCAGTCCACCTCACTGTCCCCTCGTCTAGTCCACACTTCCTCAGTTTCCGAAGGAGGATGTTATGAGAGACAGTGTCAAAAGCCTTGCTGAAGCCAAGGTAGGTGACATCTGCCGCTCTGCCCTCATCCAGCCAACCAGTTATAACATCATAGAGGGCTCTGAGGTTGGTCAAGCATGATTTACCCTTGGGAAATCTGTGTTGACCACTTCCAATCACTTCCTGCTCCTGAACGTGCGTGGATATGACATCCAGAACGAGTCGCTCCATTACCTTCCCAGGGCCGGAGGTGAGACTAACTGGTCTGTAGTTCCCTGGGTGCTCCTTCCTGCCCTTTTTGAAGACTGGAGTGATATTGGCCTTCCTCCAGTCCTCAGGCACCTCTCCTCTTCTCCATGACCTTTCAAAGATGATGGAGAGTGGCCAAGCAATAACATCTGCCAGCTCTCTTGGCACTCGCCGGTGCATCTCATCAGGGCCCATGGACTTATGGATGTCCAGTTTGGCCGAGTGGTCTCTAACCTGATCTTCCTCTACTGGGGAAAACTCTTCCTCTCTCCAGACCTTCCCCCTTGCCTCCAGGGCCTGGGATTCATGCGGGTCGGCTTTAGCAGTGAAGGCTGAAGCAAAGAAGGCATTCGGTAGCTCTGCCTTCTCTGTGTCTTCCACCACTAGGGCGCCCATCTCATTCGTTAGTGGGCCTACATTTTCCCTACTCTTCCTTTTGCTATTGATATACTGAAAGAACCTCTTGTTCTCTTTAACCGTGGTGGCCAAGACGAGTTCTGCTTGAGCTTTGGCCCTTCTGATTTTCGCCCTGCATAGCTTCACTACATCTTGCTATTTTTCATAAGTAGTCAACCCCCTTTTCCAAGGATCATAAACTTTCTTTTTTTTTTTTCCCTGATGGCCAGCCTAAGCTCTCTATTTAGCCAGGCTGGTCTTCTTCCCTGTCTGCTTGTTTTCTGGGACTTGGGGATGGCCTTCTCCTGAGCTTTTAGGAGTTCCTCCTTGAAGTAAGACCAGCCTTCCTGGGCACCTTTCCCCTTCAGGACTGTCCCCCAAGGGACACTCTCAACCATGCTCCTAAGCAGGCCAAGGTTCGCCCTTCGGAAATCTTCGGGAACCGCTGTCGGGAAACGTCTAAATTATCCCTGGCACCCTCAGAGACACCCCACTCCCACAAGGAGTCAGACAGCCGAAGGTGGGGGGGTTGAGGTAGGAGGCAGCTTTCAACCAGTTTTAAGCTGCGCTCCTGAAGCGGTGTTTGTGAAGATGGTTATGGGCTTGGAGGGGCTTGGTTTGTGGATTTGTTTGGCCTTAAGTGTATTACCCTTCAGGGTAACGCTTTCTGTGGCAGCTGGAAACAGTCCTTCTTGTACACCAAACCCAACCCCGTATTTGGAAGGGGCATTTCGGCTGCTGCAACGTGCGTTTTCTTCCCTGGGTGACACTTGGCCCCAAGCATACACAGCCTTTCACTTTGGCACATTCTTGTCCCCCTGGCTGAAAGATTCTGTGTTTTCACGGGTTGAATGCGTCCTCAGCCCACCACAGGCCATAATGACTGTGCCTTTACAGACCACTTCCCTTGCTCACTGCTTTCAGATTTGAGCATCGAAGCCATGGAGGGAGCAGGAGAGCAGCAGCTGGATGTAGAGCACAACCTGTTTAAGCAGCGGTGGGATAAAGGTGGCAATCGTGTGACTCCAGGGGCCGAGAGACACGGTAAGGCGCTCTTCTGCCTTTCTTGGGCGGATGCTCTGGTCGTCCTGCCATCACTGTGTGCCTGGTTTGGCTTTCATGGGAACAAGGGACAGCTGACGAGCATTTAAACACCTTTAAGGTGTTTGAAACACCTTAAGGTTGAACCTTAAACACGTTTAAGGCACGCAAGTCTATGAAACGTGCAGATCAGTCCGACTGCTTTTATACTGGCTACTTTTGCGGGGCAAATCTTTGCCTAGTCCCTCTGAAATTATGACAAGGGCTCATGGATGCATTTCAGGAATAAAGCTCCCAAGTTAATGGTCTTTTAAGACTAGAAAGGAAGCAGCTGTTCTGGCCAAACTTGGCTTTGGTTGTGTCTTTAAATCACAGCAGGCTGACAAATGGGATGACCTGGTTAGAGGAAAGAGCCTCTCCCCAGGGAAGGTTCTGGCGACTCAAGCCTTGAAGCCTAACCTTGCCCCTTACTGCAGGTACTTTGTGTGTGTTCATGCAGACCTGAGAAATATATTGTAGTTGACTTATCGCTTACAAGTTGTAGGAAGTGGCCCTTGGCTACGTGACCCTCTCCTCTACCCTTTCTACCTGTTCTGACTCACCCTCGTTCTTCGATACAAACCAGAGAGGATTCTGGCAAAGTGTTGCAGTCTAACAGGAATACTGTCCTGACTTCTCCTTTCCAAAACTTGATCTCCTGACTACCTTTTCTGGGAGACAGCGTCGTTCTGTGTGTCAGCATAAAGGGAGTTTGTTGGTTTGCATCACTTGGATGTAACTTTCTGGTGTTGAAGCTGAAAGGCTAAACTAAGGCAAGAGCTGAATGATGGGGAGGTACGAGGATTTCTCCCGTTGTCGCGGGAGTGTGGTGATAGTGCTCTCGCTGCGGTGTCCCTTGGCAGCCTTTCTCTACTCCCAGGACAGACGAGGCCGGGGGGCAAAGGGGACTGAGCCCCGTTTGTCGTGTTTCCCCCCTGAGCCCATGAAATAGCGCTTTATTCCCGGAGCCCCTTGCCCTGGAACTCGGAAGCTTTCCCTCCCGCCCCGGCTTCCCCGGTGCCTGCTGGCGGCCCGGGCCCTTCGCGCCGCCCGTCGGGGAGGACAAGGTCCGGGAGCTCCCCCCGGGCACGTCGGCGTTTCGCCCCGGGCCGGGCCCCCCGCTCCCGCGGCAGCCCGGGCCGAAGCCGCAGCCTCCGGCAGAGGCTCCGGCGCTGCCGCCGCCTTCCCCGGGCGACGGCCCGTCCCCGCGGCCCCGGCTCTCGCCCGCCGTCGCGGGCCCCCCCCCGACACGCGGCTCGCGGGGACCGTTTCCCCCCGCTCCCGCCCCCAGCGTCGGCCGGGGCCGGTAACGGTCTCCGAGCGGAGCCGGCCGGAGCGAACCGCGGCCGGAGCGGCCTCTTCCCCCGCGGCAGCCCCGCAGCCCGCAGGAAAGCGCCGCCGCAGAGCGGCCCCGAGCGAGCCCGTCCCTCCCGCCCCGCGGCTCCCGGCGGCGCCCGTCAGGCGGCGGAGCCCGGCCGGCGAGCGGGGGCATGGCGGCGCCGGGCCCGGCCTCCCTGCAGCGCCGGCTGCAGAGCTCGCAGGAGGCGCGGCACCGGCAAGCGGTGCTGGTGCGGAAGCTGCAGGCGAAGGTGAGGAGCGGGGGCGCCTGCCCGGGGGGAGCTCCCCGAGGCCGGGCCGGGGTGCCCGCGCCGTCCGCGGACGGGACTCGGCGGCGGAGCCCTCGGGGGGCGAAGGCGCGGCCCCGGCGGGGTCCTGCCCGGGCCCTGCCCTGCGCTGCCGCGGGCGGGACGGCGCCGAGCCCGGAGCTCGGGGGAGGGAGGGAGGGAGGCCCCGGGAGCCGCCCCGTCCCGTCCCGTCCGCGGTCACCCCCGAGCCGCTCGCCGGGGCTTGGCCGGGCTCGGGGGAAGCGAAGCTTCCCGGTCCCGAAGGGACTCGGTGTCGGAGCGGCAGCGCCGTGGCGCGGGCTGAGCTCGGGCTGCAGAGAGCGAGAGAAAAGCCGGTGCCGGAGGAGCCGGGTCCGTCCCCGGCTGCACTCGCTCATCTTCATGCCGTGTCTGCGCCCAGGTCCTGCAGTACCGGACCCGCTGCCGAGAGCTGGAGCAGCAGCTGGAAGCAGGAGCGGTGAGTGCGCGGGGCGCCGACTCGAGAGAGCGGCCGTAGCGTTCGGGAGCGAAAAAGCTCCCCAACCGTGACGGGGGAAAGCAAGATTGTGCTCCCGGAGGGTTTCAAGAAGCGCTGCGAGTTTGCCCGCCCGTGTTTTGCCCAATTGCCGCTCTCAGAGCAGCCAGCAGTCCCAGAAATGCAGGATTGGAGTTCGGGGCAGGAGTGCTTTCTTGCCGGGGAACGTTTTGTCCCGGCTCTCAGGAGAGGGCTTTGCTCCCTGTTCCGTTTTAGGGCTGTCTGTGAAATAGAATGGGGTGAAACACAGCGTTTTGGAAGGCAAGAATGCTGGCTCTGTGCTTTTTGTTCTGCTTCACGGCTAAAGCAGAGCTAGGAAACGAAGGGTAGGAGCGTAGGAGAGCAGTGCCGGGCTTCAGCTGGAAGAACTGGACTAAACATTCGCTTTCTTCTGCAGGGCTGCCTCGCAGGCAGATGGGAAGAAGCCACAGAAGCCCTGGAGAAAGGCCTGCTTCAGGTGGAAGAGGAGCAGCAAAGGTACAAGGGAGAAGCGTTCCCCCCTACTCGGTGCCCTGGAGAAAGGATCTCAACACAAAGACCGCCAGAACCCCGGCTCAACAGAGCTGGAGCAGCCCCTCCGATAGCCCGGCCACAAAGCTTCCCAAAGGAGACAAAAGCTGGGTCTTCGCCTGACCCAGGGATTGAGAGGGAGGAAGAGGAAGGAAATCATTGCAGGGAAGATGCCCAGACAGACGCAGTATGGCCTGGCCGGAAGGAAGGAAGGCACAAGCAAAGACGTGGGAGTAAACTCTTTATTGCAACGCAAGCGGGTGAGGTCTGTGTCTGCTGCCCAGGGGCTCTACACCTCGCTTGCCGCACACCTCCTCAGGTCATGGGCCACAAGCCTTCCCGCGAACCCCCTCCTTTCTGAGGCGGGCGGCTGGGGCTCGCCTCTGACAGGCTTTACACGCAGTGATCTGCGCCGGGCTCCTGTCTGGGCAGGGGGCTTGGGACCTGCTGGAGGGACGGGCTGTCGGGACCACTGCGCGCCCATGGAGGGGAGGGCGTCCTTAGCGGGACAGCACGGCTTTCCCTCTCGTGGTGCGCGTGGTTTTGTGACACGCCTTCCAAAACTCAGTTCGGGGGACAGGGCAGGCCCACATTGACAGAACCGCTCCGACGCAGAGTCGACCGTGCAACGTGACCTGGTCCTCACACTCAAAGTGCTGGCTAAAGGTGTCTCAGAGTCAGCATCGCTACTGACCCTCCCGGCCAGCTTGGCACCTTCCCGTCCCCACTCGTATTGGGAGAAGATGTGGCCTTCCTCCAGATCTGCTTTCGCTCTTCTGCGTCGCCCTGATTTCAGGGAGGTCTTGGGTGGGGGTGGGCAAGCTGGTCTTCGAGGCTGCAGCAGCCGCTCGCCCAGGCAAGAAGTGTTGATGGCTCCCGGTCGTTTGGGGGCATCCTTCAACTTGGTCATGTGTTGCCGAAGCCTTTCCTGAGGAGGAGACACCAGGTTGTGGCTCGCTGTTGCCTGGACAAGCGCTCGCAGCCCTGCGTGCTGAGGCTTCCCGCGGGCGCAGGCCAGGGCTCCGCTTCAGCCGTGCGACGAGGGCAGAAGAGAAGGGCTTCCCTCGGCACTCTGCGTGGCTGCACGTCGCCTTCCTGCCCGTGCCCACCCCAGCACCCTGCGCAGGCTCAGCTCCGAGCCCCGTAGTCCTTTCCCCGCCACACCGCCTGGCCCCCCAGCACAGCCCTCCCCTCTTCTGCACCGACCGCCTCCCCAGCAGGCAGCAAGTGAAGCCCCAGCCCTCGGCACCGTGCCGCTGACCGGTGCCCACCAACGCTCGGCTTTGCCTACCTCTTCTTGCCTGGACATCTGCTCGGCGCGCAGCTTGAGCGTGGTCAGGTACTGCCTGTACTCGTTGAACTCCTTCAGAGTGCAGACCACCTATGGAGAGAGGAGGGGAGAAACCCCCAAGAACAGTCAAGCCAGCAGACTGCCTTCCCCGAAACAGCCCCAGCCCAGCCGAGGGGAGCTGCTCCTCTGCAGGAGGGGCATCCCTGCTCCCAGGGAACCGCTTCTATCGGCCCCATGACGTCCAAACCTACTCTGCCATCACGGGTGACCAGGCCCTGCCTCCGCAGCCTCTGGAAGTTGTTTTTGCGGTTGTGATAGTCCTGCAGATACGGGTCGTGCAGGCTGTTGTACTCCGTGCGCAGCAGGCGACAGTGGGGATCTCCCAGGTCGTAAAAGCCTGAGGGCCGTTGAAGCTGTAAGAACAATGTTCCAGAGTATGAACGGGCCAGGAGAGAGCGGCAGGGAGGAACGCACTCCCGAGCTCCTCACGCACACAGGGTGGCATTTCCAAACCTGCGAGGTATAGCCTAATTCCTGGCTTACTTCCCACCCCGAGGAAAGATCTCTCTACTTCGGAGACCCTCCAACGGAGGAGAAACCCTGTGCCTACATCCTCCTGTCTGGTGGCTATCCCCTCTGGCTGTAGGAATGCAAGAGCTGCACCCACTGCTGCACCTGTGAGGAGCTCAGCTGAAATGTTGCCTACAGCCACGTCTTCTCCTCTGGCAATTCACTCTGATGGCACCAGTGGGCTTGTGCTCCCCAGAGGTGCCAAGCTGTCCTTGTGGAAAGGCAAAGGGAGTTTGAAGGCCTGACACCA
The DNA here is from genome assembly GCF_028500815.1 of Rissa tridactyla. NCBI lineage: Eukaryota > Metazoa > Chordata > Aves > Charadriiformes > Laridae > Rissa > Rissa tridactyla. The sequence continues at coordinate 18,632,274 of NC_071477.1, forward strand.
ACGCTCTTCTCCATCCGGCTCTAGGCAGCGTGCAGCTCTGCTATGGGCACGTCCTCCTTTCTCTCGGCACCACGGCGCCAGGAGCTTCCCTCGACTGCCAAGCCCTGTCCGACTGAAGGGCTGCAGCCCCCGCCGTAGCGCAGGTGGCCACAAGGACTTCTCCGAAGGACGGGGACCCCGTAAAAGGGGAGAGCTTTTCTACCCCTTCCTACTGCCCTTACCTTTTCCCCCAGCTTTGCTCGGCAGTAGACAGGCTTGGAGCCGCGCACCACAGGGATCTTCACCCCGAGCGGGAGGTCCACCAGCAGCTCAGGGTCCCTCAGCACAATGGAGCCTTCTCCCAGGTGCTGTCTTATGTGCCCGAGCTAGGAAGACAGAGACACTCAGGCGCTAGCTCAGGAAGCCTCCCGCACGGCGCTTGCAAAAAGGGCACGTGCCGAGGCCCCGGAGCAACCCCCGTGTCCCAGGCTCCCAGGCTGAGCCCTCTCCATCGGCCCACTGCTCACATCTCTCCTCATTTGCAGTGCTCTCGCCAGCGCGTCTGCCTTTCGGACGCCAGCAGTGAGACCGTGCTCCATGGCTCCTTCCAAGACTTCTCCTGGAACTGTGACCTTGCGCTGGCACCTCTCGCTACAGAGGCACCCAGCTGTAGTCACCCCCGCCAGTCCCCAGCCAGCGGCTATATAGAGCACTCGCGCATTGTTGCGTCGTCGCGTTGCCGCATTGTGACTCACTGCGTCGCCGCGCCGTCATCCTGTTGTATCACTGTGCTGCCATGCCACCGCCCGGCTGCTGCGCACCGGCCTGGGGGGACCTGCCTGCAGGCCCGTTTGGACAGACCTGTGTCCACCCGCTCTTGCTGGCCCAGCTTGGAGAGGTCATCTCCACCGGCCCCTTCCCACCTCAGCTCCTCTGTGATTCGGGGAAGCAAAGCAGGCATCCTCGCCAACCGGCAGGAACTGCAAGGAGCTGCCGCACCACAGATGCTGGGTTTTGGCTCAGCTTTACTCCCTTTTCCGTTTTAGAGCTCTTCCCTCTTTGGCCGCCGGTATTTTCCAGTGCTGACATGACTAGTCATATACGTTGAAGCATGATCTCTGTAATCTTCAGTAGCTTACACAGGGGTGTCCACTTCAATCCGCCTTTCACAGGTAATGAGGCAAAGGACAGTCATTTGGAATAGTAGCCTTTCAAAGAAACAAAGAACTACACAAGTTCCTGTTATTTTGATTCTACTGTCTTTGCTGAGGAAAAGCAAGGCTGTCCTGTCTCCACGAGAGACGCCTCCCTCCTTATCTTCATCCCATGATGGCCAGACCAGTCTTCACTCCCCCGAGTTGCACAAGAGAGAGCAAAGCCAGTCTTAATTGCTCTTTTAGCACAGAGACGTCACCTCATCATCCAAATTCCAGACCTCGGGAGAAGGCAGATTATAAACCGCAACCAGTCCCCCTACAACTCACTGCTCTGGCAACTCCGCAAACCCCATGGGCAGTGGCACGTAAGCACCGATTACAGAAAACTAAATCATGATACCTTGCCACTAACGGCTGCCATTCCAAGCATAATCTCCACCGTGCCCACAATACAGGCTGCTGCCCGCCCCTGGATGGCAACTCTAGATCTGAAGGACTTCTTTTTTTACGGTCCCCCTAAGGGAGGAGGACAAACCTCAGTTTGCGTTCACTTGGGAGGGGACACGGTATACCCAGCTTCACAGGGCTATAAGCACTCCCCCACCATTGCCCACAATGCCCCAGCCAAACTCCTTGATCCTCTGGAGGTGATGGCAGGCATCCACATCCATCAATACCTAGACAACACCTTCATTGGTGGAGACAATAAAGAAGAGATGAGGCAAACAGCTGAGTCTGTCTGGGACTTGCTACCCAAAAATGGGCTGGAGGATCCACCCTCCAAGTGCCAGGGCCCCGTACAGGAAATCAAACCACCATTAATGCCCCGTACCTCGCCCAGCTTTCTCCAGTAAAGCTCAGGCTGGGAGGCCACTGGAGCAAGTCTTGAGGGGAAAAGAGGATAAAAGGAGATCCCCGGGCATAGAGAAAGGCAGAGGGAAGGCTCTGGGTGGCACCCAAGGGCACACGGAGGGCCGTGGTGGATCCCCAGAGGCACGCAAAGGGTGGACATCGAAAGGCACACAGGGGGCTCTGGGCCGCAGCAAAGGGCACACCTAGAGCTCCAGGCCCCAGCAAGGGGCAAACGGAGGGCCCCTAGGAAGCCCGCAAAGAGAAGTGGAGGGCCTTGGGAGGCACACAAAGGCCGTTTGGCGGCCCCACAGTTGCCCCAAGAGGCCCACGCTTGTCCTGAGGGGACAGGGAAAGGCAAACAGAGGCACCTTGAGAAGACAAGAGGAGGGCTCCTGTGGGAAAGGCAAAAAGCTGAAGCCGGTGCCTTGGCAGGACACCGAAAGGCCCCTCGGGATGTTCTGAGGGGACAAGAGAATAAATGCACAGAACAAGGCGCCTTCAACAGCACCGTTAGAGGGGGGGTTGCTCCCACCGCTCCCCTTTGGGTGAGCCCTGGCACCGGCTGCTCGAACCTGCCCACCTGCACCATTCTGGGCCTCCACAATAGACCTGCCTCCCCGCTGCGCAGCGAGGAGACCCAAAGGACAGGTGGCAGAGCGGTCCCCAGGGGGAGACTGGCTGCAGCTTTTAGGTGGGAGTGGTGGATCCAAGTCTGTTTTTCCTCCACCTTTCCTGCTGAGAAACCTTAGTCATAAAAAAAATGGCCCCTCCCACCAAGTACACAAGTTATTCTTTCTTTTGTGTACTTTTACTGGAACATTAATTCCCGAGGTTGAAGTGGTGCAGAGCCTCTTCTAGAGGTACTGGTTGTATTACCTCTGCCTGGGCCTTATTGTATTTTAACAATTTCTGAACCTGTAAAATCTACTGTGTCTCATTTTCATTTCCTGCTAATGAAATTATATGAGTGGGTACCTCAGTTCTGGGGAGTTGTATCAGTCTTTCAAATAGTATTGCATAGGAAGACAGTTTCAGTTTTTGTTGAGGTCTTTGTTAAATATTCATTAAGGGTAGAGGTACTTCTGGTGTCGGTGTGCTTAAGCAAATGAGCAAGAGACAACCTCCTCCTCCTCCTCCAATCTGTCACCACGAGGCATCATTTTTGACCCCGAGTGAAACAAAGGGGAGAAATTGAGTGTGAGAAAGCCCTTGTGTTTCTCCGAGGTAGCACAGAAATGCATGCCTCCACCGGGGTGCACATCTCAGAAGCGTGCCACCCCTTTTCAGACTGGGATGGCTTCAGGGGATGACCACTGGCTAATGAATTGCCAGCCCCACTTTTCCTCTTCTTCTCAGGCTCCTTACCATAGAATCATAGAATGGTTAGAGTGGGAAGGGACCTTAAAGACCATCTCGTTTCACATCGCTGCCCTGGGCAGGGACACCTCCCACTAGACCAGGTTGCTCAAAGCCCCGTCCAACCTGGCCTTCAACACGTCCAGGGATGGGGCAGCCACAGCTTCTCTGGGCAACCTGGGCCAGGGGCTCACCAGCCTCCCAGCAAAGAATTTCTTCCTTATATCTAATAATTTCTAAAAATTTCTTCCCTATATTTAATCTCCCTTCTTTCAGTTTAAAACCGTTCCCCCTTGTCCCGTTGCTCCGCTCCCTGATCAGGAGTCCCTCTCCAGATTTTCCAGAGCCCCTTTAGGGACTGGAAGGGGCTCTAAGGTCTCCCCGGGGCCTGCTCTTCTCCAGGCTGAACCCCCCCAACTCTCTCAGCCTGTCCCCACAGCAGAGGGGCTCCAGCCCTCGGATCATCTCCGTGGCCTCCTCTGGCCCCGCTCCAACAGGTCCATGTCCTTCTGCTGTTGGTGCCCCAGAGCTGGAGGCAGCACTGCAGGGGTTCTCCCCAGAGCAGAGCAGAGGGGCAGAATCCCCTCTCTCTCTGCTGCCCACGCTGCTGGGGATGCAGCCCAGGCTGCCGAGGGCTTTCTGGGCTGCCAGTGCACATTGCCGGCTCATGGTGAGCTTGTCATCAGCCAGCACCCCCAAGTCCTGCTCAGGGCTCTCTCACTCCATTCTCTGCCCAGCCTGTGTTTGTGCTTGGGATTGCCCCAACACACGTACAGGACATGTTGAACCCCACGACGTTGGCACGGGCCCATCTCTCCAGCCTGTCCAGGTCCCTCTGCTTGTCATTCCTCCCCCCAGCGCGTCGGCCCTCATGGGGAGCTGTACACAGCCGGCCTCCTGCACCTGTGGCTTCTACACACGCATCTGCCGTACATTTCCAGGCTGCAGCCAAAGACAACGCGGGACAGCCTTGGCCGGGAGCGGGAGCTCTGCGAACAGCAACAAGCCCGTCGTGAGAGAAGAGGGCAGCAGAGAACGGCCTCGGCCGGGGCCGCTGCCAGCGCCTCCGCGCTCTCCCCCGCCTGCCGCCACAGCGGGGTGCGTGGAGAAACTCCTGCGGGACGGCGACGCGGGGCTGCCGGTGCCCGGCTCCGGTCCTTCCCGCAGAGCGGCCCTGGCCCGCCGGAGGAAGAGGCGGTGCCACGGCTGCGGCCTTCCCCTTCCGCCGTCCGTGCGCAGCCGCAGCTGCCGCCGCTAGGCCGGAGCGGTGGCCCGAGCCCCGCCGCGCTGCCATGGCGGCGAGGCGGCGCTGGGGCCTGGCCGCGGCGGGCTCACTGCTGCCGCTGCTCTGCGCCTTGCTCCGCGTCGCCGCCGACACCAGCACTGGTCGGGTAGGTCTGGGAATGGGAGGGGGGCCGGGGCTGGGCCGTTCTGTGGGGCGGCGGGGCCGCAGCTGGGAACGCGGTACCGGGGGACGGGAAGCCTGGGCCCGGCTGTCCGCGGTGTCGGCCCGGGGAAGGGCTGGAAGGCTGGGCGGGCAGCGGCCCCCCGGCTCCCCCGTGCCTGGTGCTGCTGCCCGGCAGAAGCCGCTCTCCATGTCCCGTAGGCCCTCGGCGGGCTGCTCTCCGAAGCGGCCGGTCCTGGTGGCTGGGGCCGGGCCGGGCCGGGCTCTGGCGTGCAGCCGGCGGCGGCGGCGGCTCCTCTGGCTGGGCAGGCTGGGAACCGGCGGGCGAAGGCAGCTGAGCCCCTCCCGTGTGTGCTCTTGAGCATCAGCCTCCCGGGAGGAGCTTTCTTTGGTGCCTGTGTGGGCATGGCCTGGGGTCCTTCTGTCGCCTGCTGCCGCCTCCCAGTCTGGCCCCGAGGGAAGGGGGGTGAGAGGCGAGGGTAACCCTAGCCTGAGATGTTCTGGTGAGTGTGCTGTGCCCTTGCTGCTCAAGGACAGCTTATTTTGGTCAGACAGGTCTTACTGTTCCAGCAGGCTGCGCTTGGCAGAAGCCAATGCTAGATGCCAAGGCAGCGATAATGAGTGACTGGACACTTGCTTGGCTTTATCTTGAGCCCTTGGTGATGTCCATGTGGAATAGTGCTGTATGTCCATTTACTTGGTGAACTTTAACATGCCTGGCCCAGATGCTGTCTTACACCTTCCTTCTGCTTTGGAAGCAAGGCCTTTCTCCCGAGTGGATTCTGGTGTCTTGTTGCCACAAAGAAATGGGGATTGTTCTCCCTCTTGTGCTCCTCCTGGCTGGAGCCCCCTTCCTCCTGTGGTGTTATGTTAAGGGAAGACATGCCTCTACTCTGCCCCCTGCTCTGAGAGATCAGGCTGCTGATGTGAGAGCAGCGCATGCAGACAATTTATCAGCGCTTGTGTGTTGAGGACTCTGTCCTGTGGGTCAGATGGATTGTCCTCATGGCTGGAAAAAGCTTATGGGATATATGTCTATCTCATACTAATCTTGATCTACGTATCAAACCAGAGGGCAGGGGTATTGGCCAGAAGAAAGAAACGCTGAGGTGTGTGCATGAAAAGTTACAATGAAAAGTTTATGAAAGCAAGCCTTCATTTAGGTTTTGTTGGCATTTGCACTTAGTGGTGAGTTAATATTCCTTTTTCTCATGGTATCAAGGTGAGGGGGAGGAAGGGGGGGGGAATTGTGAACTAATGGGTGTTTCTGAAAATGCTGTCCTTAGCGTTTTGACAAGTTTGCCATGTAGTTTTATCTAAAGCTGCATTTTGGGGGGAAGGTGGGGAAAAGGGACAAAGCTCCTTGAGGAGAGTTGGCTATGTTTCTGTTCTCGCAATTTGTTAGGTACCTGCTATTAGTAGAGGAAAAGTCCATCTAACCAGAGTCCTTGCAAACTTTCTGAGTGTGGTTTTTTTGGGTTGGTTTGTTGGGGTTATTTTTTGAAAGAAATACTCCTGTGCTCAGTGCAAGTGTAAAGCTGAACCTGTGTTTGTGGGGATTGCTCGGGCCTGTTAAGCTGTTTGCTTGGAGTGATGCTCCAGAGGCTGTACTAGGGGGTGGGCAGTGGGTTATTGGGAGCGTGCTGCTCTGTGGACTGAGAAATCTCATGATGGCAAGGTGACAGGGTGCACAGGAGGTCTCTGGAACAAGGACAGAGCTTCTTAGGTATTTCTGGTGCTCCAAAGACCTAGGTCTGCCCCAGTTACTCAGTAGGGATGGTGGTCATTTTTAATCGGTAAGTCTGCATTGTCCTGTCAGGACAGGCGACATTTAGCTGGGTCTTCAGCCCTCCCTGGCGATGAGATGATATTACCAAACTTAAACAAAAAAAGAGAGGTGGTTGAATTTTTTGGGCTAGTTCATCAATTTTTCTTTTGAGGAAACGTTCTAATCTGTTAAGTTGAAAACTTACTGTGGCATCTTACCATCTGTTTCTTTCTTTTTCAGGGTTGGTTAAAAACTTACGGCTACTTACTTCCATCTGACAGCCAAATGTCTGCCTTGCAGTCGGGAAAAGCTGTGCAGTCAGCAGTGGCCACTATGCAACAGTTTTATGGAATCCCAGTAACAGGAGTTTTGGACCAGACAACTATTGAGTAAGATCGACGTAGGCTAATTTTGTCTTTCCCTTTCTTAATGCATTGTTGTATTACCTGAGTAATTATTCCAGCTACAAGAAATCCTCAAAAGGGATAGAGTTGACTGACTCAGCCAGAGAAGTCTGGATTTTGAAAAGGTGTCCCTAATGAAAACAAGTGGACAACTCCACCTTTTCTTTTTGCCAACAGTACTGTTTGTGAGTGTGAGGAGAAGCTCTTGTTAATGCCATTATTTGTGCATAGATCCCCGTTGCAGGTGCACAGGGAAAGCGTGAATACTGTGAGCTGAAAGCACGCAAGATCAAGGGTTTCATTTATTTCCATCTCTGTCTGGACATATGTGAAAATCTGTCTTCAGACATGGCTTCTAATGTATTTCTTAATTAATTGGAGTTGTGGATCTCTACAGATGCTACTTGTGGAGATCTGGAGTTCTGAGTTGAAGTGAGTTGTTGTAGTCTGATGATGATAGCCAAGACTACTTAGCTGTCGATAGCTGACATTTGTTGGACATTAGAACTTTTCTGCTGTGTGTTGACCATGCGTTATTTGTTGTTGGTGATAGGTGTCTCGATAGCACAGAAGGATTGGTCTAAATCACTTAGGCTGGAGGGACTTCGTTTTTTGAAGGCTGTTGCCTTTAGTCTGCTGCTCAGTGTGTACTGCGAAGGGTGGCATGGAAGTGGTGTCCTGGTGTGGAAGCAGCATTTGTTGCTGCTACCTGACTGTTTTCCTCTTGTCTGTTTGCCTGGATGCTGTGTATTGGCTGAAGCTGTCTGCTCTTGGCCTGGACTAGGGGAGCATGTGTTGTCTAAAGCAGAATGCTGCACATAAGATCTTACTAATGCTTTCTGGGGGAAAGAAGCATCTCATGGTGAGCAAAAAAAAGAAAGCACAAATAATAGAACTTGCTTAGCCCCTGCCTGAGAATTTTCCCTTGACCTTTTGTTATTGCATTAGCAGACCCTTTTAAGGTGTGCTCTGCCTAGTTCTTCGTCTCTCCTTTTATGGCACTCTGCTGGCAAAAGGGATACAGTAGTACAAAAGAAGGGGGCCCAAAGTAACAAAATAGCATGAAGAACAAAGGGGTTTGGTTTTATGCCTTCCAGACTACGAGAAGAGGGAGAAACACAAGAAATTAGTGAATTAGGCAGGAGGGGGTCACCCTGGGCTGAGAGTGTCTTGCCAGTGAATGTAACATTCCCTCTTCTAGCTCACAGGAAAAACCTAGATGGATCCCTTTTCTGAAATTCGAGTCTCCAAAGGCTTGAAACCTCAGCTGCAATGAAACACGAGTGTGCTCTACCTCCATCTGTCCTGAATCAGTAGGTCCATATGCTGGATGGCAGGGTGGAGCAGGAGCACTTACCTAGAAATTACATGAAAGGAAAAAGAGGTCCTAATCGCTGTAAGCAGTGAGCCTGTATTTTTGAGTTGGAGGGAAGTGTCTGGCTGGGCCTTGTTGGGCTGTCACTTCCTCAGACCTGGCTGTGGAAGCTGAGCAAAAGGAGAAGAGCTGGTGAGGCAGGCAGGGTCTGAGAGCTCTGAATTACTTGGGCATTGGCTAAGCTGTTATTTCAGGCTGTGTTACAAGTTTTGAGATTGCAATTACAGTTTTTTCTGTCACTTCTGTCAGTGTCATCATCTCTGTCCCTTTAAAGTGCCTTTAGAATCAATCAGAGTGCAAAGGTATTATTTTCTATGGTTTCTTTGTCAGGCAACAAGTTCTGCATGTTATTTTTACATTTATTATGGAAGCCTAAAGTTTTTCATCTCCTTCCTCACACGCCTCCAAATCCCAAGCTTGTTCTTCCCTCCAGGAGTGGTAGCCAAGCGTGTGAAAGCCACCATGCAGGCACTGCTAGTGGGAGTGGGAAATGGGAAGGAACACCACCATTGGTGTTGCTTACTGGTGCCCGAAAGGGAGGTGGGGTGGGGGCCCATTGAGCAGAGGGCCTGTCTTGAGGTAGCAGTTTGAAGATATGTAGTTTTCCTGTGAGGAGAGTAGGGAAGGATATGTGAAGCGGCCTCCTCATACCCTGCAGTTGGCAGCGCCTCAGCAAACTTTGTGTCTGCTTGCTGCTAGTGGTTGAATTGTAATTTTGCTCGGCAGCTAGGCAAGGAGACAGGCCTGGGAGTGTGCCGGGAGAGAAGCATGCTAGCACCTAACAAAAGAGGTGACTGTTTTGTTTGTCGTAATCAATTGCATGGCCCTGAAGGAAATCAAGAAATAGTCTTTCCTATGTTGAAAGTGTCTTGTGTGTCCTGCGCTTCATCTAGAGCCTCTTGTGTAGGTCCTTCACCTTGGGATACACTCCTGCCAGCTCAACAGTAGGCCATTGAGAGTGACATTTAGGAGAGTCTTGTGGAGGACTTGGAGGCTGAACTGGGGAAAGCAGCTGTATTTGCTGCTGGATGTCACTGCTTTTGGAAATTACCTGTTTTCTGCGTGCCAGGCAGCTGGAGGAATGCAATAGTCGATGTGTAAACAGTGCCAAGTATAAATTCTGATCATCCAATGTTATTGGTGCCCCCATTTAAAATGAGCGTCTCAATCCTGCTTCAAGTAATTGTCTTTTGTTGTTGTTTCTGATGTGATGTGTTTTTATAAATCCCCTGGAACACAGAAAGGGCTATTCAATCTACTGAGTAGAGAATGGCTATCAAAAAAAGCTCAGCTAAAGAAGATCAACGGCAGCAAGCTACAGCTTTGTGATTATTTTGCTATAGATCTGCCCTGCTGAGAAAAGAAGAGATGGCTGGACTTGTACCCTGGCCTATGTGATTAGACTAGGGCCCATATGTCTGGGAAGCAGGTTGGATCAGGGAACCGAGCCAGATGAACACTCTCAGCGTGACATTAGCACAGGCTGTTGACAGCTTGGGTACTGCCTAGCTCTGACCAGGTAGTTGGGCTTTTTTAAGAGGTCCGTTTCAGAAAGTGTGTAGCTGAGCTCTGGAGCAAACTGTGGTAGGGTATGGGGGTTTGCTCAGGCCTCGGTTCAGTGGGATTGAAAGAGGATTTAGGCAGCCGTGCGTAACTTAAGTCTGTTGGCAGCTCTGCAAATGCTGATACCTTGGAAGCTTTGGCTCAGGAACCCCTTAAAGCCCAGGGTGCCGGTATTGCAGCTTGCCTCTGGAACAGCTCTGCTCTGTGTCCCTGTGTTGCAATGGAGCTGGCAAGGGGCAGGGAATTTGACTGTCTTTGACTATCTCTTTGTAGTTCTGATTGGCTTTGATAGCCTGGGGCTAATCTGGGGGCTGATGTCCTGCAGCCCGCTTGGCATAGGGCAGGTGTTGGGAAGGGGCAGCCCTTGGTCATATATGAAGCAGATGTGAAGTTGTGAGGGATGTGGTGATGTACTGCTGGTGTGTCAGCGTAGCGAGCCCTGGAACATCCTGGTGACTTGTCCTACACAGCTGTGTTTGGTTGGTAGCGCTCCTCTGTTACCTTTTTGTCTTCTAGATGATACTAGTAAAGATAAAATGGAAGGTCATTTTCTGACTGTAATCAGGGCCTGATGATGGTGATGTTCAGAGTATTGGAGTTCTCGTGAAGCTCAAGAGATGAAAACCTAATTCGTGCTATGGTTTGTGTAAGGTTATGCTAAGAACTCTGTACCATATCATGCGACTGGAACTTTTTAAAAAAAATACTCAGGACATACCTAGGAGAATACAGGCTACAGTAAGGCTCACATCTCTCTAGCAAAGTGGCAGAACCAATGCAGAAGAACACAAATAAAGGACACTTGGAAAAACACAGAATATTGAGGTTGAATTAATATGGCTTTTAGATGTACCACTTCTCTTTGAAGGTGGCAGCAGTTGTGTGGGCAAGACAGACCTGATTTCCACAGGTTGCTTAGATTTCCGAAAGGCATACCATGCTCATAAATGTAAGGTAATTTAAGTGGGGAAGATTTTATATACACAGCTTGGGTTCTTGTCAGGTACAGTACAATATGTATAACAACTCTCATTTGCTCTGTTCTTGGTGGGGAGAAGACGACAGATAAATGTGCTGAAATTTGTAAGCACCAGTAGTTTTTACATATAGGACGTGGCCAAAGGAAGGTCAGAGGCTTGGCTGTCTGAACTGGGAACGGGGTGTGTGCGCGGTGAAAGAATGTTCTTGGGAGGCTGTACAAGGCAAAGTGTCTGGTTTTTATTTGAAAGTTGTCCCAGAAAGAAGTCTTGTAAACCATCTACTGGTGGTGGGAAGACACTCCCTTCCTGAAGGTGTGGGGCTAATATTTTTAGTAGATAAGACATACGTTGTTTAGGCTCAAGCATGTGGGCACATGTGGACTGCTTGCCGTTGGCTGGCTGCAGTTGATGGAGGAATGTCTGCATTTGGAGGCCAGAAGTTGTCCTCCAGGTGGCCAGGGATGTGGGGGAAGCCCTGCTGAGGAGAGTGGAGAGAGTTTAGTGTCCTGGGTGAGAAGTCTGCAAGGACTGGCTGCGATGCTCTTCTCGAGTGTAACCAGGCAGTGGCGTGTTTCTGCATACTGCATCCTGCAATGTGTTCTTAAGGCATTGTGTCACAGTGGACACTCGCCTTTGCCATAATGCGTAAAATGACTGAAGAATGCTTGTGGCAATGTCCCCAGCAGCAGCCCAAGCAGGAGGCTGAGGGCAGTGCCGGTGTACTTGGGAGGCTGTGGCCAGAGACTGCTTGCATTATTCCTGGGCTCTGGTCTCCTGTCCTGGGCTGCACTGCAAAACCCTAAAGAATGTGGCTGGTATGGAAAGTTGCTGTGCTGGGACCTTTGGAGACCAGTACCTGTAGTTCCTCTGTTTCTGTCCCTGTCTCCGTTTTCCCCTGCTGCCGCATGCAGTGGTGGGCAGATTTGTTCCTCCATAAGCCACTTCTGACTTCTCTGGAGTATGCCCACACCAGCAAGTGGGATAGTATTCTGGGGTACAATCTGTTTCTCCTTGTCAGGCAGTTATTTAGGTTGGAAGGGACCTCTTGAGATCATCTATTCCAGATCCCTGCGTAAAAAGGGACAGCTAGAGCATGTTGCCCAGGACCATGTCCAGTTGGATTTTGAATACCTCCAAGGATGGAGACTCTAGCACTTCTCTGGGCAACCTGTGCCAGTGTTTGACCACCCTCAAGCTGGGGCAAGAAATAAGCAAAATACCTGTTAAGGCTGGAGGTAGGGGAGGAGACCTGACTTCTCTGATAATAGTCAACGGATCCCTGCACCAGGGACAGCATCCTTCGCTCTTCCAGTTCACCTGGCCATGGGGGCAAGGGTTTCCTGTGTCATGAGTGACATCAAAAGAGTCAAGGGTTATGGGGAAGACCTAACAGAATTTGGTGACTGTGACCCACAGATTGGAGTTATCTGTTCTGGTTGTTACAGGTGAAAGCTGTAGTTGTTATCTGGGAGGGTTGTGTTTGCACTTGTTCAGTCTTACCTAGTGAGTTATGAGTTGGAGGGTTTTTTTTACTGGCCCAGGAGCACTTTAACAAATGGAGAGCAGATAGAGTAGGTGATAGGAGAGTTTGATCCCAGTGCACACGCATACGCACTTTTGATCTGGGTTCCTTTTTGTGGCATTATCATCATTAAGCTCTTGTTAAGCACAAGGGTTACCTGATCCGGTGTCTGTGTCTTCAAAAGGAAAAATTAATTCTTTTTGGTGCACTGAGGTTTGTGGATTGCCAGCAGAGGCAGGGTGTGCATCTCTGTAAACCTGAGAGGGCGATGACTGAGCCCTTATTGGCGTCTGCATTGGCCATTCTTCAGAGGTCTTCCAGTCACCCCCTGAGTGCTTTTGAAGCTCTTTTCCAAACTCTTTGTTAACTTGCTTTTTCTTTCCTTCCCTTCCAGGTGGATGAAGAAACCTCGATGTGGAGTTCCGGATCATCCCCACCTACGCCATAAGCGGAGGAAAAAGCGGTATGCACTAACTGGGCAAAAGTGGAGGCAGAAGCATATAACCTACAGGTATAGCCCCCTCTCTGCCCCTTTTTGTTGGGGAAAAAATGTTCTGTGCTTGTTTGGTATGCAAATTTTGTATGTACTTTTAAAAACTGGATTTTCCCTGTAGTGCCTGGTTGAGGCTTTCATTCTCAGAACGTGGTGGAGGGGAATACTTTCAGAGCACTGGAGTAACTGAAGAGTCTAGTCTCAATTAGAAATAACTGATCAGTAAAGATGCCTAAATCCCAGCCATCAGCTGTGTAATTTTGGCGGGAAAATCCTAGTAAGCCCCTTTCTGTTCCCTTAGGAATCTAAGGCTCTAGTTCTTAGATCATGTGTCGTCTTCAACAAACCATTAAAGCAGAAGGAACATCATTGTCTAAAGGCGTGATGCCTTCTACCTCTACCAGTTTGCAACACTTTACTGAATGTTTATTTTTGCAGAGATTTTACTTTTGCTCATGTAATAGAACTCTTGCTTTTGTCCAGGCTTGGGCCTCCTGAGGCAATATGCTGCAGCACATTTGACACCTGTAGAGTGTTACATGGTGAGGATTATTTCCCAGAGATGTGTTTTGTTTGAGTCATTTAGGGCCTTAGCTCTTGAAAGGGAAATGCCAATGAAAGTTTCTGACAATAAGAATGTCACTTCAAAATAAAATTAAGACCCCTCTAGTTAAAAATGTAGCCTTTTAATTTTTTTGGAGGGGGAAAGGAGGTTGCAGAGGAGTGAAAATTAGGAACGTAGACATTAAGGAGAAGGTATGGGTGAGCAAGGCTAAGGAAGAAAGAAAGTCTGTGGCAAAGAGGTAGAAATATGAGTGACCTGCATGGGGAAGGTGCCAGAATGTGTAGGAAGAGAGATAATGGTGTGAAGGGAAAGAGATCTGGGGGCTGGGGCACTCTGTTGCTTCTGCTGAGAGCTCTGAGAAAGGAGGAGGAGGATTCTGTAGGTAACAGTGAGGGACTGCAGAGACTGGGAGAAGGGACTGGTTCTGGGGACTAGTTAAAAGGTTCCACTAATAATCATCCCTTTAACTCAAATTGTAAAGGGACACCTTCTGTGTGTGAAGATCTGAGAGTCCAATCCTGCTTCTAACCTCTTCTGGACCTTAGGGAAAACTGGTATATAATCGTATAAATAAAACATATCTTAAGCGTATGCATAACCGCAGGAAGCAGCTTGGCAGATGGCTTCACTTCTGCCATTGGCAAACTAGTACTTGTTTAACTTTCCAGTTTCACTCTTTGTAGTGTGCCATTCAAGTGAAAGATATCTTGTTTTACCACTGAATGTATTAAAGTGTCTTTCTTCTGTCAATCATTATATTAAATTGAGCCAGTTTTATTAAAGACCGAATGTTGTTTCCATGACGTAGATATTTCATATTCCCCAAGCCAAGTTTAACAGGTCTTGAGTGTATTATATGCACACACAAAAAACACCCCAGAAAAAGCACTTTTTAAGCTAAAGTTTACAATTATGGGAAATTGATGTGTAGTTAATGCCCCCCCCCCCCGCCCCCCGCAGCTCTGTATTGTCAGCTGTCGTGGACTGGGTTGCACAAAACCGACAGGTCCATCAGTCCTGTGAGGTCTTGAGTATTTTGAGTAGTCCTGAGAATGAAGCTGCTTGTGTAAGTAAGGTTATATAGTTTACTGAAATGTTGTTTTCTTAAAAAGAGTTTTAGTAGTCAGGTTTTTTTCATGTACTGGTTTCCATTTTAGCATGATAATTTTGGACAAAATCTGAAGTAATTTACAATTTTACACTTGGTTACTTAGCTGTCTGCACCAGGATTTGAAAGGTGGTCGGATTTTTAGGAAGTGATGCAATATTGACCAAAGTATTGGGAAGATTCATATTAACAAACATAGACCTCGGATCAGGGCTGTAGTTTTTCTGGTAACTGTATTTGTAACAGCAAAACTTAGCATACACGAAGTAGCGTCTGCAAAAAATAAAGGCCCTTTGGAAATGGAAACTGTGTTGATGTGGCTATGAATTGGAATTATAATAAGAAGTCTCAAATGTGTTCTGCAAATTTGAACAGCCCTTCTTTCTCGTTCACACAGTGTACACAACTATACCCCCAAGGTTGGAGAGATTGATACAAGGAGAGCCATTCGTCAGGCATTTGATGTTTGGCAGAGAGTGACACCACTTACCTTTGAAGAAGTCCCTTACCATGAAATTAAAAATGACAGAAAGGAGGCAGATATTATGATATTTTTTGCATCTGGTTTCCATGGAGACAGTTCTCCGTTTGATGGAGAAGGTGGATTTCTAGCTCATGCTTACTTTCCTGGACCAGGAATAGGAGGAGATACTCACTTCGATTCAGATGAGCCGTGGACCCTGGGAAATTCTAATCATGATGGTAAGAGCTCAGGTCATTTTTCAAAACATGCATAAGTTGAATGTAGACACATTGACAGGCTTTCAACTAGAAAGTATTTGGTTAGTGGAGCTCTTGCCTCCCATACAACAGTTCAAATGTTTTCTAAAACATGTATTCTATCTTAAATGGGTAAATAATTTTATTAGTAAATTTGTGACTGCATGCCTCTGTGCACACGTGCGAATGTTGAGAAGTGAACAGAAGTGTGTGTCTGCTGGCTTGTTACGTCTCTCAGTGTTTGGACCATATTCGCTACAGAAACCACGGCTCTGGGAGCGAAAAGGTGAATAAGAAGAGTGTTGAAATGTGAACCCTGTATCAGGTGGAATACTTAACAAAGGCCGTTACAGTTAGTTGTAATGATGGATAGAAAGTTGAGAGAGTGAAGATGTTTGAATGTCAAGTCGTTTTTATCCTTGTTTGTTTTCCCACAGTCTGACTATGGTCGTAATTCCTCCCATCAAAGGTTGGGGCTGGCTGATTTGTTAAGGAAGACTGGCGACTAGGACGACTGGTTTTGTTATATTAAGCAATGAAGAGTTCCTGCATCTTTCTGGCTTTATCTTACTCTCTAATGGCAATGGGCGCTTTCTGATCTATTTTCAAAGCTTTGATTGAGAATAGTGATGGCTTCTAAAAAGTTTAAGTTGGAAAACCAGAATTTTACAGTGGTCTCATAAAATATCAGTCCAGTTTCCACAGTCTTAATGATTTGGGAAGGACATCGTGTCTTTAAACCTTCAACGATTCAAAATCACATTTTGAAACCTTTTATAAAGGTTAGAAGTTTACTTGGAATGTAAACATGACTTGATTTTTAAACTGTATAAAAACATGATAGCATTGTTGTGGCCATGATGTCTAAGGACATACACAGAGGTAACGTTTTTCATTAAACCAAAGAGTGTAGTTTGAAAAGGAGAAAAGCTTTCAGGCATGCAAGCCACCTTCAGGCCTGACCTAAAAGTGACAGCTTTGTTTTGGAATGGAATGCAAATTGAGAAAAAACCCTCAGAGTTTTGAGTTGCTTTCTATCAGATCGTCTTTGAAAGGTAATGGAGCTGGCAAGTTCAATGTGGGAATGCTGATTTGTAGGAAAGCAGAAATGGCGTGATACTTGTCTTCTCAGGGAAAGAGAAGTAACGTTTCCTGGCAGATAGAAATGACTGGATGAGATGTAGGCAGAGAAAGAGAGAGGTTACAGCCTGTGGGATGTGGAGAGCGTGGAAGGTTATGGTGTGGCAGAGAAACACAGTCTTGCTGTCTTGAAATGTTAGGAATTTCTGTGCCTGGGCTTGTGGCTGGAGGGCTTGAAGGCTGGGATTGAAATTGGAGGCTGATTACGTTGTGGGAGTTGCTTTTGCAGGGGTTGGGCGTGTTTGTGCTTTATCCGTGGTCTGGGCGAGTTCGCTCTGATCTTAGTAGTCAGTTATAGCTCTGGGGAGAGAGGGTGGCTTGTGCGCTGGACGTCACTTCCCGGGTAGGCCTGTGTATGAGACCCGAGAGCACGGGTGTCTGGGATAGGAGGACCTTACGGGAAGGTGGAAGGGAAGGTTTTGACAAGTTATACTTGTGGTTTTTTTTCTTTTCTCTTTTTCCCCACACAAAGCTTCCTTCAGATGATAAGCTTAGCAAGGTTCGGAGGCAGCTTAAAAACTGCCAGGGATGGCTCTGGGGAAAATTCTCTGCTGGGCAGGGTGTCCTAACATAGATTATCACTTTTTTTGAGTCTTTTCTTTTTACGTATAGTTTCTAGGATGGTCTTTGAAAGCAATGTATAAAATGAGGGTCTCTTTATTTATAAAAACTATTTCTTAGGCAGTATCCACATGGCTCTTTCAAAAGCACGACGTATTTCTCTGGTGTGCTGAGTGACTGTCGTGAGTAGCGTCCTCAAGGTGCATGTAGTTGGGATTTGAGGGGCTCCGAGTGTGAAAATTGATAGAAGAGTTGAAATTTCCATTCCGGATGATAAATGACACTCGTGCATTTGTTTTCAAATAACCACACCACAAAGACCGGGCAGCACAATTATTTAAAAATCCTTTTAAGAAAGGCACCAGTGAGGATGTTGAGAATGGTGGGTTTGTATTTGAGCCCTCCACCTGGAGGAAGCACCGATGATGGAAAGGGGATTTCATGTGTTGAGGATGACGGGGGTAAGCCTGTAGTCAGAGCACTATAGATGTGAGTGTTAAATACGAGGAATTTGATTTTGCCTGTGTTCTTAGACTTTGTATGCAAATGTGAAGATACCCTGTCTCCTCACCGGATGATCCAGGCCTTTTTTAGGAGGGTTTTTCCTTCTGTTTCACTATTTCTTGTCCTTGGAGCTCTCACTAGCTCCAGGTTCTCACCTCTGATGTCTTTTGCTTGAAATGCTCTTAGCAGGTCTTAAAGAATTTCTTCTTGGTCAGAGGTTTCCTGCACTGTGATCAGTTTGCTGCCTTTTTTCATTAGAAGTAAGGTGTTAGCGAGGACAGTATTGTCTTTTTAACAGGAAGTATTTCTCCAAATGTGGTTTTGCTTGTCCTTATGTATTCTGGGGCAATGGCGTTGTTCGGTCTGGAACTGAAGAAGTCCCTCAGTGAAAGAATAAAAATACCCTACCAGTCGGTCAGTAGCAAAGCTCTCGTTCATTCAGATGCAAAAAAAGGGACTGTTTTCACCATTCAGCATCCATTCGATGATTATAGAAATCTTAAAATAGCCATGAAGTAATAATAATATCTTTTCATCAGCCGGTAAAATATCACCATGTAAAATGTTCCATTCCTGACAAGGTTGTGTATTAGTTGAAGGGGAAAAATTGAACATTCTGCCTCAAAGCTCTCTTAGCCTGGCAGCAATTGGAAAGGTAACTCTCTGGTCAACAGAGCAGGATGCTGAAGCTGGCACTGTGTGTGGGCCCTCGGAATATCTGGCTGATCTATTTAGTCTATATAGTTTTGTTACAAACCAGTACGATCTGAAGCTTTGCTTTTGTTGGTGTACCTTTGTCGTACTGTGTCATGGCACCTGAAGAGTTTCAGTAAGTCTGTGTTTGGATGCGGCTGTCACCCCACAGAAGAACTGTTTTGGAGTCTTCACTAGCAGTGCAAATTATATGGATAAAAGTGAAACATTTCACATGAAGTCTCATCCACTCAGGAAAAAAAAAATTATTATTTGAACAGATCTTTCTATGAAAACAGCTGTCTCTGATTTGTACATGGAGAACTTGATATACCCTGTTGATAAAGCATCTTGTAAACAGACCTTGTGGTAATCCTCTAGGGTTCACTATTTTTTTCACAGCAGATAGTGGATACTTAGTTGGGATTTGCATAATTATTACCATTTTGCGTGGTCAGTGTTACACTGATTTTGCCCCTTGTGGACAGCATGGCCACTACCATGTCCCTTAAAATTATTAGTGTAATCATAATAGCTATGCTGCTCTTGGTTGTCTTTCTGAGATGTGGTAATAGGAGCACGTGCACCAACACTTCTGTTATCTTCTGCTGTGAAGAATGGTCCTGCATAGACTTTCAAAGTGAATGCAAAGTTTCCTTCCCCCTGGATATTAGTTACAGTTCCACTCATGCCTACAGTTCCTTTAGCCGAGTAATACTGTGCTTTCAATTAATGATTGCTGATTTATCATCTTAATTGTACTGCTTTCTCTGACATTCCCATCAGCAAGCTGTGGAAAATTAATTTAGGTAATATGATGAAGATGTGCAAAACCAGGTAGAAAGTTGAACTCCTGGAGCAATCCTTGTTAACTGGGATCATGTGATACAGAATTCGTTAAAGTTTTCAGATGAGAATGCCAATGGGAGCAGCTAGAAGCATGAAGGAGAATATTGGAATTCAGAAGGATCAAGGCAAATCAGAGAAGTGACATGGCAAACGGGATGCAAATGAAAAAGAGGAGGAGCGTGGTTTTACATTTAGAGATAAATCATCTGTGCAACCACACAACGAGGAGTAACTGGCATGGTCACAGTTGTGGGGACTTACCTCATGGTTGTTGTGGAAGGTGCTCCTCGGTAGAAGTGAAAGCAGCTCTTGGCCTTTAGCTTATCCCAGGCTTGTAGCAGCAAGAGCTCCAGCTTATTAGACTTTGAGGTATGGGCACTTGGAGGCAATTGAAGCCATTTTTGGAGTCATTCTCCTTTAGCGGTATGTTGCGTGTAGCTGCTTGCAGGCCAAGTGTCTGCGCAGAGGCAGCATTTGGTCACTGAGTTACATGTCATTGCGGGCAGTCTCAGTATCCCAACCGTTTGCGTTACCAGAAGGGACGCCAAAGGTGGCTTTGCTCTACTTTCTCCATGGCTTGGGCTTTTTTTTGCTTGAAAAGTGCTGTAGAAACAGCCAAGCAAACTTTAAACTGCCCATCTCGATACTCACAGGCGCTGACATACGTTGCTTGCAAAGAGGGTCGGCAAGCTTGGCCGTGCGGGGCTCGCTCTCCCTTGGCTGCTCAATAGCTTACCTAACTTGGCTCAAGCATAGAGGTGCTTCATGAAATCCATTATTAACTGTCCAAATCAAGTATTTCCTACCCTTTATATGAAAATAGCAATTATGTATGTATGCGTGTATCTCCAATAACAGGTTGAAAAGGAATCCTGAGAGGCTGAAAATAAGTTCTGTTGGTTTAAATATCCACTTTACACATGACTGCTCTTATACCCCTCTGACGCTCAAACATTTATTTAATCCAGGTTAATTGGAGGAAGTAAATTTTAATCTCCAGTTTCACATTGCAAATAGTATCAACAATACTCCCAGGCAAGTCTTCTTCATGGTCTGCTGTTAGGCATGTTGTCACCACCATATCATTAAATATGTGGTATCTGCCAACCCACTGCAGATACTAGCTTCATAGCTATATAGATATAGCTGGAAATAGCTATTCGCTATATTCCTCTGTTGGCTGTGACAATACTTTCTCTGTCACCATCACAGCAAACAGCAGTGCCAGCGTCTAAGCTGGTGCTAACGGCCCCCACCTCCACAGGAACTGTCCACGGCTGTAGCAAGCACTGCTGCTGCAGGGGGGGTGACCCGAACCCCACTGCTGGGGCTATCCCATCTGCTGTCACTCTTCCTGTGCAATCCAGATTTCGTTCCAAAGCTTACCAGGCACAACACTGGTCAGGAAATGCGCTGAAGCAGTAGTAGAAGGCTTAAAGTGGAGCAGGATTGATTTAGGGAAGACATTTAGAGAACCTTTTTAATGCTAAAGCATGGTAAGTACTGAGGTATCCATGCCCTGCCAGGAATCACCGGGATGTTTTTTCTTTCAGCGTGCCCAGAGTTGAGCTCTAAGATCCTCCCTCTCGTCTGCTTGTTGGGACTGTGCCCAAGGGCAGCCACTTCAGCTCCTTCAGGAAACAGCCCCAGCTGACAAGTTATTTCTGTAGTGACTCTAGTGTAACTCAGCTTCACATCAGGTTTGATCATTTTGCAGTTCGCGGGATTCATCTTTCAGTATCCTCTTCAGTATCTCTTCCAGGTACTTTCCCACACTGTACAGCTTCCCACCTGTAGCAAGTTCTCTTTGTAAATGGAGGATTGCTACTTTGACTGCTCTTTAGATATTGGATAGAGATGCTGAGCTTTGCTTGCAGCAAGAAAATAAATACTCTAATCATTACAACAAACATCCCCATAGATCCTGGTGGGTTCCTCCAGAGGCTTCTTTGGAAAGCTGCTTGTTCAGGGCTTCTGAAGAAAAGCCAACCAAAAAGAATGCCAGTGTTTACAAGACATGGCGAGCACTGGTACAGGACATGAGGCCTCACGGGTTGCTTTCAGTGTCAAATCAGCGCAGGAGCTTCTGCAGAAGTTATGGAGGAAAAGGGCCTGAACCACCTTCTGGGAAGGCTTCTGTTAGCCAAAGAGGAGTGGAACTGTACAGATTTTTCTCTGCGATTCCACCACAAGGACTAACATTGTCTCAGTGGCCATCTACGTGGACAGCAGAGCAAGCACACCTGAAGCCACCATCTGGACATCGCATATGTTCAGGAACCCGAGCAGGTTTTTCAGGACAGCCAAATAGTGTCTAAGCTGACTAATGTGAGTGTTCAGCAAGGATCTCAAGGAGAAAGTTTTGATTAGAGTAGCTAATTTTGGAGGAGAGTCTTATTGATAGGCAGTGAGCGGGACAGTCGGTTGTACCTGTTGGTGGGGGGCGTGCATAGCTTTGAGCTGACATTTAATCTGCCAGTCAGTGTGTTCGAAGTGGTGTCTTCACTGGAGATTCACTGTTTTCTATCCCGGCAGTATTAATACCACAAACCTTCTTGATTCTTTTGATATTTGTATCCCCATTCCTCTCTCTCACTTCTGCATTTACAGTGGAAGTCAGTTGCTCAGACATAGGCATTTAGCCAAGTTTTGACAACGCCACTCTCCTGTCACTGCTTGGGCTGTTCTTGTTAAGAAATCAGGTGCACCAAATTAATTAGAGCTTTAACCTTAATGTTCTGGTACGGTTTTTATTCCTGCTATGAGTACAAAGTTCTTAAATTTGCCCCCATGCCTACCGATTTTCTGCTACAGCAGGGCCTCTGCTTGGAGTCTCCCGCCTAGATCGCTGTCCCTTGCCTGTATCCATTTGGTCCATCTTAGGTGTCTTATGGAGGATGTCCCATGCTTCTGTTACGAGTTGCCTTTACTGTCACATCTGAGTACTTGAATCTGCTCGCTTGCCTTGAATACCGTAGAAGCCATTAGAGATACAATATGGAAGGTTTCTTCTCTAAAAGCACAGTTACTGAGCAGTGTCATTATACTTTATGGACTGTGCCTAGCTAGAACAGGTTTTTCTACAGGCTGTCTCAAGGAATACGTGTATGGCTTTCCCTGGTCAGATTCCTGAATCTTGGAGGGATGAATGTCTTTCAAAGCCCTGAATAATTTGACCTGGAAGGAGAAACAGAATTAAAGTACCATGTTTTTCATTCTCCACTTCTGGAACTTAGTTTGCAGACTAGTGCTCTAGGTCTAGACCTACACAAGGGATCATGCACATGCTTCCCCCCAACACCTCTTCCACTTTCCTCCCCATTGTGTCAGGGGACGGTTGGAGTCGCCACAGTGTGAACCAGACAAGGGAATGGATGTAGCCAAGTGTTGTTTGTCTTTCTCTTCCTTTCTCCTGATCTGGTTTACCTTAGGGCCGCCCCAGCTGAAAGAGTAGGGCTGCCCAAATGAAAGAGTGGGTAGAAATGAGTGACTGGGGTAGGAAAAAGGGCTGCTGCCCTTTCAGCCGCAAGATGCGCATCTTAATCATAAAACCACAGACTACTGCGTGTCTACATTCTGGGTAGAGCTTTATTTCTTCAAACCTGTTAGTCTCTACCTGCCGTTCTTCTTGCCTTTTTTTTTCTTCCTGCTCTTCATCACTGTTTTCATTCAGAAAGCTTTTCCTGTTCCTTAGCTGGATCTTTTTGCAGAGCGAGCTTTACTTTTTTGGGTAGTGCATGGTTGAAACCAGTGATGTTTTGAATTTAAGAAGAATCGAGTGTGGTATTTTGGGCCCCCAATACGTGAAAGGTGTCAGCAAACTGGGAAGAGTCCAGTGCAGGAGCACTGAGGTGATAAGGGATTGAAACAGGAAGAAACCAGGGAAGCTGGGATTGTTCAGCCTAGGGAGGAGGAAGAGGATGGGGTGGGGAGGAAGCATCTAATAGCAGTCTTTCACATGAGGAGATATTACAGAGAAGACCGAGCCATACATTTCTTGGAGGTGAACGGAGAAAGGAGCAAAAGGCACAAGCTGCAACAAGGAGAACCCCACCTGGGCATAAGGAAAAAAACTTCTTCGGTGACAGTGGTACGGCTCTGAGTCTGCGCCTGGAGAGGTTGTGGAGACTCCATCCTTTGAGACTTGGCTGAATGATCCCCTGAGAAACCTGATGCCATTTTGAGGTTAGCCCTACTTGAAGCAGAAGGTTAAACTTGATGACCCCCAGGCATGCCTTTCTGTCTAAATCTTGCCATAATTCTTTAGCATTGCCAAACAGATAGAATTTTAGTTCCTAGAATAAATTGCAGTTACTTACTCACAGCAACTCTGAGCCCGTAACAAGGTATTCATCTCATAAAATTCTCTTTCTCTATCACCAAATTCCCTTTTAAAACCAGGGGTCTTTTAATATTGAGATTCCTCATGAAGGAGGACTGGTGATGCCCATAGGTGCATAAGAAGGTAGCTGGCAGATTTTTCCAGACGTTTGATGCCTTTGAAGTACCACCTCTTTCTTTTTTATTTTAATGCAAAAATCTATGGGGTTTCTGTAAGCATTTGCTAGATTAGTCATATAAACATTGAGTGTGTGTTAGGGTACACTATAGAACAGATCCCCTAGGATTAAGCACGTAAGTATGTGTGTATACATGTGTAAGTAGGTTTAGCATTTTTTTCACCTGGTCAGGTAGTTCTTTATTATCAAAGACTTCCAGGTGATTCCTGTCACTTTGGAAACATTGCTGACTAAACATTCCTTATTCTGTTTGGTTTGTTTGATTGCAGTTGTGATAGTTTGGGTGGAGGGAGGGCACTTAGAGGAAAGAAGAGTGTATAGGTATTTGTATTGGTATCCACTTTTCTAGGTTGACTCTCTACTATCTACTTGTAACCCGCTGACCTGACTGGTACAGGTAGAGTGCATGCTTGCTGAAAAAGAAAATACAGCTTCCCTTAACCCCCGTACCCTCACCCAGCATATTGCCAGAGCTTAGTAGTCTTTTATCCTTGACTAATTCCCCTTTCCTCTGTGTTTTGCCTTGCTTTCCCTCTCATTTCTTTCTTATTATACCACTTTCTTCATGTTCATTTTCTGTGGAAATGCTGAGGCCAGCAAAGACAATCTACAGAGTATCAACGTAATGAGCAACTTGCCAGAGAGCGCGTGTACTCACAGCATATAATCTTTGTGCTATTTGGCTGTTAAATACTTCTTAAATTTTCTTTCTCTGATTTCTTTAATTTTCTTTCTCTGATTTCTCAGGTACAGAATATCTCCACACCTAAAGAGTTTTGTTCTAACAAATGACATTTTGAATCCATCATTATTTTTCAGGCTTCTGAAACTCTGTTGTTGAAAATGAGCATCAGTATTTTTCAGAGCGAAAATCAGAGCTGCTTTGAAGTTACTCATGTGTCCTTTAACGCAGAAGACCTGAAAGATGCTGGAAATCAAGCGGGGCATAAATTCTATTAAAATTTCAATTTATTCTATCAGGCCTCTTTAAGATACTCCACCAGATCATGCTGTTGGTCAGTACTTTTGATTATTGAAGAAGACCAGTTCAGTATTTAGTCTGTAGAACATAGCTACTTAACCTTGGTTTCATCCTGTAACTGCTTAGAGAGACTTGTTCCCATAAGCCAGAGTTCTCTAAAATGAAATGCTAATGTTGAACCAAATTTGAGCAAACGTAGACACATGGTCTCAAGACAGCCAGCCCCAGTAAAAAGAAATCAAATCAGGCGGCTTAAATGAGCAACAGTTTGAGGATACATCCCTGTCATGTCAGTCTAAATGTAGAAGGCCGTAAATAGAGAACTTGCAAATTAAATTTATTTACAAAAGTAAAGTGAAGAGAGAAAGCCCACCAGCACACACAGAAGACTTCTGTCTTCAGATTCTTCTTCTTCGCTACTGGACAGCATCTCTGTAAGTAGTGCTTTCTTTTCTTGTACGTGCTGTCAGAATACAAACTTAGAAGTGGCATCGGAATAGTGGTGTGCTAGTGCAGTCTGGATTTCAAAGCTTTGCAGTATTAACAATGTTAGTTATTGATTACAGCTGAAATTCATTAATAAGGATCACCTGCAAATTCCACTCTCAGAACAATGTACTTGTGAATACGCCTGATGTTCACAGTGTCTATAAAGAAAATTATTTTCCATTGCTTTTGTCAGTAATTGTTTAATGCACAAAGTACGAATACAGTGATGTAGGTATTTGGAATCCTATTGATTTCTGTATAATCAAAATAAAATATTTTACTTCTTTCCACAGAGAATGAGATACTCTGAGATTTGTAGGAAGGAGCCAGTAGGAATCAAAATGATGTGTCATTCCATTAAAAAGGAAGAAAAAAACCAACTGTCAAAAAGGCAGGTCATAAGAATCAAGGTGAGCCAAAAAGTCTTTTTGCTGCCTTCCTTTGTAAAGCAGAAATGGATGATGTGAAGTGAGCCAAAATGCAGCAGTGTCTAATAAAACTGCTGTATTCCGCTTGCTGAAGGGGAAAGGAGTAAAGTAGCAGGCATTCAGGAAGAGGAAAAACTGAAAAATAGATTAATTCTTGAAAAGAGTTTGCTGGTTGTTGCAATCAGAGGTAGTTAGCAGCATCAGCAGTGAAACGACACCCAATATTTTGACATCACAACCAAGCGTCAAACTTGGGAGTTGTTTAAACTACTTTTTCTTTTTTTTTTTTTTTCCCTCTCCTGTTTCTAAAGAAGAGCACAAGATTTGAAGACAGTTTGACAAGTATTGTGTTCTCTACCCAACTCCCCCAACAATAGCACTTTAGAATTATAGAATCGTAGGATGTGTTGGGTTGGAAGGGACCTTTAAAGGCCATCTAGTCCAACCCCCCTGCAGTGAGCAGGGACATCTTCAACTCAATCGGGTTGCTCAGAGCCTCATCCAGCCTGGCCTTGAATGTCTCCAGGGACGGGGCCTCCACCACCTCTCTGGGCAACCTGGGCCAGTCTCTCACCACCCTCAGTGTGAAGAACTTCATCCTAATGTCTGATCTAACCCTGCCCTGCTCAAGTTTAAACCATTGTCCCTCATCCTATCACTACATGCCCTTGCCAACGGTCCCTCCCCGGCTTTCCTGTAGGCCCCTTCAGGGACTGGAAGGGCCTCTAAGGTCTCCCCGGAGCCTTCTCTTCTCCAGGCTGAACAACCCAAACTCTCTTAGCCTGTCCTCATAGCAGAGGAGCTCCAGCCCTCGGATCATCTTTGTGGCCCTCTGCTGGACCCCTTCCAACAGGTCCATGTCCTTCTTGTGCTGAGGGCTCCAGAGCTGGACACAGTACTGCAGGTGGGGTCTCACGAGAGCAGAGGAGAGGGGCAGAATCCCCTCTCTGGACCTGCCGGCCACGGTTCTTTTGATGCAGCCCGGGATGCGGTTGGCTTTCTGGGCTGCAAGTGCACATTGTTGGCTCATGTCCAGCTTTTCATCCACCAGTGTCCCCAAGTCCTTTTCCGCAGGGCTGCTCTCTATCCCATCATCCCACCAGCCTGTATTGATAACGAGGGTTGTCCCGACCCAAGTGTAGGACCTTGTACTCGGCCTTGTTGAACTTCATGAGGTTTGTTCGGGCCCACCTCTCTAGCTCATCCAGGTCCCTCTGGATGACATCCCGTCCCTCTGGCACATCGACCGCACCACTCAGCTTAGTGTCGTCGGCAAACTTGCTGAGAGTGCACTTGATCCCACTGTCCTTGTCATTGATGAAGATGTTGAACAGCACCGGTCTCAGTATGGATCCCTGAGGGACACCACTTGTCACCCCTCTCCATCTGGACATCGAGCCATTGAGCACCACCCTGTGGATGTGACCATCCAGCCAGTTCCTTATCCACCGAACAGCCCACCCATCAAATCCGTATCTCTCCAACTTAGAGAGAAGGATGTTGTGGGGGACCGTGTCAAAGGCCTTGCAGAAGTCCAGATAGATGATATCCATAGCTCTCCCTTTGTCCACTGATGCAGTCACTCCGTTGTAGAAAGCCACTTGGTTGCTCAGGCAGGACTTGCCCCTGATGAAGCCATGCTGTCTGTCTCGAATCACCTCCCGGTCTTCCATGTGCCTTAGCATAGCTTCTAGGAGGATCTGTTCCATGATCTTCCCAGGCAGAGAGGTGAGGCTGACAGGGCGGCAGTTCCCAGGGTCCTCCTTTCTACCCTTTTTAAAAATGGGTGCGATGTTTCCCTTTTTCCAGTCGCCAGGGACTTCCCCTGACTGCCATGACTTTTCAAATATCATGGAGAGTGGCTTGGCAACTACATCAGCCAGTTCCCTCAGGACTCTGGGGTGCATCTCATCAGGTCCCATAGACTTGTGTATATTCAGGTTCCTCAGGTGGTCACAAACCTTGTCTTCACTTATAGTAGGAGGGACTTTGTCCCGGAGGTCCCCGTCTTGCAGTCCTTCAACTCGGGAGGCTGGCAGTGAAGACCGAGGGGAAAAAAAATTGTTGAGAACCTCAGCCTTCTCCTCATCTGTCGTTACCAGTTTGCCGTTCTCAGTCATCAGGGAGGACGCGCTTCCCTTGACCTTCCTTTTCTGGTTGACGTACCTTTAGAAGCCCTTCTTGTTATTCTTAGCATCCCTGGCCAAGTTCAGCTCCAGCTGTGCCTTGGCCTTCCTGACCTCATCCCTACATACCCAGGCAGCATCCCTATACTCTCCCCAGGACACCTGATGCTGCTTGAACTGCCTGTGCAGTTCCTTCTTGCCTTTTAGTTTGACCAGCAGGTCCCAGCTCAGCCATGCTGGTCTCTTCCCTTTCTTGCTTGATTTCTTACACCTGGGGATCGAGAGCTCTTGTGCTCTATGGAAAGCACCCTTGAAGATCTGCCAGCTCTGTTCTGCCCCCTTGTCCCTGAGGACCGTTTCCCAGGGGGTCCTGTTGACTAACTCCTTGAAGAGCCGGAGGTTTGCTTTCCTGAAATTCAGGGTCCTGACTGTGCTCCTCATCTGGCACATATCCCTCAGGACCGTGAACTCCGCCACTGCGTGGTCACTGCAGCCCAGGCTGCTTCCAATCTGGACATCCCCGATGAGCTCACTGGCGTTGGTGACTATGAGGTGCAGTATGGCATCCCCTCGGGTAGGGCTGTCTATTTCCTGTCTTAGGAAGTTGTCATCAAGGCACTCCAGGAACCTCCTGGATCGTCTCCGGCTCACCGTGTTACTTTTCCAGCAGATGTCGGGGTTGTTGAAATCCCCCGGCAGGATGAGAGCCTTCGAGCGCGATGCCTCCTGTAGCTGGAGGAAGAAGGCTTCATCAGTAGGTTCCTCTTGATCAGGCGGCCTGTAGTAGACACCAACCACAAGGTTCCCCATGTTGTCTCGGTCTCTAATTCCTACCCATAAGCTTTCAACTTCTCTTGGCTGTTCTTTAGGGACGTCTCTTCACACTCTATCCCTTGCTTAACATAGAGGGCGACACCTCTGCTGCTCCTTCCTTGCCTGTTCCTTCTGAACAGCCTGTAGCCATCGATAGACACGCTCCAGTCATAGGATTTGTCTTTGAGGGGGGAATGTGTCTTACATGCCACTTCTCTGACTTCTCAGTCCTAATCAGCCCCATCAGGAACCTCCTGTGTCAGGGCTGGACAAAGACAGTAAGTCTCCTGTCCTGGGGAGAAAATACCCTCTTTGTGGCCAAGAGCTACTCTTACAGCTTCCAGAACAGCGCTTTCACTGTTGCCAACACCAGGAGTTAAATATAATTTCAACCTGACTGGCAAAATAGAATCCCAAATAGGCCACGCTGGTTTGTATCTGCACTGCTATGCCACGGCCTGGTGGAACACACTGGGCCAGGCTTCAGCTGTTTCAAAGTCCTCTTGGTTTTTGGTGTTTTTTTTTTATCCCTGGTTGTTCCACAGCTGGGTCAAGTAGTAAACTCTGTCTGTAGACCCTGCTGTATTTAAATACCTTTTAAAAATAAAACCACCAGCATAGCGTCTTCTCAAGAGTGATGGAATGAATGTGATATCTACATTTTCCATGTGTTTATGAGTATTTTTCTTTTCCTTACCATCTGTTCTAACAAATTAGGGAATGATATGCTAATATTGGGTAAATAGGAGTTTTCATTTGGGGATTGGTAATTCTTTGGTATTGAATTGCTTGTTGAATTACAGCCTACGCTTGTGAAAGATACGGGACAGTTTTTCAGCAGAACACTCGTATTCCATTAATGTCAGGCTGCTGAGCCAGCTGCTACGCTCACAGCTCCCCCTCTCCCTGGCTGCCTGCTCTTGACTGCGCATCACTCAGTCGGTTTTGGTCTCATCATTCCAGAAAAACATTTTCTATTTTTCCAGTTAATTTCTACAGGAGATTGTCCTAGTGCCATCTGTGCCATGTCCGATAAAGCACAGCTTGCAGCGTTAGTCAGGTCTGTAACCTGACTGACAGACCCAGTTTGCACACTGGCTTTCGGGGACGATGAGGCAGCCTGCCTCCCTGTCACGGTGATGGGTTACACAATGCGGTTCTTTGTCCTTCTGCAGTCACTTGAGCTTATGGAGATCAGTTCGTTAACATGGCTGCGGCACAATTTTGGTTGAGACTGCATCTCGCTCGTTCTTCTTTCTCTGGTGAAGATGTTTAAAGACACTCTTGAGGTTTTTATGCGTCATATTCATTGCTGCGTTTATAACGATAATAGTTGATGAACAAAATAAAACCTGTATTTCTTTTTAATGTGTATTTTCTTCTTTTCTAGGCAGAAAAGCTGTTTTCCACATCTCTCTTGATACAAACAAATGGAAGAGCAATATCACCCCTTCTTCAGGCTCTTCAAAAGATTGAGAATCTTTTTTTGAGCAGAGCATGTTGTGGAGGTGAACGGAGGAGGACAGACAGATCACATGTTCTTCTCTCTGACAGTTCAGACCTACCCGGTCTGAAGACACAAGAACCAAGGCATAGCTTGGAGTAGCCCTAAAGCTTCTTTAAGTTGTGCTTGGAAAACAATTGTCTCTACATGGTTGATGGAGCGGAAGGGACCATTTTAGTGTATTTAAAGCATGTTAAGTTCACACCATCTTTTCTGTAATTCTAGTCATGCTATTGTCACAGACAATGGTCTGATTTCTTCAGTATCATTCTTCAATAAAATTTCAAAATTTAACCTTCATATGTCTTTTTAATTATGTCTGAGTAAACTGCAATACATAGATGTGTTAGCATGATGATACAGTTCTTAAGTATAAAACTAATGTGACAAAGATCAGAGATTCACAGTTGCTTTTCTGATATTAATCTGGATATGTACAATATACAAATATACAATATTATTTGTACTTCTGTTCTCTTAGAAGCTCTGTCCTGGGTTTACACTCCGCTATGCTAGGTGCTCTGCAGAGTCTGCCTACACTCCTTACAGCTGTATATGCAGCTGCCACGCTCCGGGATAAATACCGATACTAATGTCTCAACATTGCCGTAATAATATCCCCGGGACCTGTTACTGTAAACTGACAGGCGTTTAAATGAGTGGTTTTGCTTACCTGCAGCAGTTGGGTACCAAATAAAGAAAATATTTTGATACCAATTTTCGTAATTAAAATGAATGAAACTGTACAAGAAGGCATGTGCTAACAGCTTTGTAAAGAAAAGCCTTTCTCAAGATAGCTATTTTTAACAGACATTTTTCCAGCTGAAGGTGAAAATCAAAGCTGGAAGGAAGGAAGATCATACATAAATCAGTTTATCTGTGTCTACAGTGGTGTTCCCATAAAACCATGTTTTTGTTATCTCTGCAGGGCAAGGTAGTATATTATAAACAATTTGAGTGCTTAACCAAAGAGCTGGTTTTGACGTGTGATTATATTGTGATTTATCTGAAGTAAGTTAGCTCCACTGGGAATACATCAGCTAACAGGAGTTCTATTCTGAACACAAAGCCAGATTGCTTTTTGAAGAAAATTCAACTAAAAAGTATGTTTCAAGTTGTGTGTATTCTGTGGCTGGTGTGTGTGGGGGGAGAATGGAGCTATTAAACTGAATGTAAGATAAGCAGCATATTCACCTGGTTTGGCATCATGGTAATGAGCGATGCTTTTAGATTGTTATAGGTGTGTCCTCATAACTTTTTCTGGTGATAACATTGTTTTGGTAAGGAAAACACATCACCAACTTTAAAGCTAAATTAACTGTGTGTGTTTATTTTTTAGCATAGCAAGTCAACTATTTCACTCAATGAACCAACTTGCAAAACTACCCCCAGTTTTACAGGGTCATCCTCCCTCTGGTCCTTGTTGGTGGAGTTTCGGATGCTCCCGAGAATGGGGAAGGAGAAAGCTCAGGCAGGTCTCTGACCAGACCTGTTCGTTTTCTACAGATGGTGCAAACAAGCAAAAAATTGTTAGATTTGTCTTGGGACCTTTCCCTGCAAATACAAAGCAAGAGTAGTCAGTTCCTTCTTCACCGTACTGTCTTACCCAGGTGGCTGGTATACACTGAATACAAGTTTTACTTGTCTTGGTCACGGGGGAAGGGGATTGAACAGGAAATTAAGGAGCTTTATCTGATTGCCTGACCTAGTTTCCATATGAGTAGCAAAGTATCAAGCTAGGCTATTAGTTCTTCCTTCTGAATCTTGCTCCAAGAAGGTGGACATTAAGAGTGCTGTCCCATTGAGATCTGTGGAGAGCAGGAACGTCAGAGACCTTACTGCATGCTTAAGAACTAACAGAAGCCGTTTGAGAGGTGGAGGCTCCTTTCAGGTCAGCTGAGTGGACAGTTTCCAAACGGCAACCAAAGAGCAGTGGGTAACCGTACACAAAGAGCCGTCGCAGCTCCAAGCGAAGGGCTGTGGGAGAAGATAAGTACGCTCTTGGGCAATAGTTTTATACCTTGGTATTTTCAGAGCAAATCCCAGCACACCCTTTGAGAAGAGAATGAACAACGCATTCTCTTCCATGCTATGAAATTCCCTACCATTTACAAAAATAAAGGGAACTTTCTTGCTTAACGAGATGCTTTTGGTATAAACTGACCCCTCAAGAGAAATAGGATAATAAATCCAGAGCTGGGGTTTGGAGCACCCTGTGCTTACAAAATGGTCTTAGGCTTTTTTCTCCTGCCTCCTCTTCCCGTGAAATGCATGCTGTCCACTTGACCTCTGAGAATGACTTAGCTGCTTTCAGACCTGGGACCATCTTACGGGATACAGCGGTGTGGAGAAGGCGGATGACATAGGCACGCTGGAAGGAAGAGAGCTGTGGATGTGTCTGGGAGGAGGCTAGAACAAAAGGAAAGGTGAGGGCATGAAACAGTGGTGAGAAATCTCTGGCCAGGGCAGGGAGCAGGAGGAGGAGCTGTGTCTGCCAGTGCCGTTCTGCTGCCTTGCAGCAAAGGATTTGAGATGAGAAGCAACCATGCTGTTGGGAGTCAGGTATTTGGTGAGAAGCAAGACGACCTTCTTGTCCTACTTTCTGTGGAACTCACATTATTTCCTAGAAATTCTCTTCAGCTCCACTTCATCTTCTCCAGACACCACCTCCCAGGACATCCCTACTCCCGTTCGAGTGGCCACCTAGCAATGTATCCTCCCTCAGGATGAGAGCTTTTCTGCTCCAGCGTTGACCTGTCCTCTGTGGCTGTGCTAGAACTGGGACGGTTCATTTCTCGGTGAGTCCGTTACCTCTACACGCAAGGAAGCAGAGCTCCCCAGCCAAAATTTTCCATGCTTTGTGGCATCCTCCCACACCACCGTCAGTCACACTGGACAGCAGCAGCTGTTTTCCACAGTTGTCTCTATTTCCAGGTATAGGTATTTCATAAGGATAACTAGGAAAAGACGCAGTTCTGTTCAATAGTGGAAGGGTTGATCAGCCTGACTACCATGGTTGTTGACATACTTTCTCGGGTACGAGCCTTTGTCTTTCTGGGCTTGATGATCATCTCCAGACTCTTCCTGGTTGTCTCACTGGTGATCAAGGAACCAACAAAGGCAGGTGATCTGCTGGACCTCATACTTTAAAAGGAAGAACTGGTGGGTAGCGTGAAGATCAGTAGCATCCTTGGCTGCAGTAACTGAGATGGTGGAGTTCAGGATATGTGTCAGAAGGGTCGATAGTGAGGTCAATACTGTTCAATACGTTTACAAATGACCTTGATGCAGCAGAGTGCACCTTCAGCAAGTTTGAAGGTGATAGAAAGTTTGGAGGAGTGGTTGATACACTGAATAGTGATGCTGTCATTCAGAGAGACCTTGAGAGCCTGGAGAAAGGGGCTGACAAGAACATAATGAAGTTGAGCAAAGAGAAATGCAAAACCCCGCGCCTGGGCTTTACTGGTGGCCGACAGACTGGAAAGCAGCTTTGCAGAGGAGGACTTGGGGGTCCTGGTTGACACTGAGTTGAATGTGAGTCAGAGCATTGTGCCCCTGCAGCATGGAAGGCCAACAGCATCCAGGGCTGTGTTGGGAAAAGCATTGCCAGCAGGTCATGGGAGATGATCCTTCCTTTCTACCCAGCACATCTGGAGTGCTACATACAGGGCTTCCCAATCCAAGAAAGCTGACATTCGAAACCTAACTGGACACAGTCCTGGACAGCCTGCTTAACTTGACCTTGCTTGAGCTGGGAGCTTGGACCAGCCAATCTCCAGAGGTGCCTTCCAACCTCAACCATTCTGTGAGTCTGCGTGATTCTGTTTTCCAGCTGTAAAGTGGGCTAGCATTTGTTTTGGGGCAGAAACAAGTGACTGAATGCTATTTAAATCTAATTTAAATTAAGATAGTATCTGATCTTATGCTCCTGATACACATAGAACTTACATAGATTGATAAGTAGACTTACATAGAGACAATTTCTAGACATACCATTGGTACAAAAACCCTTTGGATACTTCATCAAGTAGGAACGTGCCACCCAACTGGGGAAGCGAAAAATTCTCCAAGTACTTAGCAGGGGCACAGCCCGCAAGCCCATGGTAAAAGTCACTCAGTACAGAGCTGACTTTCATGAGAAGAGTCTCAAGAGTCCCATGAGACTCTTTCATGAGAAGAATCTCATGAAAGTCGGCTCTGGAGTGAGTGACTTTTACCATGGACTTCCATGGGTAGCAATGAAAATTATGCTTTCCCGAGCATTTAAGTGATACAGGAGAGTAAGTCAATTTAATTTTCAACAGACTTTGAGTCTTTGAATCCATTTTGAAGACTGGGTGCATCTTCTAAGCTTGAGTGGTTTTGAAAACCCATGAAGAGTGATCAGTTGTCCAAGCTTTACCGTGAAACTACGTAATGCATTTGATACTGTGCTGTTGGATGTTTTATTGGCTTGTTCGGCACACAACAGATTTTTCAGCAGCAGATGAGAAAAAAGTATTAAGTGCCCGTTTCGATTTCCTGAATACAGAAATTCTGGAATTTTCAGTACATATATGGCTAAATTTTAGCCCACATATGGTTTTGGACGTTTGTACTTGAACAAATGTATTTGAACTTTTATTTCAAATGCATTTGTATATTTTAACATGTCTTGCATATTCAGGTGCTTACACCCTCCAACTCAAATATTTAGACAATTTAACCGTGTTGGTGTGAATACTGTTTGTTACCGACTTTAGGTATCTTGCGATGCTGGCAAAGCACCCTGCTATGAGGACTTGCAGAATCCTGAACCTGTGTTGTCACGTTTTTATGGGTAACAGTGAAGCAATAAGTATTTGAGAAGTGGAGATAGTCGTCCATGAATCACTGTTTGCAGTTCCTGTCCCAAGGAGAGCTCAGCCATGTACACAAACCTGAACTTTGTTACCTCTAATACAGGTGCAGTTTGGAGGTGTGGGGAATGGAGGTACACTGTCTGGAGATGCTGCAGAGCAGACACTGAGCTGCCGCTGCCAACTGTTTTCTCCTGTGTCTGATTGCAAGTGCTCTTGGTTTGTGCCTTGCCAAAAAAAAAGGAAAGACGCTCAATTCAGGCAGATCCGATCCAATCTTACCCTCTGTGGCTCTGCCTCCTGCAGGATGGTGCTGCCTGTGCTCACCTCCTCCCGCAGACACGGCAGTGCCAGGAGTCCAGCCAAGTAAGAGCATGTTGAGGAGCCTGTGCTAGAGGAGATGGGGTTGTCCCGGGGACTACACGTGCTCTGGTGCGTGTTAGCCCCGGTCTTCTCTGTCCTTCCAGGTGCCTTACAGATCTCCCCTGACAGATTTGGTGGTCCAGGTCAGATCAGAGCACGTCACCAGAGGACCCAGAAGGGGGACAAAGCTCCCTTCCCACCATGTACCCTTGTTGATGAGCAGACTGGCAGTGCTCTCGCCTCTCCTGGCAGCACTCAGATAAGGAGGCAACGGTATCAGAGCAGCCTATTTTGCTGGCCGTTGTCCTGGTTTGAGGTAAAACGGAACCAATTTTCTGTTTTGTAATTTTACTTTTTAGCTGGGCCTCTTCTCACTGACTGAAGTCTGAAATTAACAGCATGTTGTTCAGAAACTGTTCACTATCAGAGGGATAAGACCTGATTATACCAAGGAATGGTATGCGTAGAGGCTCTTGCTTAGACTTATTGCTATAACAATCAAGGTCAGCTAACTTCACTATTTGCCCCGTTGGAGGGTCGGAAGTGGAGAAGTGTAGAGGGGTCTCACCTGCAGGGAGGAGCAGACGGGACAGGTGACCAACAGGAGTATTCCATCCCATCTGCATCACGCTCAGTATAAAAACTGAGGGATCAAAGGGGCAAGTCTCTCTTTCTTCAATGGCCGACGTCTGAGGAGGACCCTGTCTGTCCATCTGCCTTTGATCCCGATCCGAGCATTCCTGACTCCAGATCCGGAATTCAGCTCCTGTCCGTCACTGACTCCAGTCTGGGACATTCCTTGTGTCTGCTGGTGACGGAATCGTCATCCTGGGAGCTGGATACGGTTTTTTATATATTGTATACTTTTTTTTAGTTTTTATTATTCTATTATTATTTACTATTTCCTTATTTATTATTATTTTCATTAAAGTAGTTTAGTTATTTTTCTAAACTCGTAAATCTCCCTCTGCTCTCTTTTCGGGGCGGGGGGTGCATCTGTCGTTCTGATCGGCCAATCTGGCCAAAGCCACCACAGATTTATTGGCGCCCAACGTGGGGCCCGACTGTGGCCCGACCGTGGCACTACCAGAGTTCTGATAGATGGTCGGAATAGTTTGAATTCCAGCTTGCTCAGAGATTGATACAGACAGCTCACATCATGTTGTTGCTAGACAGTTTATTGTATCATCTCTTGTAGGGATTGCTTTAAAGTTGATTGATACGACAACGCTTATCTTGCCTTACGTTTTGTATCACTTGCTCGCTCTTCCTGTCTGTATGCCATGGTTCAAACGTGCTATTTTGCTGCTGTGTTTAATTCTAATCCAGGCTGTGATTGAATGTATAGCTTCTTTACCTGCATACCTCGGGCATCACGTGATGGATTCCATTACTACTTACACTAACTATACTTTGAATTTTACCATGGACATGTTTACTTCGCCCTTTACTACTTATGCCAAATTGTCACCATCAGAGCCAGGAGAGGGATCTCCTTTGGGTATCGTGAATGACAGTTGCTTTCCTAAAATCATGCTTTTGGTGTCGATTTTCCTGAATGGGGTGCAGGGGTGGTTTCTCTTTCAGTTTTGGTGCAGGAGTAGGTGTAGTACGATACGCACTGACACTACTCGAACTCCATCGGCACCGGTACAAGTTGCCCCGGTGACCAGAAGGAAAAAGAAGTCGTCAGTAAGTTCCTCTGTCCCTCGTGATAAAGACCAAGTAAGGCCAGACAGCAGGGGGGAGGACTCTTCTGATGAAGATCGAGAGTTCTTCTAAAGACGACAGGGGAGAGGCTCCTGCGTCAGCCCCAGCGGAGGAATCAGATACAGAGGTGATCATTAAATCCTTCTCTATGAAGGACCTGTGAAATATGAGCCTCCTCCCATTCCGTGACAATGACTGTAGAAGCTGTGCAGGCTTTCAGGACTAAAACCGTCTCCAAGAGTTGAGTGACAACCTGGCACTGTGACCTGCTGTGCAATAGCGTAACAAAACCTTTGCTTCTTGCTTTATGAGTAAGTGGGGCTTGGGATCGCATCGGGCTGTGGCTGTGTACTGACCTGGCTGTACCTTCCTTCCGCAGGGAACGATCTCTTCCTGGTGGCAGTCCATGAGCTGGGACATGCGCTGGGTCTGGAACACTCCAATGATCCCAGTGCTATCATGGCTCCTTTCTACCAGTACATGGAAACACACAACTTCAAACTGCCCCAGGATGACCTCCAAGGAATTCAGAAAATCTATGGTGAGCAACACTACCCACTCATCTATTTACACTGAGCTCGAGTCTAGGAAGTATTTCACAGCCATGGACAAGTAGCCCCCCAAATGCTTGAAGCTGGTGGGCTGGAGTTCCTGCCATAGCTGAATGGGGAAACCCTTTAAAGCCCTTAATTCACAGCCAAGTATCAGACGACTGTCCCAGTGGCAATATCTTTGCACTTTGGATAACCAAACCTCTGTGATCTCACTGCGGCTCCACGCCTCGTTATGTCCCCAATATCAAGGAGCACTAGAAAGGGAAAAACAGGCAATTGCTGTACCTGAGGTTTGCCCGTTAGGAACAGCCAGTGCAAATAGAGAGGAAGAATGCGAAGAACATGGAACATCAATGAAAGGTAAAAGGTATTTATGTACTTATTTTTTTCTCCATATATAGAAGGTAGGAAAAAATTGTGGATCTGCTTAGGAAATACTTTACTTCTTTTAATCTCAAGCTGAACATTGTTGTACAACGTGTGCCACAAAGATATGAGCTCAAGGGAAAAAGAGAGAAAAGGAGGCAGAGGGATTATGAAAACCCAAAGGGGCTGGAGATGCTGTGGTACCCTGTGGTGGGATCAGGGGTACCAGGGTGTGAGGATGGGGACTTTTCAGAGAGTTTGACTGAAGGAGGCTCTGGGAGCAGAGGGGAATGCGGGTTTTAGGAGCCACAGCCAAGGGGAGGCTGAGATAGAAGATGCTAATGGTGTGACAGCCAATGGAAAACAGGTTTTGTCAAACACCCCTGGTTTGGTTCTTTGAGGAAAGTATAAGTTTGACAGAGAGGTTACTTAATAAATATAGCATAGAGCAGCTGTGCTATGTAGCTAGGCAATGTCTGCAGCTGCTTGACATCTGGAGTCAAATGCTAGCTCGCAGTTCCAGTTGAACAGATATTATATGAATTAGACCTCAAAACCCCCCCTTATAAGACGGTTGTCAGTGGGAAAACCAACGTTTCTAAGGGATTGCTGGTGCGCTCAGTGGCAGACCTGACACTACTCAATGTTGTCACAAGTGATCAGCCAGTGAATTGTAAATTACTGCTAATAGAATTTGTGCCAAGACATACAGGACTCTAAAGCTGTACAGCAAGACTTTAGAGGTCTAAACTCTATGTCAATTGTTTGAGTCTGATTTTTGGGTTTGTGATTGGAATGAGACTCATTTGTTCAAATATAGATGCCTGAAAAAAAATCTCTTTCTGAGCTACTTTTCCTGACTCCTGTCTGGGCAACGGGAAAAACCAGGCATTTGCAGAGTGCAGTTAATCCTTACTGTAAGGCAGATGTCCAAGTAAGGTCCAGCATGTACAATAAGATGGTTTGAAGTACACGCAGGGGGAACTGGCTCTTCCCATTAGTGCAGCTGAAGATTTCTCATTATTGGTCGTTACCAGAATGGACTTGCATGGCAATTGTCCTATGGTATCATTTAATTATGTATATTTTAACATAGTATATATTCAAATACTTGGGATAACAGAGACTCTGGATGGTTTTGAAACAAAGTGCTGGGGTAGTAAGTATTAAACTTTCATTAAATAATATAAGTTTTCTTTTTTGAAAGCTGCTGAAATGTCATTATGCTGTTTCTGTTTTGAAATGTTGGTTTAGTTCTGGTGAACTTCGACTAGTCAGAAAGAAAAAAAAATAAATTATTGCTGGCGGTGAAAGTGCAATCGAGAAAAGATTACTGGTTTCTCTGTTTTCAGATACCTTTTAGGAAAGGGAGCAGATAAGGCACTGCCAACCATGCTTCTTCACCTTGGTGGTTCAAGCCAGCATCAGCCGTGGCTGAGCTGGGGAGCAGCGTTCTCCCCCCACAGCTTGGGCAGGGACCCAGTGCCCAGGCCTGGGCTGAAGTGGGGCTCCTGGGCCCATAGAGGTACCGGGTGACACTGGTCACGGCCGTTAAGACCTACTAGTGTCCTCAGGGCCCTGACAATCGGTGAGAGCGCTGCACAGCGTCTTGTGCACGGCTATGAGAGAGCAGGGAGCTCGGCACTGTGCAGCCTACAGCGTGACAGCAGCACCGCTGCGCTTACACCTTTTTTCACTTAGGTAGTGACATTAAACTTTAGCCACCTACTATGTCAAGGTTCTCTATATGCAATATAATACCCTTAAAATTTTAACTCTGCTTGAAAAAAGTAGCATGAATGAATTACTGCCTGGTGCGGGTAATAATTGGAATTAGTCGGTTGACTATCAGGGAGTCACGCAAGGTTCTTCTGTGAGGCTTTGAACGGGAGCGGGTTGGGGATGGTGGTGTGTGGTGGTAGAGATAGCTGGTCCTGCAGGGAGAAGGAGGAGCACCCTCTGCAGTAGGAGCTTTGATTCCCCAGGTAGAGATTTTGGTCCGTAGCACAGAGTTACGGTCCAAAAACTGAAGTTTAGTTTCAAACTAGGTTTTACTCCTGTGGTTCACAAATAAAAGATGGAAAAATGCAGGTTATGTTTCTCCCTGGAACTGGAGATCTGAGAACAGATCCTTTCGTCTGAGCTTCTAACAGCTGAGAAGGAACTGCTGAAATATCCTTCTTGTAGCTTTAGCAGGAACATTCAACTAGTGTGTTTTATTTCCACAGTGCCAATCTGCTTTGTTGTACCTTGGGAATGCCAAAAGCCCATCTATCAGAGCACCTGGCCAAAAATCAAAACCTCCTGCTTTCTTGCTGCTTTGACATTCTCTACAGTGCAGCAGCAAGTGCTCAATTAGTTTTATTTAGGAACCTACTGTGCAAAATAAGTCATAGAGCCAAAGCCACTGCTTTGCCTGTAGCACCCTTTTTAAAAAATAAATTCAATTAAAACTTCCAATTTTTCATTCCACTAAAATTGCTAGAACAAAGAACAGAAGCTTGACTAAAGCTCATGTCCATTCTGTCTCCTTCTTTTGAGAATGATGCATTTCAAATGTGGTTTTATGTTGTGTCTGTGTTTATCCAGTAGAAAATAAATGTCTAAATCTGTCATACAGTGATTTATTGAATTATTAAATTATTTTCTGCTGGATTTATTTCAAAACTCACCTAAAGAGACAGCAGGGGATGTGAACTCTTGTTTGTGCTCCGTGCTGGTTAGTATAAGGTTTAAAATGTTATTTCCAGTTCAGAGCAGCTCACCACGTGTGACAGACTCTAAGACAAGTCAGCGGCATTTCCACCTCCTGATAGGTTCCTGGACAAAATGAGGGAAGTATCATGACTGTTCTTTACGTGTCTTGCTCAGAAGGATCTCTCCGACTGTCCATATATGCCCATGTCACAAGTGACATGCCCAGGAAGGAATTAAACTGGAAATAACACCATTATCTAGGTCCCCTGGATATCCTGTTAAGCTGACTGCCTCTTTTAATTTTGCTGGTGTTGAAGTCAGGGCTGCATGCAGCTACAGTGCAGGTGGAGAGTGGAGACGTACTCAGACACAGCCTTGTCACTGATCTGACAGTGATCTGATCATCCTGTAGTCTTGGTTCTCCTCTTCTTCACGGCCTGCTCTAAGTACCCCTTTGCAGTAGGCTGTGAAGCAGCCTCTCGTGTTAGGAGAGACTCTGTGACACTATGCCTGGAGAGCAGAGGGGTTGCCATGATGTGCAGGTAAAACTCATGTCCACATGGTTGCTTGGAGCTGGTAAACCAAGCCGTTGTCTTCAAGGCCCTTTCAAAGCATAAGGTCACAAAGCAAAGGTCTTCTAATCACTCAGAGATACACCACATGATTAAGCCTGGAGACAACCTTAAGGATCTGGGTACTCTCAAATCTCATTGAGGACATGTCAACCTCACACATCTTTTCTGCAGCTCCCGGTCAGTGTAAATACTGCATCCCATGAAGGCTGAAGTCCAGGGTGGTCATGAAACCACCCCAGCCCCTGGCCAAGGAACTAAACACCAGCTCTGACACCCAGGAACAGGGGATCAGGAGGGCACAGTGTCCACAAGCAAATAGCACCTTCTGCCAGCCTCATTACTCCTGTGCAGCAAGCACGGGTTTCATAACCTCCTTCACTTTTTGCCAGTAGCAGCCTGTAGAGCAATCCCAGATCTTGTAACCTACATGTATGTGTGAGATGGATTGGGATGAAATAGCAGAAAGACCTGATGCAAATGCTCCACGTGATGACACTGCATTGTGAGTAGGACCGTCAGAGCAAGCTTTGCTCTCATGCAGGACCTGCAAACATTAGGCATAGGACTGTTTTCTGATCACAGAATCACAGAATCACAGAATGGTAAGGGTTGGCAGGGACCTCTGGAGATCATCCAGTCCAACCCCCTGCCAGAGCAGGGTCACCCAGAGCAGGTGGCACAGGAACGCGTCCAGGCGGGTTTGGAACGTCTCCAGAGAAGGAGACTCCCCCACCTCTCTGGGCAGCCTGTGCCAGGGCTCTGCCACCCTCAAAGTCAAGAAGTTCCTCCCCATGTTTAAGTGGAACTTCCTATGCTCAAGTTTGTACCCGTTACCTCTTGTCCTGTCACTGGGCACCACTGAAAAGAGCCTGGTCCCATCCTCCTGACACCCACCCTTTAAGTATTTATAAGTGTTGATAAGGTCACCCCTCAGCTGTCTTTTTTCCAGACTGAAGAGACCCAAATCCCTCAGCCTTTCATCATACGAGAGATGTTCCAGTCCCCTCATCATCTTCGTAGCC
Organism: Rissa tridactyla; assembly: GCF_028500815.1. Taxonomy (NCBI): domain Eukaryota; kingdom Metazoa; phylum Chordata; class Aves; order Charadriiformes; family Laridae; genus Rissa; species Rissa tridactyla. The sequence continues at coordinate 18,674,255 of NC_071477.1, forward strand.
CTTTGCTGTCCCCTCTCCAGCAGTTCCCTGTCCTTCTTGACCCGGGGAGCCCAGAACTGGACACAGTGCTCCAGGTGTGCCCTCCCCAGGGCAGAGCAGAGGGGGAGGATGACCTCCCTCCACCTGCTGGACACACTCTTCTTGATGCAGCCCAGGATGCCATTGGCCTTCTTGGCCACAAGGGCACATTGCTGGCTCATGGTCATCCTGTTGTCCACCAGGACTCCCAGGTCTCTTTCCACCGAGCTGCTCTCCAGCAGGTCACCCCCAACCTGTCCTGCTGCGGGGGGTTATTCCTCCCCAGGTGCAGCGCCCTACACTTGCCCTTGTTGAATTTCATAAGGTTCCTCTTTGCCCAACTCTCCAGCCTGTCCAGGTTTCTCTGGATGGCGGCACAGCCTGCCGGTGTGTCAGCCACCCCCCCCACCTTTGTGTCATCGGCGAACTTGCTGAGGGTGCACTCTATCCCCTCATCCAGGTCATTGATGAATATACTGAACAGGACTGGACCCAGTACTGACCCCTGGGGAACACCACTCCTCACTGACCTCCAACTAGACCCTGTCCCCCTAATCACGACCCTCTGAGCTCTGTCTTTCAACCAGTTCTCTATCCACCTTACTGTCCATTCATCAAGCCCACTCTTCCTAAGCTTCCCTAGGAGGATGCTGTGGGATACTGTGTCAAATGCCTTGCTGAAGTCAAGGTAGACAACATCCACTGCGCTCCCCTCATCTATCCATCCAGTCATGCCATCATAGGAGGCTATCAGATTAGTCAGACATGATTTCCCCTTGGTGAATCCATGTTGAGCACTTCTGATAGCTTTCTTTTCCTCCACATGCCTTGACGCCCAGAACAAGCTGTTCCGTCATCTTTCCAGGGCTGACCTGATCTTTACAGGCTGACCAACCTGTAGTTCCCCGGGTCCTCCATCTTGCCCTTTTTGAAGACTGGAGTGACATTGGCTTTCCTCCAGTCCTCAGGCACCTCGTCTGTTCTCCAGGACCTTTCAAAGATGATGGAGAGCAGCCCAGCAATGACTTCCGCCAGCTCCCTCAGCACTCTTGGGTGCATCCCATCGGGACCTATGGACTTGTAGATATTATAATTGACCTAATTGATCTCTCACTTCATCCTCCTCAACCAAGGGGAAGTCTTCCTCTGTCCAGCCTTTCCCCATTACTTTCCCCAAGGCCTGGGACCCCTGAGGGCTGGGCCGAGCAGTAAAGACCGCAAAGGCGGCACTCAGTAACTCCGCCTTCTCCGCATCCTCCTTCACCATGGCTCCTGTCTCATTCAACAGCTGACCCACAACTTCTCTAGTTTTCCTTTTGCCTCCAATATACTTGAAGAAGCCCTTTCCTGTTGAGCTTGACATCCCTTGCCAGGTTTAATTCCAAGGCGGCCTTGGCTTTCCTGGTTTCATCCCTGCACGCTCTCGCAGCGTTCTTGTAATCTTCCCAAGGGGTCAGTCCCTTCTTCCACTTACTCTAAATTTCCTTCTTCCACTTGAGCTTTTTCAGAAGCTCCCTGCTCAAGCATGCAGGTCTCCTGCGTCCCTTGCCCGATTTCTTGCTCTTCGGGATGCACCGATCCTGAGCTTGGAGAAAGTGGTGTTTGAATACCAACCAGCTCTCTTGAGCTCCCCTGCCTCAGAGCCCTAGCCCATGGGACCTCTCCAAGCAATTTCTGGAAGAGGTCAAAGTTAGCCCTCCTGAAGTCCAAGGCTGCGATTTTACTTCTTGTTGTTTTGTGAATACTGCCCATGATCCTGAACTCTATCTTCTCATGATGACTACAGCCAAGGCTGCCCCCAACCTTAATGTCCTCCACCAGTCCCTCTGTGTTTGTCAGTACCAGGTCCAGGAGTGCTCCTCTCCTTGTTGGCTCCTGCACCACCTGTGTCAAAAAGTTGTCATCAACGCACTGGAGGAACCTCCTGGACTGTGCATGCCTAGCTGTGTGGTCTTCCCAGCAGATATCGGGGTGATTGAAGTCCCTCATAAGAACCAAGGCATGCGATTGCGAGGCTGCCTTCAGCTGTCTGATGATGTTCTCTTGAGCATGGGAAGAGAATAAAGTAACATCCAAGACCTTATCTCTAGAAGCTGCAAGATCTGGGACTTTTGGAGCCATGCACCATGGTGCTGTGCTAGTAGGAGGGCAGGGGAAGGAAAACGTGTGGCAATGAGGGAGCTGGAGGGATCAGGGATCTGCTCTGGTTGCATGTTGCAGAGATACCAGACTCCCTTTCTATGTTGCATCCCTTCATTTGCACCTTTCCTCCTGCCCAGAGACTCTGTTGGACCCATCAGGAAATACCAGGCTCCACTTCTGGTGCATCCACTGAGTCTCACCTGCCATCTGCCAGGTCTCCATTCCTATTCCTCCGAAAAACAGGCAGGGAGTAACTGCCTGGTTCCTGGTGCTGTCCTTGGGCTCCACCTGACGCCTTGATGACTCTGCCATGACACAGGGTCTCACCCATGCCCACATCAGCCCTGGAGCTGCAGACATTGGGTGTGAGAGGAGGGAAGTGATCTCACTGGTCAACTGCCCCCTGATGAAGGGAGAGCTGAGGGGAGCCCACCTCTCTTGGAAGGTTTCTCACCTGATGGAGAAACACTGCTTTATGTTATGGCTGGGCATAAAACACTTCTCTCATCCTACAGATTTTCCCGAGTATAAAAAAAAAATGATGTGTTTTGCAGTGGAGCAGATGTCAGGTTTCTTAAAGTTTTTCCAGAGGGGAATTGGGCTGCAAGCACCACAGCTGGAGCATCTCACAGAGCCCCAAACTCTCATAATTTGCCTGCCTAAGCCTGGGGATTTTGGACCCAGTTTCCTTGCTCACAAAGCAGAGAACCCAACCGCAAGGTGAATCACCTAATTACAGAGCGCAGAAGAGCATTCCTTTTGGCTTAGAGCAAGGATTTCAGCCACGGTCTTCCAGGTGAATGCTCTATCACCCGGCTGGCAGTTGGTCATTCAGAGGAGAATATCTGGGGGAGAAGGGCTCGAGAAACCCTTTCTGCCACGCAGTGGTGATCGTGAGGGCCTCGACTGCCCAACCGTTGGGTATGCTGTGGGTGCTGGGGCTTGTCCGCAGACTGTGGCAAGGATACCCAAAGTAACTGAAATAGCTACTTCACTCCGCTGCTGAAGTTAAGCCCAGAAGTGCAGAGTGCTCCGTGGACAGGTTTACCAAGTGAGCAAGGGAAACGAGGCCCTCCCGAGCGCTGAGCTGTTACGGATGGACCACCTCTCCTCCCTGAGGTAGCTTCTTGTCAGCTAGCTCCTTTCATATGAACACTGCCGTGGAGTCTGCAGAGCAGCCAGGTGGGTTTCTCTCCCTCCCCCTGGCTCAGTTGGCTCGTACATTTTGGTTTGGAAGTGAGGAGCCTTTTCTGTGTACCTGGACAGCTGGTACAGTCCTGCAGAAACACGCGGGCAGCTTAGCTTTTTACCAAAAAAAAAAAAAAGCCCTGTATATCATTCAAAAGCGTAACTGCCTGCCTGTAGTCTGGGTCATAGTTTTATGCTTGGAGTGTACATTAAGAAGATAAAGACAGGCCTTTGTTTGCAGGTGGCTCGTCATCTCCCCCAGGCTCTGCCATCCTCTGCCCTGGCAGGCTGGGCCAGCCGCCTGCGAGAGGTGCTGAGCCGTGCGGGGCGCTGAGCTCCGGGCAGGTGTTGTGCAGTTGAGGGAACACTCTGTCAATAGCCAGGAGGACAGTGCAATTATATTTTGTCCTCAACTATCGACACAGTGGCTCCTAAATGCCTCCTCTCTCTGTGTTATCTTCACAGGTCACCTTGGTATTCAGATGGTCTGCGACAGAGGAAGCATGAAGGGAGGAGGCTAAGTGCCAGTGGCGGAAGTCACACCCTGAAGGTGATCTGCTGTGACCCAAAAGCTTTCTGACATTCTTTGCCTTGGTTGTGATAGAGAGGAAGAAAGTCTTCTTCTCCACACAGTGTCTGTAAAGTCCCAGCAAGTTGCTTCCCTCCAGAACGTAGAGTTTCCAGCTCCAGGAGGTTTCTTACCTGCTTCCCCCGTGGAAGTGGCTGCAGGTTCAGCGCCGGGGGTGGGTTTGGCTCCAGTGCTGGGATCACACGCAATAACGAGGTGACCAGGTTCAGCCCCATTGCAGACCCATGCAGTAGCCTCTCTACTTAATTTTTCTCTCCATGAGATTTGCACTGACTGATTCTCTGAAGTTGCTTGGCAATGTAGTGAGAGAGGCTGTGATGCGCGCGCAATGGCTGGTTGGTTAGAGCGGTGGTGGGTGTGATCAGTTCCTGTGGTAAATACCAAGGTGCCAGCAACTCTTAAGTAACTCTTTGTTCACACGGTCTTCTCTGCTGCTGATAGACCTGGTATAGCCTGCCTTTAGCCATCGGTTTCAGAGGCCAGTTACTGTGATGGGATTTTGGAAATAGTGTGATTGTCGAACTATATAGGGTCTGTTAATTCTGCATTCAAGCCATGTTGTGCTCTGAGGTGGCTTAGGTCTTACGAGATAGCATCTTTCTTCAGGCTGTGCTTCTGCTCTCCATCCCCCTGACTGTAGACTGACTTCTGCCTATCTAGCGCCTGGACCCGAGTATTTTCATGTTGTGTGTGTGCTCCTCCGCTCTTTGCATGTGCATCACTGTAGGCTTACCTTCCACCATTAGCTGTAAGACCCCCACGTGGTGACAAAGCGAAGGCAGTGATTAAAAATAAAAAGGCAGTCTGTGTAACCACAAGAGGAGACAAGACTTCAATCAGGATAAATTAGAAGGCCCAGAATGCATAAAAACGAGAAGCGAAAGATAGTAAGGAAAAATCCATGGCTGGCACGGAAAGACAGTAACAGGAATATTTTAAGTGAAAGTCTGCATCCAAGCAAGTTGCAGTGCCACCGACAAAAACGTGGGGGAAGCCTTGTCAGTGCTGGGTGCCTCCTTCAGAGCAATACGCCAGCTGGTTTGACCACTGCAAGCAGTGGGTGTGGACGGTGGCCCGACTTCCCTTGGTGGGCCTGACTTGCGAGCTCTTCCCACTGCTCTAGCAAATGTTTCAGTTAATGCAAATCTCCAGTTCACCTGAATCATCGCTGATTCGCACCATCCTCACCACAGTGCGTCCAGCTGCTTCTGCCTTCCAAGCTTACTGCATTCTCTTTCAGTGTCATCTTAGGGCTAATTAAAACTTTTGCACTGGTTGGTCCCCTGGGTTTTGGGTGCTATTTTAACTTTCCTCTTCTCTACTGAGGACTGCGGCAGACTTTGGGCACTGAAGGTGGCTGTGAGAGAGTTGGAGGTGACTGCTGTCCTACAGCAGGGGCAGGCCAGGCTGAAACGAGTGGTCCTCACTTGTGAGCGTGAATCTTTAATAACTAAAATCATGCGTGAGATGTTAAATTCCTAGCATGTGACCACCATACTGTGGTCCCTGCACTGCACCTTACTATCAGATGTGTCTTTGTTACACATCAGACACATTCATCGTAATTTTCTTTAGATAGTACTCCCGTCTCACCCTTTTTTCCTTTAAAAGAGACGGGGAGAAAATTAATGTCATGTCCTCATCTTACTGCTCATGGTCATCTCTGTAAAACTCTTTTCTTGCTCTCTTCTCTCAAAGTGTGGAGTTTTTGGCTTGTTATTTCTGGAAACCCAGAAGTGCAGTTGATTTGAGTATCTCTATCTTGCTGTGTCTGAGAAGCAGAACTGCCCCGACTAGGCAATTGATCCTTTTTGCGCTCCGTGTCCCTCCAGCAAGCAGGTCGAACACACACCACACAGTGACTTCTGGGGTCCCTCCCAGCCGATTCCCTGTGACAGCAGGTGCCTCTCTGCACTGCAGGCTGTGACACATCTCCCTCTTCAACGGCACCAGTGCTCCTGGGAGTCCTCCTCACAGCCGGGTTGTGGATCTGCTTCCAGCTGCCTCTCGTAACACAGGGATCTCTCCCATGCTGGAACTGGTGGTGGTCTTCTGCAGACTACCAAACAGCGGTCTGATGAAATTGCTCCACTGTACCAATTAAACTGAGCACCAAGAGGCTTTTCTGATCCATACGTGGCAAATGCATCTCTGATTTGGTCAGTTCATGGCAGCATTAGCCTCTTGCAAAGCGGGGGAAGGAACAACTACACCTCTCCTGTGCTTCTGTAGCAGCGTGCGATAGTCTCATTTGGGCAGGTGGTCCTCGTATCGGTCTGTTGGTGGGGGAATCCTATCACGTAGGATGTGTGTTAGAGTTTTTTCAATGTTATTTACAAAACACATCCAGTCAAAGCTGTGTGGGTGGTGACACAGGCGTAGAAGGATCACACTGCTCTTTAATGGGCGACCTGCGGTCAGCCACTGCTTAGGTCAAGACTTACCTTTCCTTAATTTCCTATCTTCACCGAGCATGTAAATTGCTGGGTTTCAAACTTAATTTATTTGGGTGCTGTATCTGGCACCAAGTGCCATTTTTGGCAGCCAAAACAGGTTACCCGTTTCCTCCTCCTTTCATTCGCTGAGCACTGTGCTCCTACACCGCACCTGAACAAACCGGCATCCCTTGTGTAAGATCTCTCTGTGACCTCTTTCCCCATTCCCGTCCCTTCCTCTGCAGCGTATCCTACCCTACCGACTCAGTCCCAGCTCCACGAGCTTCCCGGCCAGAGCCAGAGGCGCCAGTGAATGTGCTGCTCGGAGGAGGAGATGCCTCTGCATGGCCCATGTGCTTCACACCACAGCGCTGCCTGTGGCTCTGTCGGCAAACCATGTCTGTGGCTGCCGGCAAGCTTTCGGGATACAGCAGTATTTAGGGATGGTGTTAAGTAAGTAGAGCGCTGAGGACTCGGCACCCGCTCTGTGCATTTCGGGGAAGGGGGTTGTTACTGTGCATTAGCTCGTGCTGTGCCCTGTGATGTCTGTTTGCAGCTGCACTATTCTAGAGGCGCTACAGAAGCGCATCTTCAGGTTCAGCTTTGTCCAAAGAGAAGGCATCTCATGAACTTCAGTGTGAATCAAAGCACAGAAATGGCAAATGACGGAGCACGTCTTCAAAAGCGCGATCCTGAGCTGAACTGAAACGCTGGTGTAGATGCACCCACATTGTCTGGCCAACGGGGGGTCCAACCCTGCGGCTCCTGTGACAGGCGACATCTGGAGAGCTTTGCTCCAACTGTTTGGGGAAGAGTCACAGATCACTAGCAGCAGCGGTATCACCGTTCGGGAATTCCATTTAAAAGAACTTTATGGTCTGCTAAGGTCATAGAGTCACAGAACCATACAACAGTTTGGGTTGGAAAGGACCTTTAAAGGTCATCTAGTCCAATGCCCCACGTATACTGGGCAACCACCAGATAGTGGGCGCTGAGTAGCTAAGAATGGAGGAGGTGAGAAATACAGAGTATCGGTATAATATTTTTATCCATTTCATGTAGACAGTTTTCCAAGTATAATTGTCAACAGAGAATCCTCATCTAAAGGATTTCTGTGAGCAATATTTGATGTCTTTAATAAAAGTTCTGGAATAAAGGTAAATAAAAATAGTTGCTAATAAAAAATCGCATGTGGCACAAAATACCACATTATGAGGACAAGTCACCATGAAGAAATACAATGATCCATTTGAAAAGCTTTAGAAAAGAGCTGTAGGAATAAGTCTCAAACCCAAAAGACACTGCAGCAACAGAGAGCAGGAACTGGTCTGTTTAGCTCATAAAGGAGAATTTAAAAAGCATCCTCATCAAGATCTGTAGATGATTGAATGTTGAGACACTAGAGATAAGAAAAAAAGTGCTGAATATAAAGCTGCACAAACAACTCAGACGATAGGTAAGACACAGACTTTAGTGGTGACAGGGCTTAATCTTTGGAACAATTTGCTGTGCATTGTAGAGGGTTTCCTATGGCTTGAATCTGGAAAATGTGCTGTGTCTGCTCCAGAGGTACCAGCTCGTGGCAGGACTCGCAGGTGGAGGTTTCTGGCCTGGAACTGCAGGAAGCTGGACTACATTATCTACATTATCTACATCTATTCTGAACGTAATGTCCGTGAAACCTACACACACGATTCTTAGTGTTAGAACCTTAGTAACAATTAAGTATGACGGCTTTATCTGATGACTTCTTTGTCACTAGGGGGGACTGATTCTCACTAACCCAGTCACCCTTCCAGGACGTGTTTAAGCACTCATTCATTATAGGAGCCCTTCAAAAATGTAACATTTAAGAGCTAAGGGGACTTGGGCACCTAAGCCTCGTTTAAGGCAGCATAGTTCAAAGTGTTTATCTGCAAAAGTCCTCTTTAATCCCGCGGGTGCGCAGGCTCCATGGGTATCTCAGTCCTTACTCGCAACAGTCCTTCTCTGGCTATGGGCAAGGCAAGGGCCCCTGACAGGGTGACTCTCAGCCAGTGCAAGTGTTCAGTGGTACCAGCTGGCCTGAAGCCTGTCAGGGCTGTTGGACCCCCAAAAGAGGGAGGCTGATAAAGCAGCCATGGCAGATGGCCCCCATTCTGCCCACTGGTGGAGCTTTGTCCTGCAGTCGCTCCACATAGCCCCTTCAAAAGTGCTGTTCAGAGAGGCTGAAACCATAATCCATGCAAATAAACAATCAAATCCTGTTTGATTACATCAGGTATAAAATCTCTTGCTTCTAGTAGCGTTCTGCTTATTGCCATAACAACTTGTGGCAAGAAGAAATCTATGACTAGACTTGGGCTATGAAATCTATGACTATTAGATTATTATTATTATTATTATTATTATTATTATTATTATTATTATTATTAGATTTGGTCTAAGAAATCTATGACTATTAGATTTGGTAGAGATTTTATCACTGTTAACGAAATCGTCCTGTGGCAAAGTGGATTTCAAAGCAGACCGCTGCTTCAAGTCCAAGTCACTTGCATTTTTATAAGTCTCTACATTCCTGCAGCCTTGTCGGATCTCAAAGCTGAGCTGTGTCAGGACTGAAGGGCAGAGCTGTGCTTGTGGGGTGCGTCATTTAAGTGCGAGCATGGTCCCTTATCGCGGCTGTTCCTCAGGGTTCCCAGGGTGTTCTGAAAGCAACGAGTGGTGAATAAACTGTAATAAAGTAATTGCTTTCTAATTTCTAAATTCCCCTGCAGTTCCCCTTAGAACGTAGCGTTGGTTTTCACATCCTAACTTTTTTCTGGTTTTGCTTTGGGTTTTGTTTTTTTTGTTGGTGTCTTGTGTTGTGTTTTTTTAATGGTCTACTAAACATTTCTATTCAAGGGTTATTACCTTTCATTGCAGTTGGCAACATGATTGGTGTGGCTCCTCCTTCCTGTTAGCTCCAGCCTCCTTGGGAAGACCGACAAAACCATCCTGGCTCTTTTTCAGTTCTTATCGCTCATCTGTTTTGGGACATCTTTCATGTGTGGCTGCATCTCATTCTGCTCCCCATTTCTAGGGCATGAGCTCTGCATAAGGAGTACATAAATTCCTTGCAATGCCATTCATCCGGCCTGTTGCCTTTTAAAACCTACAAGGGAAGCACAGAAAATCCAAACTTGTCCACTTTTTGCTAAACATTTTTCTTTTCACTTCCAGGTCCTCCTGTTGAGCCCCTGGAGCCAACCAGGCCTTTACCCACTCTTCCTGTTCGCAGAATTCACTCCACTTCAGAAAGAAAACACGAGAGACAGCCAAGACCTCCTAGTCCTCCTCTAGGTGATAGGCCATCTCCTCCTGGCACGAAACCCAACATCTGCGATGGCAACTTTAATACTGTGGCTCTCTTCAGAGGAGAAATGTTTGTTTTCAAGGTACTGAGAATTCCTGCTTACCCATGAGTCTGTCTTTAGTTTTATTGCTAGAAAGATAGAAGTATCGGGTAGTGAGATTTGAAGTGTCTGTGAAAATAGCTCTGTTCCTTTGAGGCTGATGAATGAGCAATATTAGAAGGAAACATAAGCAGATTGGCTCTGCGGTATTTGGAAACAGTGCCTGATGGCGTTCGTGGAATGCCCAGGCAGCCTGTGCACCAAAGCGTGAACGGGATGCGCTGGCAGAGAACTCAAACACCATCAAGCTCAGAGAGAAGCCACCTGTAAAGCCAGGAAGCCATAGCAGTACTTAACCAGGGACTAAGCCTCGTTGCCTCCAGAGGTGGCCTGCATCGAACCCTGGGCTTCGGGGAGCACTCGGCCTACCTGAAGCGCTTGGGGAGTTTGAGTCAGCCTTGCTTGTAAAGTACAGCCGGGGAGGAAGGAGAGGCTTTGCTCAATAACCCATCTGGGAGTGCCTTGAGTATGAAAATCCACGGTCCGTTCCCAAAATAGCTGTCTCTCACTCTGCCCAATGGGTGTGAATGTGGAGAGGGATATATTGAAGGTCATTAAATGGACAAACCGTATCGGTTGCAGAAAATGCCTGAACTGAAAATACTGGAAGGCTGGGAGAGTAGCTGGGGGAAGTCTCATGGGCTCTGTCCTGCTCCTACTCATCCCTGAGCATCCACTATGGCTTTGACTAATGATCTCATATCTAAAGGGACAGCTAATAACTCCTTTGTGCCTTCGGACGTTGTGTGCTTCACACCGTCCCCAGGCTGTACGGCTCTCCTGGGGTCTGGTAGTTGAGCACCAGGACAATTGTGACACCTCAGTGACAAGACACACAGAGAGGTCACTCACAAATGAGTTCCTAACGCTTGTAACTGTGGCCTTGCTTCCCCCTGCTCCTTTTTCCTCTCCTCCTTTCCACCCTTTTTCACAGCACCAGCTATCAACTTCTTGCCCTTTTGGCTGCCATCTTCCCCACGAAGTGCTTCCCTGCCTGGAGACCGTGTCGGGCTGGGTTGGACCTGTCACCTGAACCGGGACTTCTGTCTTTAACGGTTATGGGGCCTAGGCAGGGATTAGTAATGCTTGATGCTGGACGCTCAGCCTGATTTGACTGCAAGATAAAAATACTCAGTCTGAAGACGCTTCTGGTTTTCTCAGGATCGCTGGTTCTGGCGTCTGCGCAACAACCGGGTGCAGGAGGGCTATCCCATGCAAATTGAGCAGTTCTGGAAAGGCCTCCCTGCAAAGATTGACGCAGCCTACGAGCGGTCTGATGGAAAATTCGTTTTCTTCAAAGGTACGGTATCTTTCAGTACAAGCCTACCACACCTGCCTCACACCACATTCTTCTTTCATGGCGTGAAGAGGGTGAAAACAGGTACGCTGCATCCTTGTCCGTTTCCAAGGGTACACTTCAAGCAGCCACAAATCCTTAAATTATAGTTCAGCGTGGGCTGGCCTTGCCAGGACAAGCTCTGTATAAAGCTAATCCTGATAAGTGGAAGTTGTCTTCCGTGTGCTAACAAGGAATAGCTCCTGTTTCCCAGGGAGTGTCAGTCTCCAGCCTGTCTCCTTGAACGTGTTTCGGCAGGGCATTAAGGCCTCTCCCAAGCCACATTTCTGGACAATTGTCTCCTAAAGAAACAAAATTATCAACTTTGCGCTGGGGCCCACATTAGCTCCTTGCACTGTGACAGTGTCTGAACAGGATCCTGTAACTTGAGAGCAAGTTGTAAGCAAGGAAGAGTGGCTGGTAAGTGTTGGCATGTAACCATGCAAAAACACACTACCTGCTCTTCTGAATTTTATGTCTGCAGCTGCAGTCCCTCAGCTCAATAAGCAGTAGTAAGACTTGAGAAGGCTCAGGGAAAGGCAACAGAAATGACTGAAAAGTATGGGCTGATGTCCTGCAAGGAACTCCTCAGCCTGAGTGAGGGATGGCAAAGACAGTGGGTGAGAGAAGGCTTTGAAAGCATGACTGGCTTAGAGAAGGTAAATGGGAAAGGGTTCTTTAACCTCTCTTCCAAAACAAGAGCTAAGGAACAGCAAGTGAAGTCAGGAGGCTTCAGGTTCAAAATGGAGGTTGGAAATCCTCAACATCATAGAATCATAGAATCTTCATGGTTGGAAAGGACCTTTGAGATCATCAAGTCCAACCATACACACACCAAAACCAATCTACAGTCTCTGCCACTGGAGCATGCCCTGAAGTGCCGCATCTAGATGCTTCTTAAACACCTCTAGGGATGGTGACTCAACCCCCTCCCTGGGCAGGCTGTTCCAGTGCCTGACCACTCTTGCAGTAAAGTAATTCTTCCTAATATCTAATCTAAACCTCCCCTGCCGCAGCTTCAGACCATTTCCTCTGGTCCTGTCATTATTCCCCTGGGAGAAGAGGCCAACACCCACCGCTCTACACCCTCCTTTCAGGGAGTTGTAGAGGGCAATGAGGTCTCCCCTCAGCCTCCTCTTCTCCAGGCTAAACATGCCCAGCTCCCTCAGCCTCTCCTCATATGCCCTGGTCTCCAGACCCCTCACTGTGCCGTGGTTCATTGTGGCTATTTTACATTCATATGGATTCAACTACTAATTAGGCAAAATCTGTTTGCTGTTTTTGTCCCTGTTCCTCTCTAGGAGATAAATACTGGGTTTTTAAAGAAGTGACAGCAGAGCCGGGCTACCCACACAGTCTGGTGGAGCTGGGGAGCTGTCTGCCCCGGGAAGGCATTGACACGGCTCTGCGGTGGGAGCCTGTCGGCAAAACCTACTTCTTCAAAGGCGACAGGTACTGGAGGTACAACGAGGACAAGAGAGCAACGGACCCAGGATACCCAAAGCCCATCACCGTGTGGAGAGGAATCCCTCAGGCTCCACAGGGAGCTTTTATCAGCAAAGAAGGCTGTACGTACCTGCAGTCCTTACGCCTGTTAGATGGGTAATCGCTTGTCTGCCGGGGAGTTGGGTTGTTGGCAGTGGGGTGTTTCGAATATATCCTGAGGCAGGAATCAAGTCTCAGAAGTCCTCAGTCACCCATCCTGCAGCGGCTGTCTGGGATCCTTCTGACCCTCACCCCAACCCACGTACCTCCTCAGCTGCTAAACCACATCAGCGTAGTGGCAGCTTTGGGCGAGGGGAAGGGGACGTCTTCTGGTTTTGCTGTCAGAACAGTCCCTACCCGAGGTTTCCTGGGCCCCAATTACAAAGATGGCATAACTTACATTTTCTCCTCATTTCTTACCTGTAAAGCTCAGAGTGGCATCAGTCACGCTGTTTGTTACAGGCGCCAGCCTGCCTGATGAACTTTGAAGTTAGCCATGCTCCAAGCAGGGGGTTGGACCTCCGGAGGCTCCTTACGACACATTTCTTTCTCCAGTTTGAAGATTTCTTCCGGTTGGGGAAAGAACTAACAGAAGGGCCCGTGATTAAATTCGGGGCTGCGGGGTGAGATGAGGGGACTGCAGCGAGAGCCAGCCGAGCTGGAGGACAGATTTGGGAGACCCAACGCTTTCACCACTGTTCCCTTCTCCTTCCCCCCCCCCCCCTTTTTTTTTCTAATCTCTTGAGAGTGATAAGGAGTCATCAGGGGAGATGAGGGGTACTGCAGACAACATGTAGCATAAACCGTCAGCACTTTATTAGCAGCAGGATGAGACTCTCCTTAACAAAGGCCAGATCTTCTGCATTCTGTGGCCAGAAAGAGTCACTTTATTCAGCATCCGCTCCCTTAAGGCTGGATGAACAGAAACCTTGAGTATTCCCCCAAACACTATCACACCCAGGCACACACTGTCATTCTGCAGATTACATTAATTGCTTGGTCATGACGAGCCCATATTTACAGATGCTTTACTGAAAAATAACTCACTGCAGAACACTTACTTTAAAATTAGTTGGTTGGGTTTTTTTCCATTCACAGCTTGTCTTGGCCAAGGGGAATGGTGTTCTGTGGGCAATGCTGCACCCCCAAGCCAGGGTTATGTCTTCTCCTTTAAATCCTGGCTCCAAAACCACCTTCACTTTTCAGTGGTTTTGGGATGCCCTGGATGAATGTGTGTCATTGTCCCAGCCAGCTGCCACCGCCAGCCTTTCGGGCACTCGCACCTCCTCACACAAGCTCAGCTTATCAAGTTGGAAGTGGTGTGGTGAGAAATATTCTCTGTTTTCTCTCCTAGTTTATACCTACTTTTACAAAGGGAAGGAGTATTGGAAGTTCGACAACCAGAGGCTGAGCGTGGAGCCAGGGTACCCCAGGTCAATCCTCAAAGACTGGATGGGCTGCAACCAGAAGGATGTGGAACGAAGCAAAGACCGACGCGTCCCCCACGACGACGTGGATATTATGGTGACAATAAATGATGTGCCTAGCACTGTCAATGCAATCGCAGTTGTGATCCCTTGCATTTTGTCCCTGTGTATCCTTGTCTTGGTATACACGATCTTCCAGTTTAAAAACAAAGAGGTGCAGCAAAATGTTGTGTATTACAAAAGACCTGTTCAGGAGTGGGTATGACACAGCCCGCTGCACGTTTCAGCTCATTGATCTGATGAGGACTATGGACAGAAAAAAAGGAAAAAAAAAAAAAACAAAAAAACGCATTCAAAAGCCTATCAAACAAAACTACTTCAGTGACCTACAAGTTTTGGACAGCCTGGGACTGAAAGAAGCAGGAAAACTGGACAAAAACACAGGCAGCCTTGCAGTGTGGAGCCTCTTTCCTTCTTACTGCCTCAGTCGCGTGTCAGTCTCGGTGTGCCATCCTCCACAGGCTCGCTCTGCTACAGCAGAGTCGTCAGGACAGGTTACAACTGACCTGGGAATCTTCCTTCAGTTCCCTGCACCAGTGCTCCCTGTTAAACCCAGCATTCGCCAGTGTAGCTGAACCACCTCTGAACAGAACCATTTTTTTAATAGCTGTCTCATAAACGAGTTAAGATCATGAAATCTATGAACAGGAACAATTCAGTATCGTAAGCAGAAGACATTCTGATGCTGAAGCGTTCTACAAGATCTTCTTAGTTTATTACAAACTCCAGGTGATTACCTGGATACAATTTTCCAATACCTGCTGGTCAGATGTTTTGTACATTCATAACTAATCCACGCTGCCACTCAGCACAGTGCATGAGGAACCACGACGCACTCGGAGAGGTCCGTGAGTGCAGAGAAGAAGCTCAAGAAGCACCAAACCAGA
Organism: Rissa tridactyla; assembly: GCF_028500815.1. Taxonomy (NCBI): domain Eukaryota; kingdom Metazoa; phylum Chordata; class Aves; order Charadriiformes; family Laridae; genus Rissa; species Rissa tridactyla. Next base: position 18,689,256 of record NC_071477.1, read on the forward strand.
CACCGTTAACATCACCTGGCAACAGCAAGCCCCAGATTGGGACAAACTGAAGACAAAAGTGATTGGGTCTAAAAAAAAAAAAAAAAGTTTTTGTTTTGGGAGCCATTCGTGAAAGAAATATTTAAATGTCATACAATGTTGTTTTAAGCTCCCATCAGCAAGAAACAATGAACCAATGGTTACTGATATACTGAAAAATGTGTATAGACGTAGACTACGCCCCTGTTAAGATGCTGGGAAAGATGAATTGGTGTTATGTGGCACGTGTAACTAGATTGTGGAATTTGTACGTTGGGTTTCAGGAGAATGGAAATGTTTGTTTGGAGTGAGATTGTCACTATATTTTGCTGAAATAGTCAAGATACAGTAAGAATTAGGTCTGTTTATAAAACTAAATCCAATCCCTGTAGATGTTACAGACATTGTATGCCTTTGAAATTTGTTTTTTGTTTTTGCTTACTTCTTCACAGGCAGATATTTGGCAAGGACCAAAGGATGCATGCCACGCAGTAGAGTGAGTTCCATCACTAGCCACATTTGACAGACATAAAAATCAGGTAAAGGCGAGATAGGTGCCTGAACTTTCCGCTAGTAACTTTTCACAAGTCTCTTCCTACAACAGCAGCTTCTGCTTATCCCCGTTACAGTTGGGAACGGTTGAGGATGTTGGGTCCTAACCACAAACTTGGTACGTTTTGTTGCCAATGCTGATATTTCTGCTGTGTTAAATAAGAGTGGAAGAAGAGTTTCTTGCAGGGCAATGCAATGGTGAAGCCCATCCCGTACAGATGTGCCATTCACGCAAGCACATGGACTGCTTTGCACGCTCACTATAAGGAGGACGTGATTAGCGTAAGCCCTCTGCCTATAACCGAGTTTCCTTCAGTGCAATGGAAGTGCAATGCACAGAAGGTCCAGTTAGAACAGAAAAAGTACACCTTTAAAACACCGGCTACGAAAAAAAAAATCCAACGATGAGAAAAATATTCCTAATTCCAATGATGAGGAATGAAGAAGCAGAAAGATTGTCAGCATTCTGAATTTCTAACTAGTGCTCAAATATTGCTATGGTGAAGCAGGATAGACAAATAGATGCTGCTAGTGAAGCCCACTAGGCCTGCGTAACACGTGGTCTCAAACTGTATTTTGTCCTTCATAATTGATTTCTGTAGCCAAGCTGTTTATTGTGTTTAAACATAGAAACAAAAAAGTATTACAAACATATTACAAAATAAGTGAGAAACTAGTAGATGCAAAACTTTGAATTTTAGTGACGCAGTCTGATAACGTCTCATGATGGGTGAAGGAGTGCAAAGGACCAAATGAAATCGGAGCTACTAATTAGACACCCCCCAACACGTGCTACTCTGTACGTTGCTATGTGTACTATATATGTGGTAGAATGCACACTACGAACGCCACATCCACATGGCACATCGAACTCATCCGTACGCTGCCATCTCTTCTGGGACTGTGACAGCCCAAACCTTTGAGCAACTTCCAACAGCCATCATTAAAAAAAAAAAAAAAAATTTACAACCTGGAGAAATGTCTGGTTTTGTTTGTATTTTTTTTTTTTTACTCCTGCCCAAAGGTAGATTTTTCGGGCTGTTCAAAACCCTACACCGAGTTCCAAGCTGTACAGGCGGCACAGAGCCTGGCCCTGGAGCAAGGGTTGCCCCGCAGAGCTGGGCACGCCACGGCGACGAGGTAAACCCTCTGCTGCCAAAATCCAGCCTTCCTCAAAGAACTGCTGCTTCAAAGAACCCGAGAAAGAGTTTGGTGCCTCTTTTAACTGCTGCGTAACTGGCTCCTGGTGCAGATGTTACCTGTTGGAGCTTTGCCAGGGTGTGAGGTGTTTCCGTAGGTGTTTAAGGAGCCAGGAAACAGCCCTCCACGGTTCCGCGTGTTGGCACAGGTGGGCCAGGGCAGGTAGGCGAGCAGTTGACCCACTTTCCCCCAACACAACCCCGTGCACGCCACTGTCATCTTTTTTTTTTTTTTTTTTTTTGGAAAGATTAGCGCCTGTGCGGTCCTGGGGTGACCTGGATTTGGGCACAAACGTCAGTATTTGGGTAAGGGGTAGTTCCTCAACATTCACACACCTGAGCTCTTTGCTGGGACCGTGGGTTGGATCTGTAATCCACAGCGACCCAGCAGCAGGGTATGGACCCGCTCCGCCTCCCATCAGCACAGCTAAAGCGTCTCCTTGGCCAGGTGGCCGCGTGCCAGTTCCCATCCGGAAATGCAGCACCAGGACATATTGCCACCGCGGGGGAGCAGGGAGCAGCGCTGCTCATTCAGCTCCTCTCACTGCGCCCCCGGCACCACACGGCCACCTGGCAGCACTTGTACAGCCGGAGGGGAGCCCTGGCACGTGCTCACCTCGAGCGGCGAGCAGCCCACTACACCCGCTGTCCTGCGCTCAGCGTCCTGCCTTTGTTTCTGACCATCTCAGATCATTTCATGACCAGTGAAGTAGGCTCATTTCTCCAGGTACATTAGAAATGTGCTGGGATACACAACCGCTACAGCCAGAACAGAGGGGTCCTCCGCTAGAAGAGGGATTAGTCGTTTCTAACTTACAGTTGGTCATTAAACCTCAAGGGCATCTCCCGTCTCACACCATGAGGACTCAGGTTTTTAAAAACCTCCATGAAGGATCCTCATGAGCTTTTGGACATTAGAGCACACTGTGGCAGCCAAAGCTACACACCCTGTGACTTCCTCGCTGACCCGTGAGACCTTCATTCCTCCCTCAAGAACCTCTGGACATCTCTTTGCCATCCCGTCACATTCCTCCCAGGCCTTTCTCATGGTATCACACTAACTTGCCCAGCGCAGCTGGAATCAGCTGTAGGTCCTCAGATCATTCCTGGATCACCGCATAATACACAAAGTCACGTGTCGCCTTCTGCTGCCGGAGAGCAAAGGCGGTTCACGGCCCTGGAGCGTAACCGGGGGCTTCGGAGTTCAGAACTTTCATTGTTAAGACTCCTGAGAACCTGTGGCAGCGACACCCAGCACCAGGGACATACAACTTGATTTTACTGACTATTCCTTAACACCTTCTTTTGGTGTCGCCACTGGAGAGTGACGCCTTTGAGGTAAAGCGCATAAAAAGGGTCTGTCAAGCGTTGCACGGTGCTTTAAGTGCCTCGAGCTGTGTAAAGCCAAGGGCCTGCCACTGGTAATTCTGCTGCTCGTGGGACCCTTCGCCTGAGCCATCGTTTCTCCCTCACTGTTTCATGGTCCCACCCTCACGGCCCCACACCTGGCAGTTCCAACCCTGCTCGGCAGGTTCTCCTGGGAAGGAATCGGTAACAGCACGAGAATCTCGCTCCTTTCCCCTGCCTTCTTTTGGCGTTTTTAGAAGAACCAAAATTTAATGAACAACAAAGGAGATGAGCATTACCCCCAGAATATGTATTTGCAGAAAAGCTCGGCAACCGCTGCACAAGATTTGCATCTAATGTACACATAGTGCTCAAGGTACAGATGCATCATGGATTTATGGATAACGATGCTTTGTTTGGGCTTTCTTTTCCTAACTCCTCCAAACATTCAGTTTGCTTTCTTGACTGTTGCTGACGACTGAGCACACCTTTGTTACAATACGTACCTTCAGGCCAAGAAGTTGCTCTTGGGCGGGTCAGAGCTCATCGCTACAGGGTGGGAAATTTGGATCCTTCACCACAACATGCTTCACTTCACGTCCAGCTGCACCAAATTTACCCTTCTATCGACCCATCAGTCAGTCCTCGTCCTTACCAGTCAGAATAAGCCAGCGTGGGTGGACTTCCCTGCACTGATCCGCTGCCTTTCCCGAACGGGACAATAATGCTGACCGTGGCGGCTCCCAGCGGAGCTCCCTGTGGAACTCCTGGAAAATCTAACCATTTACTCTGACTCCCCCCCCCCATTCTCAAGCACGTAAAAGGGCTTCCCTCTCATTCCATGGGATCACTCACCCAGGGTCCCTAAAAGCCTCTGGCACAAAAACCTGCCAAACACTTTTCGGCAATACAAGTAACATTACAACAGACCTTCTCCATATCCCTGTGGACTCCTTTAAAGAACTCCCCAGGTCTTGTAAGACATGACTTGCCGTTAAAACACCAAGTTTATGCTCTCTCATGGTATCACATATCCATGGTTCTACTAATTCCATTCTTTATTATAGTTTCTGTTTTCCTTGTACATAAAAGAGGTATCGTGTTTGCCACCTTCCAGTTCCAAAGCTTCAATGCAATTCTCAAAGAGGTCACACACTGCCATTAGCAATACCCTACTCTGCCAATATTCTGTCTCTAATCCTCTTTGGCGTATCACAGCCCCCAGCGCTGCACCGGTATCTTTCCTATTTAAGGATCTGGATTACACAGAGACTGGATTATTTTTCTTGTTTAGCTCTGAGCAATTTTTGACACGCAACACACATCAAGATCACCAATATGAACCAGGATTCCTGCTTATCAACCGGAATGAGAAAAAATGAGTTACAGAAGTTGCAGAGGAAAACTTCAGCCTTACTCATTTCACACTTGACAAATAAATGCCAACACCGACAGCAAGAGTCCAACTGCCATTTACACCTACCAACAGAGCCCTGCAAGGGGGCCAAAGGACAGCCGCTTCTCACTCTGAATACTGAGACACGCTAAGAGGAGACCTGGAGTCAGTGCCAAGAAAGGTAGACACCTGTATCAAAGGGGCCATAAACACCAAAAGCTGTTAGCCATAGTGGCAAGGAGCTGAGCTGCTTACAGGCAGCAGGCAGGCGAGCTCTCTGGAAACGGCAGCCCCTGGCTCAGTTGCCGTTCTAGACAGAGCAGACAGCAGGATCCTATGGCAATCTTTATTTAAAAGTTTAAGGAGCAACCTTTAATCAACCCAAACCTTCCCTAAGCATCCAGACAGTAAAACAAAAATGGAAGTTCGCTTAATTTTCTACAAAGCCTGAAGCACCAGGGCCAAAAAAGAGCTCTGCCCACATTGCCCTCACGACAGTTCTCTCCTCAAGAGACCCCAGCCGAGAGCAATGCAGCTGTGTGGGAGCAACGAGGAGCTTCCACATACCCTCGGGATGGGAAGTGGAGGCATTTCTGTGCCTTCAGTACACCCTTAATGGGCAAGCAGAAGAAACGCAATGAAATCAGATCAGCGAGCTCTGTTTAGAAGCAAATGACTATCTTCTACCTGAAAGCAGTATCTACAGCTTTTTGCCACCATCGCCCCGTGACGAGGGCAGAGCTCTTCCTTAGCAAGCTCCCAAATCTGTAACATCTGACTGTCTGGAGTAACTGGTTCAAACCCTGTTACTTAACCTTTGTCTCCAAAATAACTCAAGACGAGGTGGTTTATTTCTTTTTTTATATGCTGCCTTTTAAGAGTTTCCCAGTGTCGGTGGGGAACTGCTGTAGAACAAACGTAAGCCCCTGGCAACAGCCTGCTTTTCTAGGCTCTCCCTTGCAGATGCCTGAGAAGCAGAACACACGCCACCAGGCACCTGCAGACAACAGATCAAATACCGCTGGTTCCAGAGGCAGTCACGCATTGCTGCTCTTAGAAGTCCCTGGACTGACTTTGAGAAACTCCATTTTTAGTCAAAGGTGATGACTTCAGAATCACCGGCCCTGTGAGAATAGCTGCAAGTCAGGGCAAGAGAGCAGGTGATGACTTCTGAATGGTTTTGTGGCAAGTAAACTACTATATTTTTGGTATTGGACATACAAGGGGCTTTAGCAAGAGTGTGGAAAGAGAGGGCAGTGCCACGTATGTGCTGGAACAGACTGCTGTGCAGCAGAACACGGATGCATTATTTAAGGCAAAATAACCTCTAGCGATCAATATCCGAGAGCCACAAGAGTAAATATTGTTGGCTAATTTGAAGGGCTCAGTCAGCATCACAAAATGAAAAAGCACGGCTGAAGAACAGGAAAATGTGAGCAAAGGGATAGAGAGCATTCCTTAATTGTAACTTATGTATGTTATTTGTCAGGTTTTGAAATAATACTTAGTTTACAAAACACTACAAGAAGTTGGGTTTGTAGCCTCTTCCATTGGCTAGGCCTGCAGAAACAACACCGGAAGGTCTGGATGTCTGTAATCCAAAGTGTAGCCTGACACTTCACTCCTTAGGAGCTTTCTGGAAAGCAGGAACCAGCACTGCTCATGTCAAGCTAAAAAGAAAACAGAAAGGAGATTTAGCAGATGAGTGCCAGGGAGTGCAGAAGGCATTTCAAAACACCCGTACAGTCAGTTCTCAACCTCTCATTACAAAAGCCCAGCAGAAATTCCCCTTCCTAGAACATAAGGGTCTGTGAAAAGAGGGAAGCAGACCTAGCGCCTGCCAACAGCCAGCCATAAGAGAGGCTGCCCAGAGAGGGGGTGGAGGCCCCATCCCTGGAGACATTCAGGGCCAGGCTGGATGAGGCTCTGAGCGACCTGATCTGGTTACAGATGTCCCTGCTCACTGCAGGGGGGTTGGAGTAGATGACCTTGAACGGTCCCTTCCAACCCAACACATTCTATGATTCTATGATAAGAACAGACTTGTCAAGCTGGAAAAGGCAAAACGTACACCCAGTCTGGTCTAGGTAGTTATCAAAAGCTCAGAGCGAGTTTAATTACGGCTCTGTTACGCTCAGGGACATCCAGCCTTTATACAGGAACTGTGAAGGGGCAGCAAAGAACTCTTTCAAAGGGTTCTTTACTCAAGGAATTCCTCATTCTTTCCTTATGCCATAAGCCATTCCCATACATTCTTACGAAAGCTGAGAACTCTGCCACTAAGTTACAATGGCCCAGGTAGCTCAAGGCCACACCTCTAGCACCACAGCAAGGATCGTAAGAGCTGTCATCAGATGAAAGCCCAAATGAAGTTCACACAGAACATTCATCTATATGTACGCCTAAACCTTGTAAGAATATGTACATACATTAATGAATAGGGAAGTCCTGTATCACTACCAGTCCAGGCAGAAAACAAGAAAACCTGCCTCCCACTAAAAGTTAACTCGGATAAAGCTTGACAAAACTTGACAAAAAGGCTTAAAAAAAATTTAAGGCAGCAGCAGACAAATTCCAAAGTCTTTTTAGCTCCAGAAAGGGTTGTAGCAGGCATTTGAAGTAATAATGTTATGGGTTAAAACAATCAAAAGCCGAGATATCAATCAAAGTCACGGGCGTTTTAATTTTTAAAACAAGATTTGTTTAAAAAAAAATCCATTCAAGTCATAGCTAAGCATAACGGCACTAAAAACCCTCACACGTTCCATACAGGACTAAGCAGGCTCATCAGCTACCAGGAAACAAAACCTTCTGCAATGAGGTAATTGTTGTCAGTAACCCAATAAAAGGAAACAGGAAGTTGAAAAATAAAATAAAATAAAAATAATTCAAGAAAAAAGATAAAATAATTGTGAAAAAAGCTCATTTTATAGTAAAATCTTGCCTGTTTTGACCACGATTATACACAGACCTGGATCCTCCTTACCTGTCAATCAAGGAATCTCTCATCTTGGTAGCAATGGTACTTGGCTGAGCTTCGTTCAGCCTGAAGATACTCTCGATGACAGAGAGTTCGGTGCTGGTTGTATCCAGCCCACAGAAGGCACACCAGTCATTTACAACCATGCCTGCCGCAATCACCTCACTGCCACGATTCACTGTTCCAGCCTGGCACAAACAAAGCAGCAAGAGTTAACAGGGTACGCTGACAGCAACACATTTCGTTCCATATCCTTATTACAAGTCTTTAGTGGAGGGCCTCAACTCACGCTCCTGAAAAGTATTAAAGCTTTGGCCATCAACAAAGTTATAAAAATTTTGGATAAAAGGATTAACGGACACCCTTTCTCTCTTTAAAGAGAGAAAATTGTGTGACACTCAGTGAAATAAAATCTAACAAGTAGGAAGCATAAAGGCATAGCAATCCTGCAATTCACAAATCCAACTGCGCAGGCACAGGATTTTATTACTTATTTTTTTTAAACACTGCCTTTGGACAAACCACACACAATCTCACACTCTGTTCAGTCAGCACCACTTGCACAACCCCAGCCAAGCAATGTTTCAGAAGCAAACTAAAGGTGCTAACCAGCCTGTCCAGACTCAGAAAAGACAGGGAAAATTCTCAGAGGACCTGCCCTGTTCAAGTCTTCTCCTCATCTCCCACTTGGAAAGCTCTGCAGAGGAAACACTATCTAGGAGCCCATGAAGCACAGAAAAATTAAAGACTGAGAACTGGGTTGGAAGGGAGTGGCAAGAGAAAACACAAACCCACAAATGCCTTACCACAAGTGGGACCTGGAGCAATGAAGACAGTTCATCCTGATCATCAATTGAAGTTTTGGGGTGCACAATTCCTCCTTGGTTACTGAAAACACAGTAACTTCCTACCAGCACTTGATCTGCTACTGTTTGTCTGAAAACCTCAACCTTCAGTACATCTGCCAAGATCTCTTCTGTCTCCTGCAAACATAAAGAGAGAATAAAGTTCTAAGCAAAGTGGTATCGTAGAATTTGAAGTCAAGCTATTCCTGCATGCAACCATCAACCGGGATCCTCCCCTTTGGAAGCCTGCCCACACTTCCGCAATCCACTGCAGTTCAGTCATTATAGAACACTTACTCAATCGTTATAAAACACTTACTCCCAGACTGCCGGGACAAAATTGTCATATCCTTCAGTAGAACTCTAAGAACTTCCTTTCCTTCCAGGTTTTCACTGTGAATTATTTTGATTTCTCCCTCTCTGACCATCTTACCTTACTTTTTACCCTTATTTAAAACATAATGTGCCCAAAAACCACCACCGCCCCCCAGCCCACCTTTTCCCCCCCTTTGCACCCCTAACACCAAGTCACATTTCTTCATCACCTTTAGCACAAACTGAAAGCAAACAGTGTAAGCCACTGCTGTGGCTACCTGTAGCCACACAACATACCTGTCTCTAACGCTATTGATATATCAGTTCTCAAAGTAGCAGCAACTTTGTCTCCTCTGCCCTTATTTTAAGTTTTCATACAAGAACCTTCCTTTTTTCTTTCACCCCTCTGTCAACACATCCGTGGCCTCTTTCAACTATTACAAATCTCAGCCAGCTCAGCAGTAGCTTGTAACTTCTGTTGTAGTCCTGACTAAACTCTTCTTTATGCTCTCTTTATTACACTCGTGCACACTCTCTTTTCTTCATTCAGTGTTACATATGCAAAGCAAATCGCCCGCAACAATACACTTCCATGTCGCATTCCTTCCCTTCTCCACAGAGCATTCACTACAGCATACTGAACAAGGGGGCACAAGCTATACTTGGGGCAGGTTCCACATCTACAAATAAAGAAAAATATAGGAGAAGAGGCAGATCAACTGAAACCAAGTCAGAAGTCCAAAATCCAATTTTGAGACTTCTCCCTTGAGAAGAATCACAGAATGGCAGGGGTTGGAAGGGACCTCTGACAGCATCAAAAGCCTTGACAGAGTCGAGGTAGACAATGTCCACTGCTCTCCCCTCATCTACCCAGCCAGTCATGCCACCTTAGAAGGCTATCAGACCCCGCCTTGGTGCATCCATGTTGACCGCTCCTGATAACCTAAGAAAGGCAAGATGAGGCAGCACAGCCTCCTACGTGACACTAGCTCTGCTGCTCGCACAGGTCTTCTGATCCCCATGCAACATACCGCAATCCTCAACTACAACCCAAACTGCAACTTGACAATCATTTCACATGCATCCGCTATGAATTTAAAAGCATTGAAGAGCCACGTACCCTGTCGAGATCTGGATGAACAAGAGCTACATAATCATTGCAGGTAGTGACGTTGCCCAGTGCTGACAGACGCTCTTCTACTCGTTGAATTCGTACAGAATCTGGAAGACTGTTGCGGATATGTTGAAGCTCTTGGTCTGTCGTACTGCTTGGGACCAACAGTCCGTGTCTGTTTCCTAAAATGACAAAAAAAAAATAAAAGAGAGAGAAGAGAAAAAAAAGAATATTTCCACAGGGCTTCCTACTTTCCTGATGTTCATCTAATGGCTTGAATTGCCCTTGCCCTGTCCATTCCTCCCAAGCCCAGAATTCAGCCCACGAGAAATAACACTACCGTTAAAGAATAACACAGCACCACAGGCAGGGAAAAGCAGGATGAAGCTCAGCCTGATCTGAGAGTAGAAATTAGTGAATGCCACTATCTTTAATCACTTCTCTTTTTCAACAGAACTAAAGGAAGCCTGACGTCCTCAATGAAACACTCTGACTAGGAATTTCCTCCATAGATGCCAATTGCCCCACAAAACATACAGTTGCTGCTTGTTTGTATTACTTTACTGTGGCAAAGCAATGAAATAGGATGGACAAAGGCATTCTTTTCACAGAAACAAAACTCAAGCAAGAAGTTTGTTTGACTGAATAGGGTCTCGCTAGCCAAAGACAGATGAAAGACTTTTCCCTGATCTTCCTATTTGTTAATGGTCCCCCCTCCCCGGGCTCTGCCTCTCCAGTGCTGGCACTGAACCATTAACCTCAAGAAAAACGAAACTTATCCCGGTTTACCAGAAAGTAGACTTACATGTGTCTTTAACCCATCTTTAAGCCCTGCGAGGCAAACGCTCCCTGCTACCCCAGCTCTTTGCTACTGGGTGAGTGTTAGTTTTCCCATTTTCACTCCTCTTCACACGCTTCAATCATTAAAATAGAAACTCTGAGGATGCGGGGTGCTGCCCATCGGACCCCCCCGCCACAGTTAAACCCACGGTGTGTCCCAGCGCGCAACAACCGAACAGGGGATTGCCCTCCCGTTTCCACCGGCGCCCCTCCAGGGCCCCTCTCCCCCCAGGCCCGGGGGGAAGGGCCGCCCCGCCACCTACCCACACACATTCTGCCGATGATGCGGCAGCCGGCGATGGAGGCGTGCACCACCGGGATGGTCCCGAACAGCTCCCCCTCGAAGACGCTGCAAGGAGAAAGCGCCGTTAGGGTACGGCCGCGGGGCTCGCCGAGGCGGCGGCGGCCGGGCCGGGCCCTCGGGGCTCCCTCACCTGTAGAAGTTCTCGGAGCCGCCGATGGCCACGAGGCAGTAGGCGTTGGTGAGCTTGGCGAAGCAGCCCAACTCGTTGTTGTTCTCGAAGCTGGCGCGGACGGCCATGGCCGGGGCCGGGACTGGCGACCGGCGCTTCAGCCTCTGGCGGACGCACGCGGCGGCGACACTTCCGCTTCCGGCGGCGGCGGGCGGAAGGCGCGGGGCAGAGCGGCTCGGGCGGGGACAGTGGGGCGCTGGCCGCGGCCCCAGCCGCCATCATGCGGAGGGCCCCGGCCCCCGCCGTGCCGCCCTGTGCGCGGCTGCACCACCGCGGGCTGAGCCCACCCCTGTGCCCGCACAGGCTGCTTGCACCTGAAGGAGCCGCCCTGGGCCCAGGTGTGCCATCGCTCCGTGTGCCCACCGTGGGTCACCACCACGCGGATGCAGGCATGGTCCCTGCCGGCATGTCCCCATGTGCAGACACGCCACCCCTGTGCAGGCATGAGTTTCGTACCAATACTGTTCCTGTACAGCGGCACCCTGCTGCAGTGTCACCTGCCCGCAGACATTCCAGCCGTGATCCAGATGCCACTCGAGTGCCTCAGCATGTCGTTCGTGTATAGGGCCCACCCGTGTCCAGGCGTGACCTGTGCCAGCTGCCGCCTGTATCCAGATACAGCCCGCCCGCGTACAGACACCATCCACATGGTGATCCCACCCGCGGGATGATCCCACCCGTCTGCAGACACTATCCACGTGCAGACGCCACCGACGCGGTGAATCCCACCTTTGTGCAGGCGCCATCCATCTGCAGACGCCACCTGTGTGGTGATCCCACACCTGTGCAGACACCACCCACATGGTGATCCCACCCATGGGATGATCCCACCCGTGTGCAGACACCATCCGTGTGCAGATGCCACCCATCTGGTGATCCCATGCGTGTGCAGACACCACCCGTGTGGTGATCCCACCCATGTGCAGACACCATTTATGTGCCAACATCAATCGTGTGCAGGTGCCAATCATACGCCATCCGTGTCCTCTGGCCTGGCACAGCTCAGTGGAGGGGGGCCCTGGTCGAGCTTGGGGTGCTCATCTCCCCATGAGGGACCCAACACAGCTCTGTCCAGCAAAACAGCTCCTTTATTTTTAATGGTTACCCTGTCTTTGACCATTTTGTTTTCAGCACACGGATACAGGGAAAGGAATCGCTTAGTACAAAGAGAACCTGGGTTTACCCTGAAGACCTCAATGGCCAAACAGTTTCCAGCTGTAGCAATGGGTTTGCTGTAAGTTTGGGGGGGCGGAAATGTTCTTTGGGAAAGAAAAGTTCTTTCGCAAATGGTTAAAAAAAAGGTAGAGGCGTAGATTATGTTTATGTAATTTTCTCTCTCCTGCCATGATTTGTAATTGAAAATTTGAACTGTACTTGCTAATCTCATCTGAATCAGTCATCTGTATGTATTAGAAACAGCACTGACACCTTTTAATAGGAACAAGACTAATTTGCCACCCGTATTTTGATTTCAAGCCCCAGATATGACGATTGGTGCAGAAAAGCAACCACTTGAAAATAAGACCAAAGGACACCTCAAGGCCCAGGTCAGAGTTCGAACCGACTGTGTATATGTTTAGATTTTAACTTGTTGTACTTGGTGATTAGGTCCAGCTTACTGTGCCCGAGGGTCATTCTTTTCTCAGCCCCATACGCACTGTTCTTTTCCATCAACATGTCCTCGGTGAGTTTATCATAGCAAGAAACTACAGGCTTTTTATCTCGTTTTAGCTGGTTGTATGGGGATAGCAGGTCCAACTTCCCTTGTCTGGGACTCTGTCTTTTTTCCATCCCATAAAAAGTGGTGTCATTTTCTGCTGTCGGTTCTTGGGAGGTAGCAGCAGGCCCTTTCGGCTTCATGCTTGTCCCATTGCTACTGGCACCCTCGGAAGGGGACTGCACTGTCTGCTCCTGTGGGGAGCAGTGGCTGCTGTTAGCCTTATTGTCCCCTTGATAACTAGGTTTGTTGGAGCTCGGGGCAGGGGAAGGCTCCGGCTGCAAGAATGTCCTTGCTGTCATGAGATTTGATTTGTGATAAAAGGCTGGGGTGGATATATTTGGAGGACTGTTTGGTGAGTCTGGTGGTTCTCCTTGCTGCTTAGGGCAAGCGGGCTTCAGAGATGTGTCTTCCTTCCCCTTCTTACTACAAGAATCAGAGTTTGAATCTTGCTTTTCCTGGTGTACATTGCAGCTGGAATTTTTCAGAAAGGGAGACATTTTTATGCTTCTGATGCTTACGTTGGAAAGGCTGCTGGAGGGGCTCAAGGTTTCAGCGTCGTTCACCTGTGCGGACTTTAACAGGGAGTTGGCAACTTTTGAGGTATTCTGAGAAGAGGGGCACATTCCAGGATCTGGCACACAGAAGCTGGTCACTGCTCGGGACTCTGCATATAAGTACCGGAATTCCTTGTCAAACTCGGCAACAATTTGACCACGGAAGTGGGTTACCAGGCTGGTGTGGACTTGGCTGCAAAGCCAGGTGAAACTGCAAAATAAACCCCACATGCAACTTTAGTTCACAGCGTACCAAGATACCTAGCGTTGATTTTAACATTCAAGTACTGTAATGCTACCTGATTTATGTCGTGAAAGCTTTCTCTGAAGTATGCAAGTCTGAGATTACTTGAATGTACTCATTACATAATTACAAAAGAACAATCCTAAAATGGTCATTTAATTTCAGTATGCAGTTGTTTTGGTTCATAACGTTCATAGTGTTGTTTTGAAGAAAGTAGTATGCTTACACTCAGCATACACACCCCACAAAGAGCAACATAAAATGAAAAGATTAATACTCTTCTGCTTGATATCAAAACAGGTATATTAAGTAAGACTGAAGATATAGTAAAAGAGCGAAAAAGCTTTGCGGGTGGCATGAAGCGTATTCAGAAATACCATACTGGAGGCTCAAAGTAAATGCATACAGCTTCACAAAGAGAAATGAGAAAACAAACACACAAACAAAACCAAAACCCAGAATATAGCTGGGATGGCTAAATGACAAAAGAGAAGCTATTAAGACCAGAAAGGCCATCTATCAAAAAGATTGGGTCACACATTGCAAAAGACATAAGAAATAATACGGAGCTGTCTGCGGGGCTGGCGCATGGTCCATGTGCAATAGGAGTGCTCAGATAATTCCTCTGCATCAATGTTTACCGTACAGGAGCTTGGGCTGATCGCTGCCCTGAACCCACCTTTATACAGAACGTAAAGGAGGGTCAGTCTTATGTTGAAATCTCTGTAGAAGAGATTAGAAAACATATCAACAAAGCAGATAGTAACGAATTGGCAGGACCAGGTAGTACTAATGCAAGAGTGCCAAAGGAATGCAAGGATGAAATAGCTCAACTAACCAACCAGGGTGCGTTATCCCTCACTTGAATGTGCCTTGGTTATCAGAAGAGTGGAATGTTGCTAATGTGATACAATTTTTGTAACATTCCAGACCATTATTCTCATAACTGCACAGCACAAATCAGTAGAGACTCTTCCAAAGAATACAATTAATGGCCATGTAGGTAAATATGATATAATAGGAAAGGCGGCTTTTGCAAAGGAAAGTTACCTCTCACAAAACTGTGTGAGTTCTTCGAAAAAATCCAAGAGTCCAGGTGGGAGATTTCATGTAGTCTGTATCACCGCCGTCGAAGGCGGCTGTACCAGGGGTGCTGCCTGGCTCCCGGGAGCGCTGCTGTCCCCCTCCACGTTGCTTACAGCTATCACCCTTCTACACAAGAGTGCTGCATGTGCACCGCATGGCCGTTAGACGTGCCCCGACTCAGGACCTGCTCCACTCACATGCACACTTGTGTTCACTTGAACTCCTCAAACCCACAAATGTGCTCAGAGGGCTGAGCCCGCTTTCCTCTGGAGGGGCAGGCTTGCATCCCTCGCACTGCGAGTGTTGTCCCGTTGTCCTGGTTTGAGTGACACAGGACTAATTTATCTTCCAATGCTTGGGAAAACAGCACTTTTAGAAGACTCTAGTGTCTGAATTCCTGAAAATATTTACTTTATAGCCAGATAGGCTATGTGCGTTCCAAGGTCTCAGTGTTTTCGAGCCTTGCCAGATGCGGGGATGAGGAGCAGGGAGACCTGGGCACTTGACCCGCCACATGCAATATAAATTAGAAAGTTTGCCGCGTAGTTTCTCTCTCCCTTGATGGCTGTGATCCAGAGAACTCCTTGCCCCGGTGCCGGAGCCCTGAGCCCTTCCCTTCCTCCCAAAGCCGCAGTGCTCGCAGTGTCCCACATTTACTGGGAGTCCCCTGCGGGGAGTGCACGGCTTCTGCTGATGGAATGGGCTGGGTATAGTCCTTGTGTATTTTATATCGGTATTGGGATCAATATTTGTTCTTTAGTGTTATTAATATTAATTATTTAGTCTTAATTCTGTTACATCTGTTTATATTTCAACCCTCAGTTTTCCTTGTTTTTTCTCTGGGTGGGGAGGGCTCATCCGGTGAGACAATAATCATCTAAACAACAGTAAATTGTTATGGGTTTCTCAAACCGTAACAGCCGTGAACTGTGAGAGGACCCTGGTCAGCCTGATGGAGGATAATACCTGCCATCCCTCTTCCCCCAGCCCAGCACTGCTGTTGCCAGCAGACCTGGAAGCAGATCTGTGCAAGTGGCCATGCTCGCCCTCCTCATTTTGGTGAGGAGGTCTCGTGTCTCAGACTCAAACAGTCTAGCAGGAACACCACAGCAGCTACCCATCGAGGCCTCCGGCCTCACCTTAGCAGGAGGTAAATAACAGGTTTTGCTTAGGTTTTGCTTCCCACCACAGACAAAGGGACTTCCACCTTCTGTCTTCCCTCAGCACCATCTGACCAAAGTACTGCCTCCCTACAGAAACTCCTGAGACTGAGAGGAGGTGGCCGGATCTATCTAACACATTGGCCATCCTTTCCCCTGTAAGGGGAGCCACCGCAGATCTAGCCATACACCCCCCCTGGCCTTATGACTGTCCCTGCCACTCACGCTTCTTACAGTTCCTTCCCCAGTCCCGGGAGCGCTGCTGTTCCCCTCCACGTTGCTTACAGCTCACAGCTGTGTCCCAGCTTCCTATGCTGATGCAAGGGGAACCCACCCACTCTGTGTCACCATAGGACCTGGAAGGAATCATAGAAGTCCCCCCAGTGGCAGAGCCCTCCTCCTTGCCATAGTACGGGTTTCTATGACAGCAACGTGCCCTCGTGGCCAAGAAGGCCAATGGCATCCTGGGGTGCATCAAGAGGAGTGTGGCCAGCAGGTGGAGGGAGGTCATCCTCCCCCTCTGCTCTGCCCTGGGGAGGCCACATCTGGAGTACTGTGTCCAGTTATGGGATCCCCAGTTCCAGAAGGACAGGGAAATGCTGGAGAGGGGACAGCAAAGGGCCACCAAGATGATGAGGGGACTGGAACATCTCTCTTATGAAGAAAGGCTGAGGGATTTGGGTCTCTTCAGTCTGGAAAAAAGATGGCTGAAAGGGGGGGTGTCAGGAGGATGGGGCCAGGCTCTTTTCAGTGGTGCCCAGCGACAGGACAAGAGGTAACGGGCACAAACTTGAGCATAGGAAGTTCCACCTAAACATGAGAAATAACTTCTTTCCTTTGAGGGTGGCAGAGCCCTGGCACAGGCTGCCCAGAGAGGTGGGGGAGTCTCCATCTCTGGAGACATTCCAAACCCGCCTGGACGCGTTCCTGTGCCACCTGCTCTGGGTGACCCTGCTCTGGCAGGGGGTTGGACGGGATGATCTCCAGAGGTCCCTTCCAGCCCTATGATTCTATGATAATGTGGCCCAGCCATGGCTATTCCCAGCACTACAAACTGACAAAGGTCTTTTCCTCCATGAATGGCATGGAGGAAATAGTCAGGGAATGATCATTCTTTGTCTCTTCTGGTACAAAAATGACACACCGAATGCAGTTAACAGGTTACAAATTCAATACAGACAAGAGGTACTTCCTTAGACAACACAACACACAGGCAAGCTGTGGAGCTCCTCATTGCGGGCCGCTTTGGATGCTAAAAGCGCGTTTCTAAAAGCGGTAGGATTCTCCTGCCGTTATTTTTCCCACAACAAACTGCTGCACACGGAGATCCCGTATCCAGTTCTGAAGCACCCTGCGGCACAAACGACAGGACTCCGGGAGAGGATGGCCGTGGGACAGGATCCCTCCCCTCCGTGCTTTGGGACGCTCCCGGATCCCGTGCAGCTCAGCCTTGGGCCAGGAGATGGAGCCGCAGCATCACCTCCGGGGGCGGGGGCACCTCCGCGCCCCGCCGCGGGTCCCGGGCCCCGCCGCCTGCCTGGGGCCGGGCACGGGTGGCAGGAGCACCCTGCGGTACTTCGGCAGCAGTCTCGGGCTCAGCAGCATTTTCGGCAACGGGATTAGTTCTTCTGCCAGCGCCTCTGTAAAATCGCCGCACGGTCTCGGGTAGCAGCGGCCTTTCTAGGGCTGTGTTCTACAGGTGGCTCGCAATTCGTCACACTCGGCTCCCCTGCTGCAGCTGTTTCCAACTGATGAGATACCAATTTGCAGCAGAAGGTTTTTTCCGCTTCTTTCAGTAGTTTCTGTTACTCATTTTTATTTTTTTCCATCACTTTGGCTGTCAAAGGCATTCTTTTCTTTCTGTATGCCGATACAAACTTCTGTGTATCATTTTTGCACATTTGCTAAATGTAGATACTACATCACACCCATTACTGGACCGTCAATTTCAAGTGACATTTTCTTTGATAAGATGACAATAATCTGACTTTATTACAGCAAGCTCTTTAAACTTGCTTCCAAGGCACTTGAAGTCATTACCATTCCTCATTTTTCATCTTCATTTTGATTAAAAAGAGTGCAATTCATTCAGTTAATTTGGGCATCCCGTCTCAGTTTTCTCTTATTTCTTATTCATCCTTACAGCAGGATGCAAGGATGTCTCTTTCTTCTGGATTCTATCTTTATTTATGCACCCGAGGACTTCCTCCTCTTTGCTTTGGTGTGCTCCTCAAGGTTATATATAACACATCTTCTGACAGTGCTCGCTTGCTGATTACACTATGCTCTCCGTTCCCTATGCATTCACTTTCTGCTTAATTATAATTTCTTTCTTGAGGTGACTGTTCATTGAGTTAGATCTGGATCCCACTCTTTAATGTCTTTCCTCTTGCTTGGGACACAGGTACCTGAGAGTATGAGCACCTTTCTTCTAAAGATATTGCAAACCTCCTCCAGCTTCAAACCCACGTAGCTTTATCTGTCCATTGCAAACACTTATGCACTGAAGCCAGGTGCAGAGCTTTTGTAATCCTCTCAAATTCCTCCTCTAATTTTTCAGTTTCAGCTGTCGTGTTGCCTTCAACCCCACATCTTGAGTTTCTTTCACTACGATATAGCAAACGGTGAGCTCCTCCCTCTCTGCGCCAGTGGCAGGACATGTACCCATACTTTGACCATCTTCCATTTTGAGCTGAGAAATCTGATCTCCTCTAAGACAACACAAACAGCCACGCAACTCCCTTTCAGGCTGGCAATACCACCTCTTTTCTCTAGTCCTAACCTGGCAAACATCTACTCTAGTTTTCCTGTTCAAGATCCTGTTTAGTTCTAGCCCCGTTTCCCTTCGGCTCCTCTCATCTGCTGCATTAGTAAATGTCTTCATATCCTTCACCATGTTACGTTAAATAAGTGCTCAAAGAAACATACTATTTATTTTGGTGCCCAGAATAATACTAAATAACTAGATATAGAACTATATTTAGGATTTTAGATTATTGCTTTTCCTAAATACCTCAATGAACCTTGTTTTCTCCTTGTCTTCATTTAGAGGAAATATAATGTTAAAGATGGAAAACACAGGGAAGTATTTAATCAATAAACACATAAGAGTTGAGGGCTCTAAGCTAATTTGCCTACAAAGGTGGCCAAGAGTATTTTGGAAAATAAGGAGGGCTTTTTTTTACGAAACTATCAAGGGAAGAGTCAGCATAGACGACGACAGTATTAACATGCAGGGTTCAATACGAAAACGTCAATATATGTACTGCTCTTGCTGCAGGAGTGTAATACCGCATATAGGGCATATAGGGCTCATAGGAGAGAGAATCTGATGTCTCAAGATGGAACTAGAGACTAAAAATGTATTTCAGGCGTGATCTGAGCATGCACTTGAGGAGAAAAAAGTCTCTTGTTAAAACTGAAGAATTAAAAGACACTTATTGAATACCTGAGTGGTCAAGGATAGAGTAGGAAGATACCCCTCTGCAAGAGAGGCTGCAGAGGGATGAGACATCGGGGTTCACTGCTAAGGTAGAAGGATGTTTTGAAACTCTCGAGGGGTCTAGCATCTTGGCTCTGCTGCTACCCAATATCTTCACGAGCAGCCTGAATAACAGACGAGTGTACACTCGTTAAATTCACAGATCACATCCCATAGAGAGGGACTGCACAGATATGAATTTGAAAAAGGTTCTGAAAAAAAATGGGTGCGGTTCAACAGGAAAATATTCAAAGAAAATACGCTCCAGGCAGTCAGGTTCAGGTGCACAAATACAGGCTGGAGAATGAGTCGGCAGCAGCTCTGGGGGTTCGAGAATGTCTTAAGGACAATACGCGTCTGCAGCGTCACAGTGTTGGGAAAAAGAGCAAACATTCAGGGGGTGTATGAACCACATTGTGGCCTACAAGACATGTGTAACCTTTTTGCTCGACTTGAATCCTCTGAGGAACAGGAGATGTTGAGTCTGGAAAAGAGACAGCTGACGGTCAGCGTGGTAACTGTCCTCAGGTTGTACAAACCACACTATACAGAGGGCACCAAATGGTGTTGGTGTCCATAGGAGACAGACAGCACGAAGGAGCGTCCTCCAGGATCCAGTGCTCAGGAAGGATGACAGCAAAGAACAACGAGCAAGTTGCTCACTGGGATGAAGGGTAGTAGAGACGTTTGGATCTAAGTTATGGAGCGCTGCAGAGAAGCCGCTAGTCAACGTCTCCATAGGCCCCATTAACATAAAAAGAGATGGGATGCATCTCAGGGGGTAAAATAAAAGCACCTAAGTGGGAAGCTAAAAAAGATCAGGATTTTATCGGTAGCCTTATAAAATGCTCCCTCTTCCATGCTTAGAATGGGACAGAGAAGTAAAAGAGCATTTCAGGACATGGTTATGGATATTAAGTTAGGGAAAGGATGATAGAATCACAAGGAAATGGAAAACTGCAGGAAGACAGTGACTCTGTAAAGCAAGCTGGATTCCATCTTAACCTAAATGAAACCTGGCTGCTGCACGATATATTGCAGAAGATACAGGGAGGCTTTAAATTAGAACCTGGAGCAAAGCTGTGATGTGTAGAAGGCCACGCAGTTTGAGCTTGCCCACTTTACCTTAGGAATAAACACAAGAAAACTGTATTCTTATATAAGGACAGGATACAAATCAGTAACACCTGGGTAAGAAATGAGAATCAATGAGGAACATCTGAACAAATAAAACTGTGTCTAGAAAAGTGCACAGTGCTGAACAACCAGACCAGATACAAACGTTTACATGCACACATAAATTTTATGAGCTAAAGAAACAGACAGATGTCGTGAAATACCCGAGCTGAAATGATGAGTCTGACACAGCAGGCATATCAGAAACATCCTGGGTAGAAGAAAATCAAGAAATGATATAACTGCAAGGGTAAAAATTATACAGAAAGGACAAAGAGAGGATGTTGCTGGGGCAGTGGCACAACAGATTTAAAAAAAAAAAAAAATCAAATAACGTAAATGGTATCTCAAAAAGTGAAATATATGCCTGTTGGATTAAAATTCCACTCCCCAACAGGAAAAACATAGGATCAGGGCTATTCTGTGAACTTTCTGGGTGCTGATGGTAAATGCGCCACGCTGAGGACGTGCTGAGAGGCCAAGAAGGCAGAAAGCAGGGGAATAGAGGGAGATTCAGTTACAGCCGTGTTAGATGAGGGCCCTTACTGAGACAGTTGCAGAAGCTGCATTTTAGACACTATAAATTAACGCTTTTTGGAGGAACTAGCCAGAAAACCAACAAAAGGAGAAATAACATTACCAGTTCAGAAAGTTTCTTTGGAAAGGGCACTCGGCAAAAAAGTCCCCATGACGTACCCATATTAAATACTCTTTCAGGACCGAAATAATCTACAACAGTAATACTTAACTTAAAAGAGAAAGTGAGGAATGCTATTAAAAAGAAATTTAAAAGAGTAACCAAGAAGGTCAAATGCTTGAGGCAGCCTGAAGATTGTTTAAAGATGCTATATTAGAGCCTCGGAGAAAACGTACCTATCAAAATAAAGATATTTTAAAACATCCAACAAGTCACCGTAGTTAAAAGGCACATTAAAGGAAAATATTAAAGTAAACAGCCTTCAAAAACTGGAAGTCAGCAATTTTCCAATTATTAACCAGTGAATAACCTATCATTTAAAATGGAACATCGTAGCAGAGGAATGGAAAGTAGTAAATGTGAACCTTTTAAAGAGCTCCTGGAAAACTACAAACCAGCCAGTCTTATTTCCATACTGAACAAACTGGTAGAAGCAAATAGAGAGTAAAATGATTAGATGCATAAATAACTATAATCATAATGATGAAGACTCAGCATATTTTTGTGGAAGGAAGCCATGCTTCAAAAGCCTCTTGCAGTTCTTCGGAGAGGCAGCAAGCATGCAGATGCATATGATCTGCTTGATCTCGGCTACTCGAATTTTCAAAGAGATTTTGACACGGTCATTCAGCAAGGACTCTTGGAAAAATTAAGTGATCACGGAGTACAAAGGAGGAGTAGCAGTTGATTAAAGATGGGATACAAGTGCTAGCAATAGTTTTAATTTACCCACTGGAATCCCACAGATTTTGTGCTGGGATCGCTGCTGTCCAATGTATTCACAAAAGTCCTGAAAAATGGTAGAAACAGTCCGTGACGGAGCTCATGACAAAATTATCATGGGTGGTCGAAAGGAAACTGGATAATCAGAAGCTGCAAGAGGATCTTATGGTATGGGGTAAATAAGCGACAAAATGATAGACAAAATTCAATGTCATAAATTCAAACTATTGCCAAATCCCTGATGGTCTCCGTACATTGATGAGTTCTCAGATATTAACACTTAGGAAAGAAGTCAGGGTTCCCGTGGACAGTTCAAAACACTGATCACTTCAATGTCTACCACTAGTCAAAAAGGCAAAGAGCAGACCAGGAACTGCCAGAATGGGGACGGAGGAAAAGACAGAAGTCACCATTGTACTACAGTGTTAAAGTGTAGTGGATGGGGTATCCCGATCACTTCATGCAGTTCTGGTCAATTTGTCTCACAGAAGATAGAAATTAGGATTAAAGGTCTGGAAGTTCTCCTGCACGAGAAAGGACTGAACAGCCAAGGATACTCCAGCTGGAGAAGACGTGATTCGCGTGAGGGATTATAATGGAGGAGGACAAAATCATGGATGCAGTCAAGAAAGTAAATAGGAAACAGTAATTTACTGTGCCCAGGTTATGGGAATTTGGGGTCATCAAATGTAATTATCTACCAGTAGGCCTAATGTAAATACAATGTATCATTTCTTCACACAAAACATAAATTAAACTGCATAACCCATTGCCAGAGGGTATTGTGGAGGCCAGCCATGGTGGGAAAAAGCCTCCTATGGCAAATTGAACATAAAGAAGCACATACAACGTATAACCCCAAAGGTTCTGAAACCTTTGATCCTTGAACACAAGATGGCTGAACTGTAAAACCTGCCACTGGGTAAGAACACGCTTAACCCTCTTTCCTGTATCATCCCAAGACATCCCTGAATCCACCCTGGATCTTTGGCTTTACTCAGTAACTATTCCCATCCTTTGAATCCAGCTTTCCCATCTGTAGGGAGAGTCATCTGAATCCCTACACTAGGTGTAGTACCAGGCTGCAGTACATCCAGTAGCAGACTTGCAGATTTTCTCCTGTGGAAGTGTTTCTGACCACTGTTGAACAAATTCCACAAAGAGAGACTCTTTCTTTTAGTCCAGAACATCATGTGCTTACTGGGAGAGCAGAGAATCAAAATCAACAGGATTATTATCTTCCAGAACTCGAGAAGTTTCAGCTATACAGAGATCTATAGAAAGACAGCACGTCGCAGACGCAGATCCCTGCCCCAGAACAGCAGAGGGAGGAACTGACACAGAACTGAATCTGCATTTAATCAATACCCCGACTCTGGGGAATTAAGATGTTCCTCCAGTAGTGGCGTTCAATCCAGCTGATACATGCTCCATTTTAGCCACTCAAAAATGAGTGGTCTCGGTTATCTAATCCCCATCCCCTGCCGTCAATGGAGATGGATAGATGTTTCCTGGCAGGGATCCACTCCATCGTTCTCAGATACGTTAGGATGGTCAGAATGCCACCAGGCACTGCTATATTGTTTATATAGAAACTCTACATAACCAGCTTCAACTGGGTGCTTCCATTTTTCCCTGCCAGAGTTTGATAAGGTGAGACCTCTACCCTTGGAGATGATGAAGTCAGAAGCAGAGGAGAAGGTGCCGCTTGGAGCAACAGTGCTGACGTGATGAGGACGCTGGTCGATTGAGGGTCCAGCATGTGCTGTCTGGGAGATGGAAAAGCGAGAGAAAGGGAGTGGGAGAGCAGTGTTCAAGGAGACCTGGCGGAAGGAGAATAAAGTATTGCCAGGGCACCAAATTCACAGAAATATCAGAACAGCCTGTCCCGGGGAGTTGCACTGTTTGTGAAGGATAATACGATGTGCAACAGCGTGAAAACACTGTGGGAAAGATCTGCAGGTGGCAAACTCAAGAGTCTAGTAATAAAAATATAGTACAAGGACAGCACTCCTGACCCTCTGATCAGAATGGTGATGGTGATCAGACAATGTTAACTGAGATTACAGAGGCTGTGAAATTAGGGCAGGTAGTAATAGTGGGAGATTTCATCCACTCATGTACATACTAGGTTAATGCTTCACTGGGATGGGCTGTGGAGAAAAACTTTTTGGAAGCAATAAATGGTTACTTGCCAGAATTAATTAGTCTAAATTGTTTGACCCACAAGAAAAGATGCTATTCAGGATGTGGTCTTGAATGATGCATAAGACTTGGTTCCATAGGTAGTGGAAGAGCCCTTTTGCAATAATGCTCACAACACAATTTTAACTCTGTAGTGGGCGAGAGCAATCTAAATAAATGCAGCACCTGGATATTAGATTTCAAGAGAGGCAATTAGGTAAAAATGCAGCAATTAGTCAAAAAAAGCTGAAAAGGAGTAGTCCAAAAATCCCAAGATGACTACGGCTTGTAGGTTGATCAGAAATGCTGTACCGGCAGTTAAGAAATTGGTGGGCCCATTTGAGATCTGTAGGTCAAAAGGGAAGTTCAGTGATGGCAAGACTGTAGCAGAGAACCTCAATGAATTTTTTTGCATCCATTGCTAGTGCTGGTGACACTGAGACACGTTTCACTCCTGCGTACCAGGGCCACTGCAGACTGCTTTGCTGAGGACTGGGAGGTTTCCAGTATGATCCCACCTACAGAGAGGGCTCTGGACGTAATCTTGAGGCCCATACAGCGCTGGAGCTGACCTCCACCCTGAGACATGGCACAGTGTGCTGTGAGGAACAAGATCACTGATGGCATGGAGAAGCACAGCTTCGTGGAAGAAGGTCAACAGGGCTACTGTAAAGGCAAACCCTGCCTCCCAGACCCGCTGGATTTCGGTGAGGGAGCCACTGAATACATGGATAAAGGGACCAGTCAACTACATATTTTGGGGTTTTCAAACAGCCTTTGACAACATTCTACACCAAAGCCTTTTAAGAAACTAAGTTGCCGTGGCAGAAAGGTCTTGTTATGGACTGAGAGCTGGTGAAAGCATAGGATGCAAAGGGTAGGGCTTAATGGTTGTTTTTCAACATGGGTAAGAGACAGCAGCAAGGCCCCAGAGACTGGTCCTGGGACTGGTTTCCATCCTGTGGGTGACCTCAGGCTTGGAGGGGTGCAGTGAAACCCTCGGGTTTGCAGAGGATCCTCGGTTCCTTCAGGTGGTTGGATTACCTCGCTCAAGGTGAGGAAATTCAGAAGGATCTCGCAGAACTGAGCAAGTGGACAAATATGTGGCAGACGAACTTCAGTGTAGGAAAATGTGGGGTGCCCAACCAGAAAAATGATCTATATCATCAGGCCTGTGTGAAGCTGAACCTGGAACAGCTCAGGAAGGAGCTGGGAACCGTCGTCAGCAGTTCTGTGAAATCATCAGCTCAGAGTGCAATGGCAGCTAAAAAATTCAACGAATGTTGGACGCTGGTGGCAGGGTGATAATAGCAAAGCAGAGGGCATCATTTTGACCCTCTGTAACACCTTGCTGCAGCCACATCTTGGGGGCTGCACGCAGTTCTGGTCTCTGCATGTCAAGAAGGACACAGTGGGGTTAGAGAGGGTGCAGAGAAAGATAATTAAAATGTGTGAGAGATGCAGCAGCTGCCATACAAGGAGAGACTGAATAGGCTGAGGTATCACTTGAGATAAGAAAAAGGCAGGAAGGTGGATGAATGTAGGACAGCTATTTTACTAACCTGCAGCACTGGAACTAGGAGCACTACATGAAATTAGTAGATTGGTTTAGAACAGGCAACGAGTTAGGGCAAATTAACGGACCATATGTGCCGAAGGGAATACGTAGGGATGTATGAAACGATTGCACATGCTGTGGGAGGACGAGGGGGATGGACCTCAGATGGCAGTTTGAGCTGCTCTCACTGAACATCTGACCTGGCAGAACAATTTTTACGTTTTTAAGAACTGAAAGCAATGTGTCCAGGCAGCGTCAATGTTGGCAGAGAAGCAGTTAATGCTATCTGAAGGCTAAGCAGCGAGTAAGAGCAAGAGGATGGAGTAGAAGAAGGTAAAGCACCAAAATGAAACCTGACATTTATAAGGGGAAATGAAGAGGAAGAGCAGTGTATCATTATCATGGAGGAAAAAAAAACCCAACAGCAACGTTATTCACTATATTGGTAATGAGTATTTTCTCGGCGTCACCAGTCTGTCACAGTAGTTGCTACTTTTTCTTACCTGTATGTACCAGCAAGAACTTGGTCACAATCAATCAGGATAAACTTCTCCAGAACCTGGCCTGCAAATTTCTTGCCTGCTTTGCTGTAGTATGTGTCTCCACTCAGACATCTTATGCGCATGTTCTGAAAGCAAAGGAAGCAGAGTTGGTGAGGGGACACGTATAGAACTAAACTGAAATGTTCCCTTATGCATCACTGACGGCCTGCCTCAAGCAGGAGCTCTGCTCCCAGAGGTAGCATGCAGCAAGGTATTACTTCTGGGCTTCTACATACCAAATATTTTGTCGCACTGTCTGCTTCTATAAGACGAAAATACCAGCAAATATTAACAAGTTGCACTTATGTACAAATGTTGGTTTGAAAAAAATTTGGAGACTCCTATGAGCCTACAGATCATTTCTGAAGTATGTAAGACTATATGATTTCTTCCAGACTATTGACAATATTCAACTAACCCCACTAGCAGATGGCTCTGCATTTAAACTGAATTTTGACCCATAACACCTAGCCAGTTTCTTAATCAATTGAATGTGCTGTTCTGATTTTATACAGCGACAGGCTTCCTAAAACCAACATATCGGTCAATAAAAAGGATTTACAGAAAGGTATGTCTACATTTTAAGAATTGCCTTTTATCAGTGTATTTAAAAATTATATTAAAGTTTTCAGCTGCTGTACTCCAGTGAAACAGACCTGATCCCCTGTTTTAAAGACTGCAAAGAACTTCTCTGATACAACTTTGGCCTGTAAAACCAGCTGCCCGGTACAAAATGGTAAATACGGCTCTCAGTATCCATCAGGAGCTTTTTTCGTAGTGTGAGGTTTTTGCCTGTACTAAAAGTTATTTGTACCTCAGCTGGGGAAGGCAGAAGAGGAGAACAGTCACTGGAAACCATTACTGGCCTGGTCTATGTGATACAGTGCCAAAGAAAACTTCTTGCATGTAAATAAACATCCCTAAGGCTGCACCTACTCTGTCCTGCCCGGCCATCCCTGACTGCCCCTCCAGGCCAGCTCCCTGCCACCGCCAGCAGCTTTGGCACACCCGGAGCTGTTACAAACTGTCACCACACCACTGCCCACCTTTGTGGGCAGCTCGTCCCTGTCTGGTGTCAGCTCTGCAAAAGAGGAAGACCCACGGTGGCTCGGCTGTGCTGCACACACCGCTGGGGCTGTTGTGCTTCTTGGCGGGGGTGGTGCTGCCCATGGTGGTGGGCACCTGCTGGAGGTGACAGCCTCCCCTCTGCCATGCAGCAGACTTCAGCCTGGCTGTCCCCAGTGGTTTGTAACAGCCAGCGCAAAACACAAGCATGAATAGTTGTGATTTCCCTGCAGATGTTCTCTGCAGGGTGCAGGGCCACAACCTGACACCCCTCCGGGAGCTGCTCCCAGGCATGGCCGCATCCCCTTCTCCCCCTCTTCCTCCTCCCACACGTGCTGAGCATGTGGGGGCTCCCCAGGCTGCCTCTACACAGCCAGGGACCAGCTCGCCCAGTCTCTGGCCTCACGTGGGGTTCACGGCACGGAAGTCATGCCTCGGGGGTGAGGAGCAGGAGGCAGTCACCCTGTGGCAGGTGACTCCATTCCTGACAGCTCTCCTCTTCCGTCAGAGTCCCTGCGGGCAGGAGGTGGCCTTCCTGGAAACATCTGCTGGGGAGCTCATGGCAGCGGGGTGGGAAAGGCTTGACTCTCATGTCACGCTGAGGAAGTCTTCCTGCCCAGCCAAGGGGCACCATTGACTTCAGGGCATCATAAGAGCAGCAAATCTCCTCCAGACCAGGGCCCATCTGACCCAACGGTTTATCTCTCACAGTGGGCAACAGCAGCTGGGGAAGAGCAGGAAGAAGGCAATCATTTATGATGCTGCCCCCTAATATTGCTGCTGACTCTGTTTTCTGCTCGGGGGATTTCCCGAGCCTCTTGTGGTTTGTCTTAGTGGGAACCCCCCGGACCTCTTCTCCAGGTACTTGTCCAGTCCTCTCTTGAGTTCATGGAAACTTTTAGCAGGGACAGAGCTGAAGCTTCACTATCTTTGCACTGCAGCTCTCACCTGTTGCCTTCTCGTGTCCCAGAAGACATCCTCATCTGTCACCTATGATAAGGGAGAAACTTTTTCCCCGTAATGCAGTTGTGCATTGGAACAAGTTGCCTGGCGAGGCTGTGTAGTCTCCACGCTTGGAGGTTTTCAAGACTAGACTAGTTAAGGCCCTGAGAACGTGTCTGACCTCACAGGTGACGCTGCTTTGAGCAGGAGGTTGGCCTTGATGACTTCCCGAGGTCCCTGCTAACTTGCATTAATCTGTGATCCTCTAAAATGGCACCACAAGTTGCCGATATAGAGAAAGATATGATGGATGCTTGGGGAGTTGTTCACATAATCCTCTTGCCAATCAACACAGGGATTTTTTTAATTCCAGTGCTGAGGTAGTAATACTAGTTCTCACTGGGAGGAGCTTCCTCTTCCCCCCCAGGGAAGTTAAAATCCCTTCAAGTAAGGGATATCCCATAGACTTGTCGCCACAGTATTCACTCCCTTTATCATTCCCAAGGCTGGGTGTGTTTCTGCAATACGGCTCGTTTTTTCCATCCTCTTCTTATTCTTGGCAATCCAGGCTCTGAGTTGTCCAAACAAGATGAGAATCCCGTGTTGCAGAAAAGCCAGGTACCACTCTCACTTGATTTAGACAGTAATTTTAGGTTCAGCAGATGACCATTGGAAAAAATCCAACAGATAAGTCTTCTGCTGTGATCACTGCCAAAGCTTGATGCACCACTATGGGATTTGCTGATGTTCAGCACCAGGATTTGACACCAGCGGGCTCACACAACGTTCTTAGAAGTAAGATGCTGGAGGGCCAGTTGCCCCAAATTCCCCATTAAACCCCACATTGTCACCAATTATTCCAAATGGAGATTTACCATCACATCCTGTCGCAACTCAGAGCCAGGAATAAAATATGTACACTCATTCCACTTAGATGTGGATATCAAGCACGTATGTTAATGTACTGCTTGAGATGCATCCGCCCCAGGGGACTCCACATTGAGGCCTGCTGATGAGTCACTGAATGGGGGAGGCAAGTGTTAATTAGCTATTAAAGCACGAGACATAACATCAGGTCTAACAAAGAGACATAAACATCTCCATGGATGTAAACTCATTCTAATTTTAATTAAAAACAACGGCCAGGCTCTCGGGTAAGAAGCAAGTAAAATACATTTTGGAGAGATGGAATTTATCGGGGTCCACCAGGTGATTTCAGCAATGCAGTTGTTAATGAAAACAAACGTGCTCCAGCACAAAGCAGTTTTCCCTGATAGTTGCCATCTCAAGAAGTGTGATGAAATGGGTCTGGCTTGTGAGAAACAAGAAAGGACAGAGTGTCACCAGCACGGAGGGAAAAAGGAAGCCCCTCTCTGTGTAGACAGATTTAAAATGAGGGGAAATTAAGACATTTGTAACTGCATCTGAGTGCTGTAAAACATTATTTTTGCTTTTTCCCTAGCCTGGTTTTAGTTAAGAATGGGTTTGAGGTAACTGGATAACTTCCAAGCATTCCCCACCAAGATGAAGGGAAAGCCTATGAAATTGGTGGCTGGAGGAGAATCAGTCCTCCAGGGAATCCTCTGCACCCAGTGAAGGGGCACAGCCAGGACTGCCAGCCTTGCAGGACTAACAAAAGACAACGAAAACACCAACTTCCATTGGTAGGTGGTAGCCAGAAAAGCTATATGGGGATCAGCAAGATACTGGGGTGTATTTCTGAGTCTGCCGGTTCCCAAGAGAGTTTGTCACACCGACACATTAATTTTTAGTGTTTGCCTGCTCTGGGCACTGCACACCATTGCTGATGGGCACCCCACCAAGTCAGGCTCTTCATGAACCCCTCATGAGCCCGCAACTGAACTGCAAAGCTGAGAAGCAGATCTTAACATGAGGTTTTTAACATGTGGTTTTACACTGAGGTGGTGCAGCAGGGCAGGGGGAAGTGGTCGGTCAGGACACCTGAAGGGACTCACCAGCTCTAGCCAGACTCTAAACTGGGCTCAGGGATCTGAACTGTGTGCAACTTAAGTCTTGCAATTCTGTATCCTAGAGCAGGGATTGAGAGGGGACAAAGAAAGGAGATGATACAGGTCCACATGAACCTAAGTTTTCTGGCCGACCTCTGCCTGTCTGCCTGCACCAGCCCAGCAACGCGTTCTGTAATGCATGGCATCTTATTGGCCTTGACTGCACACTGCTCGTGTGTAAAACTGAAGCGAGGACCACAAAACACCAAGATACAGGACGAGGAGGCACCTCCACTCCTTCCCCTGTGCTTCCAGACAGACCTCGATTTCCTAGACCGAACAGCCATGGTCTCTTAGCCTGGGACAGTGGGAGAAGGTCCCAGAGACCAGGTGGAGGAAACAGAACAAAGGGTTTTTATCAATTCCAAGAGCTGTTTGCCATATCCAGTGTGGAACTGAAAACTTACTGGGAAGTTGTCCTGAGTAAGAGCCATTTTATTGCACATTTCCACAAAATGCTTCAGGTACTCTTCATCCAGGATCAGGTAAACAGGGACGTGCCGTCTGCTTGAGGCCTCCAGCAGGTCACACAGTATTTCCATGTCTGTAAACAGATCCATCACAATTGCTATCACCTAGGCAGGAGAAAAGAGGGGGGGGGGGAGGGGGGGAACAAGATACTGTTGAAATCTCATGCCCAAGTGAATTGCACTTTAAACTATGAAGTAAGTATTCAAACCTCCCAAGCTAGTGAGCGACTGTGGCCACACGAGCGGCTATTGATTCCGGACCTTTGTGTTTAACAGCCCTTACCCCACCATGGCAGAAAAAATCAGTTTTAACAGCTATGAAGACATTCCTCATCCAGCTCCCTCCTGTCTCATCTGTGAGTCACAGAAAGAAATAGCTGAAAGGGCAATGCACATGCACAGACTCTGAATGTCACTGATGCAACAACTATGTGTTGTCTTAAGCAAATATGCCAGAAATACGGCATGTAAACAGGAGAGCTGAGACTGCCCAAAATCGTTATTCAGTTGGTATGACTGACTCCATCGATGACTAGCATATTAAAATAAAGAAGTACCATATTTTTCAGGAAGGACACCCTGCCAGGTAAGGGAGAAGGTATCTTGATCAAGTATGTACATGTCCTTGCTCCAAGATTACATCCTAGGGGCGGCTAGGCAAAATCGTAGAATAACGTGTGTGGGAAGGATGCCTTCCCTTTCCCTGCTGGCAGCACTCTTGTTAATGCAGCCAGGATTCAAGTGATAGTTATGAAACCTAACAGTAGGGAGAAGGAATAACGCTAACATTATTTAAAAAAAAGAATTCAATAAAATCTGTCTCAGAAAAACGAAGACTTGTAAGATAAAGTCTCCAAGGGAGAGGGTTTAAAAAGGAAAATAATTTTAAAGAGAACTGCCAGTTCTTTAGAGAATGAGACTGAAGAAGGCCATGGCAACCCATCCCACTGTGGAGACAGGATGGGAGGCAGCAGAACATCTTGGCTAAATGAAATCTCCAGAAACTGGAAGGAAAATACAGAAAATAGAAGGTAGGTCATGACAAGTACCTATTACACGCGCGTTGACCCAAAACTAGAAAATTCAAAGTACAGTATGACCTGCAACCAGAACAATGGATCAAGGGAAATCAACCATAAATAAAGCTGTGACTGGAGACGCTGTTCCACTGTTCCTCACAGAGAGAGCCTGCCAGCAGACAACATCAAGGGCGGGACTGCTGGGATCGTCTGTTGGCCGTCACCATTAGTGACAGGCATCAGGGGGACATCTTAGAGAAGGAAGGATCAGGCAGGAGAGCACTTGCTGAGCTGGATGATTTGTCAGGCCTGACGCCCTTCACCCGATGGTGCTGGCGGAGCAATCTGTTAGCTTAGACCTTGAACCATTAACACTTAACAATGAGAACTCATGGAAGATGGCAACACACTGGGGGACTGAAAAAGTTAGTGAAGGATTTACCGACAGGCCAGCTTCATTTCAAAAGCTGAAAAAATAACAGACCTACTGATCAAGTACTTTAGTCCCAGCCTTTACCGTATCTTAGCAGTAATTAAGGTAACTGTTTGGTACTTGTAAATTGTGTGCACAACTCTGATTTTATGAGTTTCTGCACCTAGTAGAGGATGCCCAAATAAAGATGGCCCAAAAAGCACTGGGTTTTGGAGTGAAGCTCCGGTGGCATACTTTACCCTGTCACTCAATGTTCATGCCCCGCACTACACCTTGCACACAAAATGCGCGAGAGTTTGTTCTGCTGCTCATTGTTCACCCCGTGACGGGGTAGGAATCCTGTTTTTAAACACCTCCTCCGCCTGTGTTAGAGCACGGCCATGAATGCAGTCCTCCATAGTCCAAATCACCCTATGGAGCGGACCATGAGGGTGAGCTTTCCTCTGCCACTTTTGCCCAGCTGCTTCTCTTCAAACAGAGAGTTCAATGCAGAGGACAGCAGTGAGGTTGACTTCTAAATGTGCAGAGGTTCAAGCTTTAAATAGGAGCAGGCTGAATCACGTTTGCGGGTCTGACCTGGAATAGCTTCAGAAAAGAGTAGAGGAGCTCCAAGTATCACTGCCCTTGGATGTGGGGACAGGCTCACGTTTCTGTTCCAGACTGGCATGCTGGCCCCAGGTCACCCACTGCCCAGCAGCTCTTCTGCTGTTTTCCTTAATAAATTGCCTCTTTCCAGGCTCATTTTCATGGTCTAGGCACTGAGTGGAGGCAGCTGCTATGGGCAGAGCAGGGCTCCATTGGCTTCCCCATGATCTCCTGCACAATCTTTTGCTTGGCCAGCTGGCTCCTCTCAGCCCCGCTCTGCCTGCACACACCATGGAGAGACCGTCTGCACCAGAGCCGTGGCAGAGTTGGGCAGCAATGTCAAATGGTTGCATCCTGCTCCCTTGGGGATTTATCCCTTTTGCAGATGGACAAGATTTCTTGGCTCTGTATGGTTTGTCCCCAAAGACCATCTCTGCGATGATGCCTTAAACACCGTCATTGGTCCTCAACAACTTGCCTCAACAACTGACCCCTGGCCCAGGCCACCACAGCAGGGTTTCGGGAAGAACCTTCCTGGAGGCTAGTTTGATCCCAGACATCCACATGGGACACAAGGCAGCTGTCATCAAGAGGTAAAAGTCATTCCTACTGTCCAGGCGAAAACCACATCTCCACCCTCTCACCCTGGCCTTGGGAAATACAGGCTTCAGACTCTGACTCCAAAGGGCACCTCTTTTGTAACCCTCATCAGTGGTGTTTTCCCAGAAGCCTTATGAGGCTCTGGCAAACTCTTCTCCCCTCCTGAAAGGTGCCCATCTGGCACGGACGGCAGCATCAGCCCCGGAAGAGCCCTGGAAGCAACAAGAAGCATCTTTAACTTCCCAAATTAATGTTGCTGCTGGGCTATCAGCAT
The DNA here is from genome assembly GCF_028500815.1 of Rissa tridactyla. Lineage (NCBI taxonomy): Eukaryota > Metazoa > Chordata > Aves > Charadriiformes > Laridae > Rissa > Rissa tridactyla. The sequence continues at coordinate 18,722,878 of NC_071477.1, forward strand.
TAGGTACTGCTGAGACCCACACAAAAAAGCAGGACTCCACCACGTCTTTCCACATTGGCCTTCAGCCAAAACCAAAGGCAATTCAGCCAAATGACTTTGATGGGTCACCCATTCTCTAATGATGAAGCACCAAGAAAAAAACCATAGCCTGAACCTTGTGTGAGGCCTCAGGCAAGTCCCTCTCAGCCACATTTGCCTCACGATATTCCAGCTCACCTCAAGCTCAGGTCTGGGGCAGGCTTGGCCCTGGAGACAATCTAAACTTGGCTTGGGAAGTCAGTATGGCGGAGTCGAGAGACACTGACACTCTTTTGTCCCCAGACCCCATGCGCCCAGAGGCACTGCTTGCGCCTGCGTGTGCAGAAGGTCCACACCATCTCATGTTTCTCTACTACTGCTCACAGGCTTTGGCAGAGTTCGGGCCTGTTGCTTGCCCCAAAATAGCAGTGCCAGTCCGCAGTGCTGGCTGCGAGAGGGATGGGGCTGAGCAGGCAGTAGCACGGCTGCGTGTGGCAGGTCTGGCACAGGGCCGCCCCTGGCACCCCGTGCCCTGGGCTGGGTGCAGCTGGCTGCCAGGCAGACTTGCATCTCCTGGCAGCCTCCTGGCAGGGCCTTGGCGTCAGCACGGGAGCAAGCGCTCCAGGCAGTGGGACACCAGCTTGTGCAAGCTGGGTGGAGCCTTGCGTGATAGTCAGACTCATGTTTTCCAAAGCGGGTTTTCACTTGGCATCAGGAGGTGGAACAGGCTGTCCCTCTACTCACGGCCTCCTCGCATGTGATCCCGTCACAGGAGGGATTTGGGTAGAGTTGCTCCCGGTGGGCAAGCAGGCGCAGACAATGTCGGGAAAGAAGGCTGTCAGCCCCACGTGCGCTGCAGTGTGCAGTGAGGAGAGAGGGGAGGTTGTGCCCAGCCGCAGGCTCACATGGTGGAGGTGCAGGCACCGATGGTGGGGCTGGTCATTCCAAGTTATGGCTGTGACAGGACAACGGTAAGAGCCACCCAGATCACCACATCCTCTTGGTAAACAAAGCAGGCAGCTCTTATAATAACATCAGCTGTACCCCAAAGCCAAGAAGTTTTGGGGAAAGAAGACCCTGTAAGTCTTCCCCTTGAAGCCTCCTATGAACGTATTGTCACAAAAGTGAGGTTTAAAGCCTCAAAGATTATTTCCAACAGCTCTATAAAGCGGTGGAAGTTGGGTACCTAAGTACCATCTCCAGTTCAGGTTCCTGACAACTCGTGTCTCACGTGTAAAAGCCTTGGGCATTTAAGTCAATGTGGCCTTACAAACCTAAGCAACGCACATCCAGTGCCTCCACCCCCTCGGCTTCAGTGGTAGGAGCCACAAGGCTGGGGCTGTCTCTGAGCATCCCGTTCCTCACCATGCTGATCACGGCCTCCAAGCCCATGGCACAGCCTTGGCGGATCAGGCCACTGCAAAGACGCAGCTGCCCCACAGGCTCTAGAGAACTCACCCCTTCCCATTGTGGGGTTAAACCATGACATTTCTAAATCCACTTCTGTAAACTCACAATTCAGCAATTACTGCAGTCATCGCTTTGGGAATTACAGCACTTACCAGCACCCCACCGGGGTTGCCATCTGTCTGGTTTCTAACCAGCACAGCTGGTTTTACTGGTATTTGCCAATAGCAGTGTGGTTTTGGTCATTACTGTAATGGTGCCATTTGAAGTGACACATTGCTTCTCTGGGGGACCACAAGCGACCCTTCTGCCATCGCACGCAAACGCAGACGTGCAGCCTGTGTCGGAGTTGTACAAGAGGGGTGAAAGAAGCAGCACGGACAGTTCAAAATAGATTGGAGCTCATCCAACAAAGGTAAAATTGTAATGGTATTATCAAATGAAGGCTGAGGTGTGGCTGCACTGCATCTCCTTATGTCTGCAAAGAGAAAAGCTCAAATCTGAACATACATCTTCAAAGACAGCTGGTTAAATACAGCAAAGTAGAAAGACAAACTGCACCAGCACAAGGTACCAATAAAACAAATGCCCCTTTTTGCTGATTTGTCAGTACAAATATGCTGTCGCAAAATAAGTCGGCTGATGTTGTTCTGTACGACTGTACAGGAGAAAACAGCAAACGGCATTTTGAGACATGCGCCTTCCTGTCTACAGGACCCGGGAAAAGTGTTCGGGGATCTCAACACCTTTCCCACATCCCACCAGCGCTCCATCCCCCTTCTGTGTTAGCTGTAACCACACAGGAGGAGAATACCCTGAAGGAGGGATGTGTGACAAGGGCTTAAAGTCTATTGGGGAAAATATTTGAAATGCAGAAACAACAGCTGAAAAGCTAAAAAGCAAGTGGTTCTCCACACGGTTGCTACTGGCACTTCAAGCAAAAGATGTTTTTACCTCTGGTTGCTCTTTACTCATTAAAAGACATTTAGGTAACATCCTTTTGGATGGTTTGATGAGCAAAATGACTCAGTAACTACTTAAAGATGCGTAACTGCGGTTGTGAATGAGCTCGAACTGCTGTCAATGATAGAGTTAATCATGGGAAGCACTGTCCAGAGCTGCCAACCTGGAAGCCAGTAAAACACCAGTAATAAACAAATAAGATGGTTGAAAACTTATTCTCACATTTCATGCAACAGTCAAAAACACTGCGTGAAAATCCCCAGCTTGAACATAAAGGCCTGAAGATTGTGCTTTAGCTCATGTGCTTTAGGCAACCCTGCTCTAGCAGGGGAGTTGGACTAGATGATCTCTAGAGGTCCCTTCCAACTCTGAAGATTCCGTGATTCCGTGATTGTAGGGGAGATTTAGATTGGATATCAGGAAGAAATTCTTTGCTGTGAGGCTGGTTAGACCCTGGCCCAGGTTGCCCAGAGAAGCTGTGGCTGCCCCATCCCTGGAGGGGTTCAAGGCCAGGTTAGACGGGGCTTGGAGCAACCTGGGCTGGTGGGAGGTGTCCCTGCCCAGGGCAGGGGGTGGAACAAGATGATCTTTAAGGTCCCTTCCAACCCAAACCATTCTATGATTCTATTCTATGAGTCTCTTGTCGGTGCTTTTTCAAGCCAACCCAAAAAAGCAGAAAGCTCAAAATGTACTTGAAGTCCAAATAAAGTACCTACTGTCTGGGCAACCTCCCTGCAGCAATAGAGAAGTTCCTGTGAGCTGAGAAAGCAGAAAGACATTTTTTGTGTGGTTTGAAGGATCATAATACCGTGGGAGATCCGGGACACATGCTAAGTGACAAGGGGACATTTCTTAGTAGTCATTTACCCTGTGCATTCTGCCATGACTACGTCTTAATCCCCATTGCTGAAAAGTAATATGGATTACTCACACTAAGTGTCACAGGACTTTCCAGATCATTTAAGAGATCATAAATCAGCTGTCTGCAAGGACAAATAGAGCTTTTTGTCATTTACTTCCTGGACAAAACTTCCTGTATTTGCCTACAAAGGTGCAAGAGAAGTTCAGGCATTAAGCGGTGGCTGCTTCCAACTGAGCAGGAGCTTACATGGCAAAACGCTCTTCTTTTGGACAAAAGAAATAAAGATCCCCCTTTACTTCATATCGTGCCCAGATTCCAAGGATATGCGGTCCTGTGGTGATGCCGCACAGCGATTGGAGCTGCTGCGTGGCCCCACTCTCGTCTGCTGGAGACAACATACCTTTGCTCAACTCTGCAGATGGTGACAGAAGAAAACACTTCAGCTCAGCCTGCCTGGAACAGCTCGTGTTCTAGACACAGCTGAAGGCCAGGCTTAACAACGCTTTATCTCCCACCTTCTGCGCTAGGCAGTAATGAATTTAAGGAGTGACGATAAAGTTAAATAAGAAACTATGGAGTGATAAGAGAAATTGCCTAGAAGCTGACTAGTTAAAAGTGAACTTTGCACTAAAAGTTTACTCAGTATCTCCACACTATTGAAATGAAATACTACAAAAGAAAATGAACATGGAACAGATGAAAAGAATCATAAAGAGGACAAAGACAATAAAAGCTGAAAATGTGTCTGAGATACAGTTGTCTGAGCTGCTACTTTAGCACACGGTATAGTGGCAAAGCAAAAAGAGACAAGAAGGAGCGTAATTTAGTGAGTAAATTCAAGCCAGGATTGTGCTTGGTAGGCAGGTATTGCAGTCATCTAGTTTTTATTACATCCGAGGGTTGGCAATCTCTACCCAGCAGAAACCGTGTGGCGGGGCAAAACGGGCTGGTCTTACTCATCCTCAGAGAGGCACAGACATCAAGTCTAGAAGATACGATGATGCATTCTGACCTACTGCAAGCCACAGGCAGGGAGTTTCAGTCCCGCAAGTTTACTCAGGTCCTACGTTCTCCCACTCTCCACCAGTGGTATCCTCTTCTCCTGCTTAACATGATGTCCAGGGGCCGAGAAAAACCCTGGCCGTGCAAATTCCCTGGCAGAGGGCAGAAGGGCTGGCTGGGCCACACTTGCCAGCTGAGGACGGCTAAGCCTTAATGCTGCGTGTCCTGCCACTCACTCGTGCCGGGCTTCGGCACCGCGCTCTGCGCACCCGCAAACGGAGATGCAGAGTGCCTTGCAGGGCACTGCCGGTGTGACATTTTCCCAGGCAGAAAGAAATTACAGGAAAGGAAAGGAGAAGGAACAGTTAGAGGTCTGCTAGAGAAAAAGCAGTCACATTGTGAGATCAGCCGCACAGCTCGGGGCTGTGAGACCAGCCACCAGGACTCGGGTGCTGCAGCACAAGACCCCACTCCAGGCACGCAGCTCTATACATACCGTCCGTGCCCGGCTGATCAGAGACCGGAGCAAATCCTTAATGCTGTTAGCTTTGTTTCTTTGGAAAATCACAGTGGCTTGAGTCTGGCCAGACACCGTGAGGAACGGCGTCCCTGGCCACCCCAGCTCCAGCTCTGGAGGGTGCACATCAGACATGAGTGGGAAGTAGGTGCCAGATGTTAGTTCGGAGTTGAGGGAGGACCCGTCTCCAGTGTCCACATTGCCAGGATCAGCCTCTTTGTCTCTCATTGCACTGGGATCCGGAACGCTTTGGTTTCTCTGATGGCTCATATATTCCATGTCCAGGGTGGAAAGGAAAGGCAGCTCCCGTTCCTCAGCGATGGCACTCAGGTAGCCGCGTTCCCCCTGCTCGAGAAAGGCGTCTGTGGCAAGCCGGGCTGTTTCACTGTGCTGGAGCACCAATGGGGTGGCCTCCCTCCACCACGGCTTCTTCAGTTGCTCCAGGCGGCTCTTCAGTGGCCCAGATGCCCCTTGCTGGCCCCCATAGCTGCGGTGGAACTGGGGTCTCACCTCTACTGCTAAGTAGTTGAACATGACCAGAGCTGTTGATGCCAAGAAGTGCCTCTCCAGCTGGATTAGTCCCCTGTCCGACCCCAGGTCTCTTCTGGTCCTCTTGCACTCCTGAGCTCCTCCCAACAGGTTCCTTCAGGACTCAGCGTGAGCTCTGCTCCTCCGCTTGGGAGTTAATCACCAGGTACAGCCGCCCACGCTGGGGGAGGAGCTGGCTTTCCCTCACTTGGCTTCCTCAGAAACACACCTGATACTTGGTGCTTAGAGTATCCCTTTTGCAAGGGGAGGAAGATCAGCCCTTCGAGCTGCTCCTGCCCTTTCCTTGTAACTGATTTCGCGTACTGCCCTCGCCTTCCCTCCCGAGAGGTCCCCACCCTGGGCCGAGCAGGCTCTAACCTGTTTTGTCCCTCATTGTGCTCACAGTGGAAATGCAGATGCTGAAACTTGTTCCTCTTGAAATTTGCTCCAAATCAAACATGCTTCTCAGTGTCAGTTATAATGAAATACAAATATCCCGAGTGGATAATCAGACCCGGCCAAGAAACTCATTTATCCCTGAACCACAGCTAATGCCCCTCCTTCGTGTTTCTTGAGAGCCTGGGCTCTGGTAGGCTGGCACCCGGCAAAAAAGCCAAAACATCATCTTTTTTGATATCCCAGGGTCACAGTATTGGTATGAAGCACAGCAGGAACCTTAGCACAGCTCAGATACCACAGGGTACAGGAGCAACAGCTCATGTGGTCTTTTAGCATCTCCCCAGAGATCCTTCACGGGAGGGACTTTCAAACTTAGGAGCCTGGTGCTGCGTGAGTGATGATAGCGTCCACATGCTGTGTATTCTGGGATTAGTTAATTCCAGCTTCCCCAAAGCATCATGGAGCTATTTCTGGAGAAACAGTACGGGCAGACATTAATACGTGATTTAAAGCGCCGTGTTTGGAATGCACCGCCCGGAACACAGCACAGTACGCAAAAAACTGTGCAGAGGAAGCCCAGCGGAGTCCCCAGCCTGCACCGCGGGCCTCCCCCAGCACGCTCAGCTCACTTACCCTGCAGCTACTCAACCCCACAGAGGCTAAATAGGGAATGAAGAACTGGCTGGATACTTGATCTAATCAGCTAAGCTTTTATCTGCAAGTTACAAAACCTCCGTAGATTGAACTCATCCAGGCTAAATTAAGTCATCTAAAAGCTAAATGTCTGCTTTCTAATAATCACCAAGTCAATGAAGAGAGACAGCCGTGCCTAAGTGTGAACCACCACATTCAGGCACCAAGTCGGCTGGGATGGATCATGTCCCCAGGGGACTCTCCCTCTCCATGGACTACAGTTGGAGCAGGACGATTAGTTCAGATTAGCTGTCTGGTCTTTAGATCCCTGAAGTCAGAATAAGCTCCTACTGGGACTGTGCAAACTGCAACAACAGAAGCAAAGGAACATTCAGTCAGAAAATTTAAGTTGCCAGCCAGAGCTGTGCCGCAAGTGCAAACTGAGCAGCTGCGGACAGAAGATACGGAATAAAAGTATAAAGCTGCTGCCATAGAAGTGTTACAGGTGTAAATCAGTGTTAGAGCAGTTTAAAAAATAATATTAACTTAAAATGTGAGATGAACAGCCAAACACAATGTAAGGAAATTTGGGGGAAAAACGAAGGGGCTGTAACATGATGGGCCTTTTTCTGGAGCTGCTTTGCTTGGTGGTAACATAAAAGAAGGGTCACATCACCTGACTTTTTGCCTTGCTAAAGAGCGGAAAAAAGTAATCGAATGCATGTTTTCTGCCAGATAAACAACTGATTCTCTAAAGCAAAGGGATTTCCACTGACTGCAGATGGTGTTTGGTAATGATCTACTCTCCCTCCAGTAATTTCTCGTGGACCTCAGCACATGAAAGCACAAATGATGTAAACATCTCCAGCCGAGCTCGTCAGGTTGGGCTTCTTCAACGGTGGTGGGGAGCAGCAGCTCTCCAGGAAGCGAGTTCCCTTACCCTGCAGCAGGCATCTGAAACAGGCCAGGTGGAATGGGCCACGGAAGGGCTTATCACTCCCCACGGAGCAGAAGGAGAGCTTGGGCTGCCCGAGTCAGCAGCAGAGGTTTACCATGCAGACATCTAAAATTAGATGAGAGGTGTCCTGTCCCTGCTGTCTGGCAAAGAGATAAGTGGCTGTAATTGTCACTCCACAGACTGGTTGCCAACACAGGATGTGGGAATCCCATCAGCCGGTTTTTACCAGCTAAAAGCTAAAAGGATCTTATCTGGAAGCGTTGTCTACAATCAACAGAGAATGACAAGGGGAAAATTCTCCCTGGCTAAACGCACACCCCAGGTCCCACTTCCAAGTCAGTGTCCCTAGGTAGCTGTAGTCTGGCTGATAGCCCAGCTCAGTCGGGATCCAAGCATTAGGCAATACTGCGTTCTTGTGTCCCACTACAGACGTTCTTGGAGCTCACCAAACACAAACACCTCGCCTGGGCTTTCCACAAAATGTACCTGCTGCTTCCTCTTCAAGCACAAATGGCAGGGAGCCTGCCAACTTGTTTCACGATAGTAGAGTTCTTGGAGAGCACTCCCCCAGGAACGCAAGAAGCCAGATTTGCTTTTCCCCCCTCTCCTTATTTCAGACCGAAACCCACATCTTCCACCACAAAACCTTGTGCTGCTCAAACACGCTTATCTATAGGCATTTCTGGAAGGCACCTGCAGAGCAACGTTCCACTGTGCAGAACTGACTGGCTAGACGTAAGCAGCAAGCACAGCTAGATGAGAAAAGTCCAAATTTTAGTTACTGCGCTGAGATCTGTGTCACTGCTGAACTCACAGAGCAGTGAGGCGGCAAGTTTTTGTCTGAGGTTCCTGAACACGGCGTTACAGAACCGTTCTTCTAAACACAGCAGCAGCACACAAATTCCTTGTTTCATTTTTTTCTCTTCGTATGTTAAGACTCCTACAAGTCAGGGGAGAGGCAGCTTTGCACCCAGCAGAAGGAGGGCACAGGACACCGGTTGCCAGCTGTAGGCCAAACAATTCTAACCACTCCCGATGGCAGGGAAGGTGGACAACCCGACCTCCTCCACTGGCTCCCTGCTCAGTCCTGCGCCCAGCATGTAAGTTCTTTCCCGTTGCCGCTCTGAGGTGCCCACCACCCACGTGCCACGTAGGGAAGCCAATGTGGGGTGGGCTCTGGTGGCCCTCCAAGGTCCAGCCCTGAGCTGCTCGGGGTGCCGGTTCACAGCTGTCGTGAGAAGGACCACAGCGTGCCTCTTCCCCGGGCTGCTCCCCTGTACGGAACACGTGAAAAAGCACTTTCAGACAACCTCTTCCTTCTCTCCTTCCAAAGGAAATACACAGAAATACAACTGGGCATTGTCACACCAGTGGGTCTAGTTACCAGCAGGAAGAGGGTACGAAGGGAAGGATGTGGGACAATGAGCAAATCCTCCTAAGATGCCTGGCTTCGACAGGATGTGGAGCAGCCCAGGAGGCTGGCAGGTGGGACGAGGAATGAACGAGCCCAGCTCACTCTTTTAGTCAGTGACATAATCATTAATGAAGGCTTTGCATATGCCAGACTCCGTGCTTCCTAAATAAGCGTAAAGGAGCTCTTACCTCCTGGGAGAGCTGCAGCAGCACATCAACACCAACAGGACCCAGCCTCAGTAACAGGTTGCAGGGTCCTCCTACATGAACGTACGTCCCTGCACGAGACAATAAGAACAGGACAGTGGATATTTCTGGCTCCTGCACGCAAGTGCAGGAAATTGCTTACACCAGTCTGGCCCAGCCCCTCAAGCAGATCTGTTGCCACTTGACCTAAACTCCCTGGCAGCTCCCGGCATGTCACACCTGGAGCAGCCACTGAAATGCAACAGCAGAAGGTGGAATCACGCTCCTGTGAGCTCCTGCTCTGCATTCCCAGTGAAAGGATGAGGCCCAAATGTCTCTTCTGTCCCACAAATGAGCAGAGCAAGCTGTTAAGCAGGTTGAAGGACTGCAAGCAAAACGAGTACTCCCTCAACATGTTGAGCAACTTCAGGAAGAACGCATGTACAATGCACAGGACAGCCCTAAACACCTGGAGAAGGGGTAGTGGTAAAAAAAAGCTCACCAGAGGAGTCTGGGAAGGATCATGAGACTATTAATACGCGACTGGCCCATCCCAGCGCAGGAGGCCAGGCAGCCCAGGGCGCCCATGGGCAATACTCCCTGTGCAGGCAGAGAGGTGGATCCTTCACAAGCACAGCACGATTGTCCAAGCAGCAGAGCCTACCCCCAGCTCACCTTGAGCCTCAGGGTCTTTCTGATGTCCTTGACAACTTTCCCAGGCTCCTGCGTAAGCTCCTGCCCTCTCCTTGACTTCTCAGACATTCAGGAACAGACAGCCAGCGCTGAGGGGTAGGCTGTGCAGACACAACATGCACAAAAGATGAGGATATTGGTCCCTAAGGCACGCCGCAGAGCGGCAGATGTACCATCACCCAGACCACTGGAAGAGGTGTTAATCTCGCCACAGGACACCAATGGCCCTGTCGAGCCCGATGCAGCGCTGCTCAGCAGGAAGGATGGGGCACAGGTGCAAGGCAGTCTCTCGTAGAGAAAAGAGCAGAACAGTCTTGATTAGAGTTTATCATACAAGAAGGCAACAGAGATCAGACAAAGCCGGGCAAATGCGAAGAGGCAAATGGGGAGGGCAGGAGCCTCTACAGGGGAGTGTCTACCAAGAAAAGAGCTGCCACCAGCATCATCCAAAAAACCCCATGTACTAGGCCAAGACCACAACCAAACACCTGCAACGGGGCCCAAGAAGCTGGAGAACATCACAGCAGGCGACTGCTGTGTTCCTGGCACAACTCTAGTAGCGGAAGAGTTAGAAAGGCACTCGGTAATTTCTAGGTATTAACATTTATGAACTGCCAATGCTGGTATTTTTGTCTTCCTGGATGAAAGTACACACGGCCCAGTTTCGGAGCTGAAGACGGCAGTGAATTGCTCAGCGTACCTGTAGAGGGGACCAGCAAACTCCTCCAAACGCTCACCCAGTACTTCAGTTCATCTCCCAGATGCAGAAAACCTCTGCGACATGCTGAGGATTAAACTGGTCCCACAGAAATGCTACAAGTAGACTGCGCCAAGTCTATGTTGATTTGAATTTCTGAAAGTGGGCCTCCTCTGCAGGGTTTTGGAAGCTGGAGAGTGTGGAAAAATATGACCGTGTGTCACAGGGTATGGCGTGGCTCCCTCTACCCCTCTAAGTGGTGTCATGCAGTGGGACACATCACAGGGACCACGCTTGCAGAACCAGCCACCATGACAGGCTGAGAGAGCTGGGGGTGTTCAGCCTGGAGAAGAGAAGGCTCCGGGGAGACCTTAGAGCCCCTTCCAGTCCCTGAAGGATCCTACAGGAAAGCCGGGGAGGGACTGTTGGCAAGGGCATGTAGCAATAGGATGAGGGACAATGGTTTAAACTCGAGCAGGGCAGGGTTAGATTAGACATTAGGATGAAGTTCTTTACACTGAGGGTGGTGAGACACTGGCCCAGGTTGCCCAGAGAGGTGGGGGAGGCCCCGTCCCTGGAGACATTCAAGGCCGGGCCTGATGAGGCCCTGAGCAACCTGATCGAGTTCAAGATGTCCCTGCTCACTGCAGGGGGGTTGGACTAGATGGCCTTTAAAGGTCCCCTCCAACCCAACACATTCTATGTTCTATGATCCCCTGCCAGCTGATGCTTACCCACCCATGCCCTTGCTATTCTTCATCTACTCTACATTCATCTAATTTAAAGCTCTGGTGGAAAATTTTGCTCTTGCTCACATCTCCAATTTCTGCTTACCTTACTTGCCAAGCCAAAGGCAGAGTGAGACAAGTCCATGGGTAAGTCCAACTGCTATGTCAGTTCTGACCCGAGGGCTCGGTGGGGCAGAAGCACGACTACAAACCTCACTTGGTGGAAGACGAGGAGTTGGAAATCTGGGAAGTGGTAACTGCACTTTAACAGGGCTTAGGCACCTGGACAGCACAGGAAACACGGAGATCATCAAGGCCCCTGTGCTTTCTTTTCTGCTTACAGAAACAAGAAAGCCAAGTTCGAGCTGAAATAACGAGAGCTTCCTACAGGCTCATGGCTCTTGCTTTTAAGACACCTGAGCAAGTCAAGGGAACAAGTCCTTTGGAACAATAAGTGATGCCCAAATTCCATATACGAGATAGGAGCTCAGGTTGGATGATGAAGTGCTCAACACGGCTCCTTCCAGAAGAAACACGCAGCCATATATTCACTTAAAATACACTAAGTGTCCTCAAGCCAATGCTCTGAGACCACTTTCAAAAAACCCAACCGCATAGACAAAGATCTGTCCATAAGCAAAATAACTTCAATCATTCCCTCTGCAAAATCCTCGAAAACAGGAAAAGATGGGCTTTTCAATGTTTGGTTAAGACCCCTGCGTTCTGCTGCACGTGAGGCAGTACTATACACGGGCAGCATTTTTACCTGCTAATCGCGGCTGCTGTGATGCTTGCAAGGTGCAGGTTTTGCTACTGGGAATGCATTCTCTCGCAAGGACTGTAAATTCTGGTTGTAAAGATGTCTTATACATAAGATACAGGCAAGGCACATTTCTCGCCTATTGGCACGCCACCCCCAAGAGTAAGAGAGAGGGTCATATTCTACATCCAAAGCCCGTCTCCAGGTAACTCATGGCTGGGAAGCAAAGTCTTCTCTTGTCCTACGTAGCCTCCGGTGTACTTTTCCTCTTTAACAGATCACCCTTTTAATTCATAGACAGTTTCTGCCTTATTCTCTTAACAGGCCCCGCACACTCCTGGCCAAAACACACCCTGAGCGCTGGCTCGGCTCTGCAACAGCAGGGGGTGGTGAAGGCATTTATGGAACAAGCAGAGCACTATGATTATAGGCCTTTATTCTCATATTAATAAAAAGCACAAAAGCAGATGCCAGGGACCATAATCCGGCTCCGTGATTTCTGGAGCCTCCTGCCCATAAATACAGGAGGAGGTTCGATGCTGACTGCGCAGCTGCCCCGCAGTGGGAACACAAAGACATTGTCACCTCCAGCCTCGTGGTCCACGCATCCCGCCACCTTGCTGGCTTCACGGCCCCAGCACCACAGACGCTGCACGAGCACCAGGCTGGATGGTGGTGTTCTCCCGGCCCCGTGTTCCCATGGCATGGATAACACGAGCCCAGGTTTAAATTACATAGCAGGAAAGGGGTTAAAGTTTAAACGACTGTTTTGTATATGAATTAACGTATGTAGCTTTGAGCCAAAATATCTACCATTAATTTTTCCACCTATTTCAGGAGCAGTAAGATACACAAAGTAAAGTTTATTTTGGTACTTGGTATACTTCACTCTCATTAAAAATAAATTAATCAGCAAATTCCTACGCAGCTCAGTCTTCCTTTATGTAAATACAACCCAGCTGTAATGAATTACAAGGTGTTATTATCTCACACACACTGTATAATACTTCACACATAAGAGGTTTCTCTGCTTAGCTCAGCTTTCAACAAAAGCATCTTAAATAAACTGCAAGCAAGTTGTTTGGTCTGTAATGTTTTCACAGAGAAGGGATACACCTCACACATAGAGGGTTTCTTTACATGACTCATTTTATAACAAGTTAAACGGAGGAAGTTCGCCTTGGAAAAAAAATAACAAAATGCCTTTTTTATACACAGAAGGCTCCCTAAGAGAAGATTTAAAAAAAAAAAAAAAAAAAAAAAAAAAAAGGCAAGCCAGTGTTTGGGAGCCTATATTCTGCATCCCGCTGCTCTTTACACAGAGAAGGGATGTCAAATATTCCCCAAAACACACAACATGAAGAAAGCAGCTTCAGAGGAAGAACAGGCACAGCCAGGCACAGCCGCGCTTTCACCAGATTAAGGAGTCACAAATTAAGGATTAATTTCACAAATTAAGCACTACCACCTCTGACTTTTGTTTAATAGTTTTATTAGGAATAAATCCTGATATTATAGGGCTTATTCTTATCAAAAGCACAGAGGGCACAGAAAACACATACCCATTCAATGTCGCCCAGACTGACATTTATTATGGAGTAGGATTTTAGACAGGAGAGAAATGAAAACTGTTTTTGTCACTGACCTGGAAACAGCCCGGTGAACCATCCCCCTGCGCGGTGCACCTCGGCCTCCGCTGACCTCATCAGCGGAGCTCTTGCTCCTGTAATTACTACCTTGGCGTCATCTGCCTGCACGGCCACATAAAGTTTTCACTGGCGTTGACAGGTCTTGTTAAAAGGCCCTGGACCACTGCTTTGGGGGAGGGAGGACAGCACGGTCCCGTCCCACCGAGAGCCATGGGCAGAACCAGGGAAGTTCTTTTCATAAAGGAATTCTTAGACTACAACTCTAAAGAGAACATGGAAATATCAGCAAGGCAGACTGAAATACCGAGTATCTGAGGCAGATATTAGCGACAGCCCAGCCACAATTTTGGACTTTATTCTCATTATAACAACAAGAGTCGTAGGGGATTACTAGGGACTGTGCATTATTCTTTGCATCCTCCTATCCCTGTGCAACACAGCAGAGAGTTCCTAAAAAGGATTTTCACAGAAAACCCTTCAGAATCTGTTAAAGCAATTCTTAACTCCACTAAAGCAAAAACGGACCATTCCGTCTTGATAGCAGGCTTTTAAAATACATTAACATCTAATAGGCAAAGCTCAGATTTGCATTCACCACCATTCAGCGAGCAGAGGAACACTGCTGTGTCTCCATGTAGCAGCTCTCCAAAGAAGGCAAAGGACAGCAGTGTCTCCTTGAGATAACTCTAAGTCATGGTAAAACATCTGGTTCCCTAAAGACAGAAGGCAGGTCTTTCAGTTTGTCAGCGAGGAGCCCTCGGTGCCATAAAAAGGGCAGAGGTTCTCAAACCAACTAGCATTTATTGGCAGGTGAATATTCAGAAGAGTACAGCTGTCCCATCTGCTACTGAGTCACCACGGATAGGACATCTAATTACATATTTTCTTTTCAACAGCAGATTTTCCTTCCTGACCCCACTGATAGAAGTGGCAGGCGCCGGCGCCCTCAGAGTCCTTCGTCATTGTAAACAGGGGAATGGGGCTTGAGGATGCTGCGGGCGTTGCTCTCCACCAGCGGCCGCCAGCTCACCTCGCCCGTCAGCAGCAGGTCCTCCCCGCTCAGCGCATCCAGGTGCTGCACCTGCAAGGACAGGACATTAGCGCAAGGTGTCCCATCACCCATTCAAGCTCCTCAGGAGCTACGTAAACCATAAAGCAAGCAGTACAGGGAGATTTTAGTGTACTTTGACATTTGGATGAGGTAGAGGTAGACCTAAAGAGATAATTGAGGACTGCGTAAGTGTCATGGAAAGGCTGGGAGATAAGTATCTGCAGATCCACTGGAGTTAACTGCGTAAGGCCTTCTCCTAACACCTTAGCTAATGCTTCCTCTGAAAGTTTGGCAACACGACAAAGAAGCACCACACAAAGCTGACACGAGTCATTTCATCTTCCTGGCAGTTAATTCAGATGACAGACTGTAGTACCATCACCTACATGGAGTGCCCTCATAAAAGGGTTTCGCATAGACCAAAACTACAGAAAAAAAGCCCAACCAGCAGGGAGCATCTAGTGACAGGGCATGCTCTAGTGACAGAGATTGTAGAGGGTTTTTTTTTTTTTTTGGGGTGTGTGTATGGTTGGACTTGATGATCTCAAAGGTCCTTTCCAACCATGAAGATTCCATGATTCTATGATCTGAGAGTTATAATATAAAAGCACGTGAGCTGGAGGAGATGAGCATGGAATGAACACTCATTCTCGCAATACAAGAAATACTTGGGACCAAACGAAATTTTAAGGTGCAATGTAAGCAAAATAAAAAACCTCTTCTCACATACCATAGGGTGAACCTGCTGCCACAGGACACTGCAAAGGGACGGGGCGGGGAGTGAGGGGGGAAGGGGGAAAAAGTCCATCAAGGGTCAGTAAAAGACAAAACCACCACCTCTGGCTCAGGAATTCTGTGAACAAAGATTGCTAGGAGAGCTGACCAGGGAAATAGTACACATGCTTGCCCTGTTACTGCATTCTTCTCTGGCATCTGCTAATAGCCACTGTTAAAGACAGGATCAGCAAGAAATTGTGGGAAAGACCTCATACACCATGCTTACTACAAACAAAAGGTAATTCAACCAGGAATTTCTCAAGAGAGGAAAGAATACACCAATGGCCACAGAGGGTCAGACCAAAGAGCCACCTAAGCACAATATCTTGTTTCTGACAGTCATCAACAGGGGATCCCCCAGGAGCAGTTACATACAATGCATGCAGCCAATGTTATTTTCCTTGTTTATTTTCCCTTCCTCTCAAAATTTGTTAGGTTGGGGATTTTGAGCTGGAAGTGGTTGTGGATTTAATAGCCCTGCACACGCTTCTCTTCCATGAACCTTGCCACTGGGTTTGGGACCCACCTGCAATCGTAGCATCCCAAACAACCTGCGTCTACATTACGTGCCCACCTTCTTGTATCAGTAAACAGCCTTTCCTTGCTCACCTTTCACATGCCTTCAAGATTTCCCAGAGCTGTCTCATATGCTTTCTCAGCTGTTTTTCAGGCACATCCTACTCATTGCTAACAAAGGAGCTGTTTCATGTCGCCCTTACGTTTCTTCTCTGAGCCGTCTTCAGTTCAGTATTTATCTTTCTTGATGGTCAGAATCCAAACTATACACATTATTCAAGATCACAAGGGTACCATGGATTTAAAAAGTGGCATGACAACACTATTTTCTGTGTTCCTTCCTTAGTAGTTCTGAGCATTTGTTTTACTTTTTTTTTTTTTAAACACTACAGAGTGCTGAGCTGACATTTTGATAATACAATTACAATCTCAAGGACTCATTCCTGTGTGGTACCAGACAGTTTAGAGCTCATCGATACGTATGTACAGCTCAGACTGTTTTTCAAGGGCACCACTTCAGAGCTGTCTACAGGAATGCCCTGCCCTCACGGGAGCTGCGTCGACTCTTCCCCAGTGTGCCACGCTCATCTGTGTGGTCACTGCTGACGGCTTCTGTCCTATCCTTTGCTTGAACATACAGAAGTGCAACAAATTCCCCACTTGGCAGTATATTGTCCCAAATTACATACTTTTTATATGTGTTTGCTCCCTGCCAATCTTCAGTTTTGAACTTTCCTATAGCCTAACTGATATTAAGCATTAAATTACGTCTGTCCCTCCTGAGAAGCCCTCTAGCATTCCAGAAGCGGCCTCAATCCCTTACAAAGTTCAGCCCTTTACTTCCCTTTACACACGCTGAAAGACCCTCTCTCCAAATCTCTATCTGGTCCTGAATACAGTACTGGAAACATTACGGAGAATGCTGTTGTGGAAGTTCTGGTCTGCAATTCCCTGTCCAACAGCCCACACTCTTCCTCCAGAAACCCCCCTTACCCCTTTTCTGTCTTTGGTACCCACCTGGACTGTACCCTACCAATATTTCCTAGAAGCCTGGTTTACAAACCTCCTAAGGGCTGAGAGGACAAACACTACTTGATATTGTTTCCTCCAGGTAATAACTGAAAGAAACAGAAATAATTCTGGAAAACAAAACCTTTTACTTCTTTCCCACAAAGATCACCAGGAGACTTTCAAGCTCTGTGTGCTATTTCATTACGAAGAGGATCCCAACTCCGCAACATCAGTTATAGTTCTACAACAAGCTGCAGCCCATTTCTGACACATTTTGTCACGCCCCTCCGTAGCACAGGTCCAGAAAAAGATGCGCAGAATTGCTTTCAATATTCTGTGAATTTCTCTGCAGTCGTTTTTCATCGAACTGCAATAAGTATCAGCGAGTTTTTACCATTGAATACAAAAATCAGTTATGTTTATGAGGAGAACTGAGGGAACTGAGCTGCGTAGTATGCAAGCAATAAAAACAAATATTTAACATTCTAAACAAGAGAATGAAGAGAAGTCACCCTACGAGCTGTATTTTACCTGTTTGCGCACGTACTCTACAAGTAATTCCAGATGCCGAGGGTCCTCACAGTTCTTGTTAAAAAGGTTTCTCCAAAGAGCTGCCGCCAGGACGTGATCATCAGACAAGATTCCCTAAAGGAAGAGCAGAGGGGGGTTAAAAACTGCCCGTGAAGAGGGTCTGAACACAAGGCAAGCACCTTGCTCTGTTCAGCGACTAACAGTATTAGCTGACTCAAAGCCCACAGCTGCTATGGACTGTACCTACGAACAGGCATCAACATCACTCTTTCCCAGAATGGAAAAACAATCCTGGCCTTAAATTAATTTACAGAGCAGCCTCTAACAAATATTCTGGCAAGTTAATTTGGAAAAAAACTGGGTCAGGGTATTCCTAATGTAGCAGCCGATAATTGCTTTTCTTCATTATGAAATGTTTACCATAAAAATTTTGGCGTTACAGAGAAGAGAACACAGAATTGTGTGAAGCCCATGACACTTGGAAAAGGAAAAATAAAGGGTATTTAATACAATGTTGCAGAAATGTAGTCAGGACTTTGCTTTTTGCTTTGCTTTTCTGTTTTTCCTTCTAAATGGAGAGAACTCTTCCTCGTCAAGAACTATCTAGATTTTTCCAGTTAAATCTAATATTAAATTTGGCTTACACAAGCATCACATCCATGAGTGCTTTTTGTCTAAGTTCTCTCCCACTTTTATTGTCTTTTTAGGTTATGTGGTGTTGTCACCACATAACTCCTGTCTTCTGCTAACGCGTTTGCCAACAGCGAGACAGGCCTTCAAAATATTCAGTTAAAAATAAAAAAGGTCAACATTTGTCTTTAATTTAACCAGACATTTTGTTTCCAAAAAAAGAGTGTCAACAAAAAGAGAAAAGAAAAAAAAACAGACACAGGCAGACACATCCCAGCTATACCTAAAACTAGGTTAAAGACTTGCATGCATAACATCGTCCACAACTCTATGAAGTTTACATTTACAAGATATTAATAACGCAAATCACCATGCAAAAAATAACATCACCATGTGAATAAGAAGAGCATCTGAACAGCAACACCCACTACAGCAAAAAAATGACTAAAAAGAGATGATGTAATTGTGTTTCCTTTTTGAAAGTCCTGCAGACACAGTGGTGCTTTTGCCTCCCCATATTATTATATACTTCCTATAAATGCCCTCTCACACAGACTCCCCATAAATACTCCCTTTGATTTCAAAGTATAGCCCAGTACTATGGGATTCAGAGGGAGGAAATGATTTACTGACCGTCAAGCAGTGACGGTGAAGCAGTACAAAGAACGTCCCTCCTTCCACGTCCCATGGCTTAAATCAATATGCTGTGTGCTTTCTTTTTTCTTAAAAGCACTTTAATTCAAGGCATAAGATGATCACAATAACTAAGAAGCCTGCTTCCATAACATAACATCTCTCCAAAGGTATATACTGCAAATATTTTACCCATTTGGAGCATTCTGCGTTTGTGAATTAGATGGTCTATTTGTTCTTGCACATTCTCTGAAAACATCCTTCTTACCTCATCATATCCAAACAGAGCTGCATAGAAATTTTCTACCATGCTTCTCAAATCTTCCTTTAGAGCAACAGAATTAATCTGAAAAATAAACCAGAAAACCATCTGTATAGGCTTTAAAAGAGGAGGTGATGCGAAAATATTACTGGTTTCACTCCGAGTAGGCAAAGAAGAAACAGTGCTTTGGCCCACATCAGTGGGGATTTGGCTGGAAGTAACGGTGTTCGCGCACTCAAACATTTTAGAACATGCAATGCAGCTCCACTAATTCTGTACACAAATGAAAGTCAGCGTTACTCAGAATATATGAATAGCAGAAAGATTCTCAGCCACCAGTGCTGACATACAGCTACGTGAGCGGAGGAAAAAACGCAAGTGGTGAAAGAGCGAAGGCAAGGCTTCCTTTCGGCAGCAGCACAGGCTAAGATAACAAAGACTCCTCTGCATTTTAACTATTAAGCAGGTTCTCCAGATCTGGACTCGTTCACACAGGTATTCTAGAAACTCAGAGGTTTTTCAACACTTTTTCTAGAGCACAGACTCCAGAGCTGGACGTGCTATTACAGCAACAGTGTTGTAATGCTAAAGAGAGAGGCACATCCTTCCCACTGCTCCCTCCTTACTTGTCAATATTGACTTTCTCAGTCAGGAATCACACCAATTCTGTACCTACAGCATCTTACTAGAAGCTCAGACTTACTAGTTTTGGACTACGAGTAAATTTCTTTCAGAGTTTGTGATGATCCAGCTACTTCCCCCTGTGCTGTAAGAGTGACTCAGTCCAAGTTCTGCACTGACTTTTGACTAAATTTAACAGTTGCTTAAATATTTGCTGCTTTGGTCTAAGCTACCCGTTGGCTTCCAGAACTGACCCCGTGCGAGGTGAAGACTGCACCAGATCTCCTGCGGAGCGATGTCTGAAATACCTCGCGTGCATCCCCCTCACATGAACTGCCTATTCCTTGTGCCTGTGCTTTTTACTTCTACCAACAAAATGATTTAATAAATGGTTCCTCTCCCGAGGGCTAAGCTACGCTTCAACTGGTAAAGCTGCTTCTCTGCATTGACTCTCACGAGAAATCTAAGAGCTCCCAAGCATTTATTTTCTACAGCTCTCGCACGCAACATAAGTATAAACGACAATCTTCGCAACTGCCCGCTAGCGGAGCACTGCTGTAGGAGACTGCACCTTGGAGACAGGTTTTACAAAAAAGAAAAGCGCAACCAGGAATGGAGGGTAAGACATCAGTTCTGCTATGGGACAAGCGCTGCTGTCTTTGATGTACGGCTTATCACAAGGCAAATGAAAAGCTGTGAAAACTCACAGATCCAAAATATTAATACTTATGACAGTGTGAACCGCGTGTCCCAAATACTATCCTTAAGAGTCCTCACCTCGGTAATTATACAACAGCTTTTCTATCAAAATACGAATTAGTTTTTGCCAGGCTAGCAAACCTCCAGTTTAAATATTCTTCCATGAAACCACTATCTTTTTTCATCTGTTGATTTTTATAGAAATGCATGGAGTGCAAACACAAGGAAATTCCTTTTATGTCAGTTACTCATATTTTTCCATTAATATAAACTATTAAAATTCATGCAGATATTTTATAGGCTATCAAGATTTGGAGACTGGTTATTACTGAATGTTTAAAAAAAAAAGAACTAAGCATAAGAAATCAGAGGGTTAAATGATGACTGCAACTGCTGTAATGACTTAATTAAATTTTTATTGAGTACATAAACTATGATGTCATTTCTACCCAACCACGCTCAAACTTTCTCTGCGTGTCAGAGATCGTGGTTTTTCTCAATAGAACATACTTCTAAATAAGCTGCACTTCTACAGCTCTAATAAGGGGGAGCAGGTCTCATGTAACACACTCAATAAATTATCCTTCCATTTTAAACAAACAAATTCCATGAGTTATTATATATTTGCCACGCACTTTTTATGACATAATAAAAATGTTACCTCAAGGATTACTTAACACATACTACAAATGTTACAGCAGGCAACTGCAAGGGGCAAAGAAAACAAATAGTCCCATTACAGAGACAAGTCCTGGACTATACATCCCCAGGGAAGCAGCTTTCTGTACTGAAAACAAAGAGCAGCAGCTTTAAGTTAGCAAGAAATAGACTGATGAAGCAGATAACCAAGTTAAA
The DNA here is from genome assembly GCF_028500815.1 of Rissa tridactyla. Classification (NCBI taxonomy): domain Eukaryota; kingdom Metazoa; phylum Chordata; class Aves; order Charadriiformes; family Laridae; genus Rissa; species Rissa tridactyla. The sequence goes on from NC_071477.1 coordinate 18,743,877, forward strand.
CAAACACAGCAATAAATACATCTTAAAAGACAAACAGATTAAAATATAAAATATGACTTTGGGGATGGAGCAGTATCTTAGGCCATAAAATTACATTTAAAGGAATATCACAGTTTTTGAAGAATACAACCAGTATTGGTTAAGTACAAACATTGTAGGAAAAAAATCCAGATCCAGAAAAATGAGTAAACACAAATCAGCCTTTGTCGGAAATGCTCCCTCTTTTTAAGCTTGTACGTGTTCTTACCACTGGCAAGTTTCATGACCTGGTTGGTCACGATTCTGCTGCCTCTTCCACAGTTTGTTACTAAGATTAAAAACTGCTAGACAATTCCAAGTGAGTAATTGCTAATAACAAGGAAAAAAACCAGTAACGGCTGGAGCTCTTCTAGGCACTTGGCCCCTTGGCCTTCTTTGGAAAAACCCATTGCAGAGCCATCACCAGAATGAATTTATATACCGTCGCCTAAATTCACACACAGAACTATCTCAGCTCAAAACACGGAATACATTTTTGGTATATTTCTCATGTTTACAAGACCTTTTAAAAAAAGGAAATGTACAGCTAACGTATCTTCCTAATACATGCCACAACTTCTCATTGAAAGACTCCATGATCTCACACTGTGCCTGCGAGACGACTACAGCATACGACTACTGCGTTTTCATTAGCGTACCGAGTAAGAAACCTCGGCTTCAGCCTCAACGAGTTCAACATGCATCATTCAACAGCCAGCTGGTGAGGCTTACTGCCATATCAGAAAATTTACAACATCAAATCTCAGTTAAGGTCTTGCATTCTAACAAAATTTCTAGGAGAGAGCGAGCACGCTGCTTTATTGTATATGCTGGATGCGTATGAAAACATCTTATGTACGGGCACAGCTTTTAAAGTGAAAGCTGCTATAAGATTAGTCTGTATTAATGTCTTTTGTTGGATTGAGAGCATTCTTTTGTAATGAACCTCTCCTCATCCCCACTGACCGTGCTTTGGTTCACACTGCAACGGAGTCTCGGCGCACACAAACTGGGAAAGGTGCTCCGATGCGCTCTGCCTGCTGACGGGCGCTCAGCCCCTGGGACCAGCCCCGAAAAGACCATCCCTGTGGAGCAGGGATGCTGGAGCATCGACCGTTACACTCCACACATGTGTTCCTCGCAGACCACACTAAATGCTAGTTTAGACATAGCTGCGGCGTCCACAGGCTACACTATTTGAGAGCACTTTAACAGGAGTTTCTTTTTGTTACGGCTTTTGCCAGCACGTGTTGCACCCTTAAGCTACTTTAACACATTAATCCATCCATAGACTATAAAGCCAGAAGGGACACTTCCAACTGCACCTTGTACAAGCACTAGTCATTGAATTTCACGCAGCAATTCCTCTCTTTAGGCCATAAGTTATGGTCGAACTAGATTTTTTTATGAAGAGATTTCAGCCAGAAGAAATGATTAGATCATAGAACCTGACCCTCTGCATATCACAGACCATTACATTTCCCCGCTTTCCCTCTGTACTAAGCTCAGCAAGTTGTGTTTGGCTAAAACCTATCACCCTCACAGCTGAACATGTGTATCTCATTTCATATTTGAATTTTCTGGCTTAAGTTTCCACCCCCTCGTTCTCATTATACCATTCCTGCTAGAATAAAAAGCCTCGTCTGTGGAATGTGTTTGCTCCTGTAGCCGTACGCAGTAGGTGTGTCGGCACAGTCATCTTTCCAAGCTCAGATTAGGCTCTTTAAGGTAAGGTTTACACTTGGTGTGCTGATACACCACATCATCGGTGCACTCCTGGAGTGGTCAAAGTTGCAAGAGCAAAGCAGTGGCTTATGCTGATGAAGTAAAAATTAATCCATCTCTTGTGCAAGACGAGTTACGCAGGTATGAGTACACTCCTGTTGTTACGAGTGAGCCGATCTGGGGACTCCTGTTAGCCACGCTGCCACGAGCATCAGTCCACTCCCACTGATGCTTTTCACTACTGGGACATTCGACACTGGCAGAAATTCCTGAAGAAGATACAAGACAAATCTTTTCACGATAAAAAAACATCACTCCTCAAACATTAAGGCCTTTTTACGTACCTTCTCTCAAGCTGTATTTGGAAAGAATATATAGTTTACATTAGTTATAAATAATATATAACCACATATAGTTATATATGGGCTTTTTAAGTGTTTCCTGCCCTTTTAATAAACTCACATGCCGTTAAAATTGGAAAACCTGCATACAGCCCTTTTATTTCCTCCAATAACATAACTATTACTTCTAGGACAGTAATTTTGAAAATGACTGAGACTGTAGCTAGGATCAAAAAGATTAAATTAATAAAACAGATCAAAAATATCTCTGTAGCAAGGGGCCAAAAAGGCCAGTTCCTTCAGGCAATTTCACATAGTTGTGAAATGACAAAGATATTGCAGAAATTTTTCCAATCTTCATTTTTTGAGTCTTTTATTAACGACCCTCTTACTCTGTCTGCAAACAAGCTGACTGGCTTGTAATTAGCTACAGCTGTGAATCCCCATATAGTTTAAAATATTAACTTTTCTGATAAACGCTCAAATTTTCTAATTAAAAGTAAGCAATTCTGTAATGCACCTCAGTAGATAAATAACTTCAGAGAATAGTCTTTAAAGCCTTCTTCAGTGTCCAGTGATAACATACTTCAGTACTGTATTGCTCTAGGCAAAAGCTAAACGTCAGATTGTATCAGAACCAGCTCCTGCCAAAATCTTCAATCCATAAAAACAACATGTTAATGAAGAAAGACTTTTGCGTGCTCTGCTACCTTCGTAACAATTGCACAGTCATCAATAACACTCCTTGCAGCATGGTTATTTCAAGCAGACATAGAAAAGCAAGTTATACAAAGTTATCTACGTATTTCAGCAAAACCAGATGCTCACCCTCAGCTGTCCGGTACCAGGAAAAATGAGGTATAATCTGAGGTATAGATTTGGAAACTCTACCATGGTAACACTTAAAGATGCAGAGCAGATCACGGTACAACCTTAACTGTATTCAGTATATGGGGCTTATTCCAAAGTCCTTCATCTCTGCAGGACATGGCTGGCAGAGTTCATTGACAACCTCTCAAGAGAAAGACCAGGGAAAAGAGGTCCCACCGCTGCGCTCTGACTAGCCGTGTGAGGGCGGGCAGTTGTCGAGGTTTCTTCCCGTGACGCCACTTTTAAAAACCTGCTTGCTAAAAGCCTAAAACGGATCACGACCACGTTTCTGAACACACCAGAATCCAGAATTCAGTCTGATAAACTGAAAGGAAGTTACGAGACCAAGTTTAAAAGAAGCACTCGGAGAAGACAGCAGTAAAGGTAAATAAATCGTTAAGGTCGATATTCACTGTGAGCACTTACAGAGATCCTGCGAAACTCCATCTCTCTACTGAGACAAACCTCAGCAACTGTCAGGAAGAGTCACCACAGGAAACGCTGTACTGGGCCAGACCAAGGGTTCACCTTACCCGGGATCTCACCTTCAACAGTACCCAGATACTGAGAAAGGTAAAAGGCCTACAAACTGATATACGTTTCCTCCAAGTGTTCTCCCAACCACCTTCAGCTCAGGCCAATTCTCAACCCTTGATATTTGTTTATAGAGCAACCTTCAAAAGGTGTCTATGTCAAGCAACTTGTCCAGTAAACTTTCTGCATCCACAGCGTGCTTCAGCAAGAAGTGCCCTGGTCTGGTACCCGTGACGAGAATCACCACCTGGTGGCTTCCTGCTGGCTTCATCTGGTGGCCCGGTTCTTTCACTGCAGAAGGCAGCAAATGCACATTCTCACAGCACTCGGGATTCTTACAGTCCATCGTATTCTGTGTGATATGATCTGCCCATAAAACAAGACTTAAGATAATCTAATAATAAGTCAAGAGCAACAAAATCCCTGGGATCATAAAGTACTAAACTAAACGAAATGTACTGGATGAAATTTAATAGGCCGCGGAGCCATGAAAGGTGGCATCCATTTTGAAAAGTATTTCAGCAGGAGCGGGTAAGTGAAATTAGCAGAAAAAACAATAATAAATGAAAATAACAATCACAGATAATTGTAACCAGTAACATTCAAGGCTGATAAAGGTACTAGTAGAAGGTATTTAAAAAAAAAAAATAATAAAATTTCTAAAACAATGCACACACGTTCATCAGCTCTAATTCCGGAAACTGATCTTAAAGAAAGAGATTTTGTGGCGAAATCTCAAAAAAATTTCAGTTAACAATTAAACCATGAAGACAAATAAGTTTTAGGAATTATTATGAAAGGAACACAGAACAAAAGAGGAAAACTATCTGCCATAGTGTGCCCGCATATAAAATGCTGCACAGATTTGTTACCTTTTAATCTCAGAACAGATCTAAAAGAAATAGAAAACAGCCAGAAAAGACCAAGGTAACCACATATGAGGAAACACTAGTTATATTCAGGAAGAAATGAGGATGAAGGTGATGGAGAGGTAAAATCATAAGTGGTATTGGACAGGTAAACAAGGAATTACTATTCATTGTTTCTTATTAAAAAAACAAAACGTAGAAAAGGAGCTGATGAAACGACCAATTAATACTTTAAAAAGTTTCTCATGCAACACAATTAAGTGGCAGAAGTCATTATCACAGGACATTAAAGAGCAGAAACTACAAAAGGGGTAAAAAAAGGGACTGCACATTCATAGAGGACTTCTGTTAGTAGATACTAAATCTGATGGTCCCTGGGGAACTCTCCTGTCACCCACTGGGGAGTGCCGAGTGGCACCAGAAGAAATACTGATACACAGTTCTGTTTCTTACACTTTTTCCCAAATATCTCTGGCCATTGCTAGAAACAGTACAGTGGATCTTCATCCGCCATTAGAAGGATGACCCCTGGTATGTTCGTTTTGTTCATTTTTTTATGATCTCTGCAGATGCTGACCAGTACCTCTCCTGCCCGTGCGTCCCCTCCTGCCCTGGCTGGCAGCAAGGCAGCCACAGCTCATTAATGATCCTGGGTACAGTCACCACGTCACTTGCTGACTTGGGTAGGAATTTTACCTGAAACAGGCTAGTGTAATTAAAAAAAAAACAACTGTTACCTTTACTATAGCTTTTAGTAACCCCCATGGAAAGAGGCTCCATTTTATTTAGAAATAAGAGCAAGAATGATCCTGCTCATACCAAACTGATCATCCTCCCTTGGGGGGGGGGGGGGGCGATAATAAAAAGGCATTCTTTCTCCAAGAATTCGGGACCAGAACAAGTTTCTATTGGATAGCAACAGCCATCACCCATCTCCTCTCCTAAAAAACTCTCCACAAAAAAAAAAGAAGTTTATTTCATGTCAAAATGGAGCGACAATTGCTGGAGTCCATACAGTTAGTAAGCAATTAACACGCCAAATCCTTGACGCCAACACCTAGCACTGCTACAGCCTTCATCCAGTGATATCCAGGACAAAGGCAAATACTCACTCTTACTATCTCACTTTCAAATTCATTCCGTAGTGCCTAGCAAACACTTCCTTGTGTTTGCTCCATCAGATTTCCCACTATTTCCTAGCACAGCCCTGTTCATACATGACCTGTTTGACATTCTCCCATCAGCTCCACATTTGGGTAAAATTCTAATTTGAAGTCACATTGCCTTCACCTTCTACCAATGTTCTGCACCTTCTGGTTTCAATCATAAGCTGAGAAAAACCCGATTTCCCCAAGCACTCCTCCTCCCCAGGGCTTCAAAAACACGCACGCCACAGAATAGTTAACAGTTAAATATTTTCTTGCCAATATTTTAAGAGTGCAGAAGGTTCCAAATTGCTGGTAAAATAAACAATGCCAGACTGTGAAAACTCCTGCCTGCCATATACTCTGATGTTAACAAGAGTTTCTTTATTACTGTAACCTTTCAGAAGCGAACAAAAATTATTTCTCTACCCTAGTTCTGCCCTCAAGTAAAAGGCAAAGGAGGAAAATGAACCATGAAAAAGCTGCATGGTAAGATACTGTGAATTTTCCATCTTACTTCTATATTTCATTCAGACTTGATGCTGCTGTGAATAAATAAACTTCCAGAATATCCTAAAACCGTGAGCAAGGATTTTAAGAAGCCAAAAATTTCCTTACACGCTTGTTTCCTCAATAACGCAGATTAAACCTCTATATGGGCCATCTTCCCTCTTGCAAGTGCATGATAAAACAGGAAACACAAAAGGACGAATTTAGGATGCTCTCAGTGAGACACATTATTTTCAAGCTCCTCAGTACGTAGCTCTTTCCCCTGGAGCTTTAGCCATGGACTTCCATCAACACAGGGTCTCTGCTGTTTCCTCACTTTTAAAAAAAAAAAAAATGAAGTCTTCAAATAGCATCTCCAAATAGAAAGAACTGCTGGTACTTTTAGCACAAATGAGACCAATGACTATACAGTTCAGGTGACACCCCCTCAACCCAGTGGTCATTGCCAGGCCTGCCAGCCTTCTCTTGCCTACCAAATACATTTGGCATTTTGGAATCCACGCCCAAGCCATCTGAAAACCAACTCAGATCAGTGTTGCTCATTTCATGCATATCAAAATTGTGTTGAGCCCATCTTCCACCCATGATATCCATACCACTAGCGGAATCTCCCTTTTAACATGCAGTCATTCTCGTGGCCACAAGGCCATCCGACTAACTTGAAAACCAACACGATGTATGTTTTGCTAGCAGCAAACAGAGATCTCCAAGATCAGTTACGCTGGTTATTTTGGTCAAATCTTTTAACCTTTTCATTATTTCCTGCCCTTTGAATATGGAAACAACATTCAAGTTCTTCCAGACGTGTTAACGATAATTAAGTAGTTAATATCAATAGAGATATAGCGAGGGCTGTGTATGGCCAAAAACAGAAGAGGAAAACACAACTGAGGACAGACAAGGGAATAGAAAGAATCTATTGAGCTTCCAAAACCGGAATGGGAACAGAAATACACATCAGTTTGCCCAGATGTGTACAGAAGTATGGTGTGCCATTGCTTATACTAAGTAGTAAGCAAGCATGAAAGCCAGCATTGGGATTATTAAAAGTATTGCATTTGCACTTCCTGATCGTTACCATTTATTCTACTGTGTGAGCTTTTAGGAAAAGCAGTCAAAAATAAGGGCTTCATAGAGCAGCCGCTTTTATGAGTAGACAAAATGTGCCAGAGAAGTCAGAAAACAAAGTAACAAAAAAAACCTTGAGTTCTAACAGGAAAATACAAACATTTGCAAACCCCCTGCCTAGCCAGGCTTCAAGACCCTGCAGTATGTGCACTGCAAAAACGAAGACATTGCGTCTGCGGCGGAACTGAAGATCGGCCTTTGAAGGAGTTTGACAATGAAGTGGCACTGAGCTGCTTGCTGGAGAAGCTGATCCAGAGTGCCAGCGCTGGCAGACTGCCAACCCACTGCCCCAGCACATACCACAGGGCACTGGAGCAAAAACCCCACTACTGGAGACAGCCAAGAGATGTAATGCCCTAGCGAGCAACAAGCCAGAGAGATGATCTTTGCAGCAGTTTTCAGAAGACGTAGGAGTGATGTCTAGGTCAGGAGAGAAAAAGATGAGGCACGAGGATGCTGGCGGAGGAAAGCACTGATGATGGCAAATACGCAGCTGGGATAGAAAAGCAAGTATTTCAGATAAAGAAAGGAATTGGAGAAGAAAAGGAAGATCTGGAGTTGAAAGAAGCAAAGTCACGAAGAGGCTTCAACATGCAAGGGTGAATTTGAAGCAAGCAGACAAGAGGACAGATCCTGAGCTTCCATGGTGGACCTCTGCAAGAGGAGGCTGCTGGATGAGCATGTTGGATAAAGGCAGCCCGTGGCCGTTGAATCAAGTGAGGCAGCACGGCAGGGATGGAGATTGGGCTCAACAGGCACTGACGGCTGTGAAAGGATTAGTTGAACACGAGGGAACACAAGGGAAGGGAGAGAGGTGGTGGTGCCAGCCTGAGATACAGAAAGGGCTCCTGCAAGGAAACAAAGAGAATTAACACGAGAGGTAAGAAATAAACTAGTATCTCTACAAGGTAAGAAGTAGGAAGGAAAAAGTATGTGACACACTGGCAGGGGGGAAATGTGAAACCAGATGCACACCCTGAAGACGGAATCAGACGCAAGCTCCAGTGATGCTTATGTTACTGTCTTTCAAGACAGGGAGGCACCAAAACCAACCAAAACCATATTCCTGAAGAGGAAGCAGCAGGTATCAGTGGCATTCTACCAGCAGCAAAAAGCACAAGCAACAATATGATTAAAATGTATTGGGAAGAACACAGAACCTCCCAACGGTTCATTTGATTACTCTAATTTAGAAGTGACATTGGTCTTGGTATTTTTCTGTATTTACGAAGGAGCCTGAAACTGCATTCATGTTTTTGCTGCAGCAGCTTAGAGCCATTAAAAAAGAATTACAACGGCAACATGAGATACCTTGCTCCCAAGAGTCTCAAAACGCTTAGCCAAGCAGAGCAGCTGATCTCAGTTGAGGAATGCTGGGGCAAACTCCAAAAGGATAGGAAGCTGATAATGTAAATGTCCAAAATACGCAGCATAACAACATGTTACTTAGCCCCGCACTGACCGCAGGCAAATCACAAACTGGATCGTGAGTGATCTACAGAGCACTGGCAGGAGCAGTGACAACGTAGCTGCTACTCGTCCCGTTGCGCCTGGAGACTGCGGCAGGTTCCGTAAGGATCATTTTCCTGTTTCTACCATCATCTCTCTACACTGTCAAAATAAAAATTATGCAGTTGTGGCGAGCAGTAATTTCATCGGTCAACGTTTGAATTTTGGCAACTACACTGTGTTCTGGAGAGCCTGCGGAACACGGGGCAGCACTTAACGCCTAGGAGTACTGTGTGGTAAAGTCGATTTTGGCACGTGAGTCCCAGTGGTGCAGAACATGGGGAATAATGAGAAAGATATTTTGAGAAAAGGTGCTACACGGCAGCTTCCAGTGAACTTCTTGCAGGCACCAGTGGGAGGCACAAAACAGAGCAAGGACACCACCTTACAGTAATAGGATCCAACATATCTGGGAAATTTGCACCGATTTTTTTTTTATGCCAGACTCTACAGAAAACTAGGGCAGGCCACTTGAAAAGAACCCAAGCATATATTATACCTGGATTTCAACATCGGGTACCCTTGGCATGCCCCAACCATGCCTATATTTCAGACAGCCAGGTGTGCTACTTCCATGGGTGCTGGTTCTAGAACAACTACATTAAAAAAAAAAAAAAACGTGTGAGAGAGACCTCCCCTGTTTCAAAACTCCATGACCTGGTAAAGCTAAGCTTGCATCCCCACACATACTGTTTGTTCCAGACCTCATCACAGTCGAGGTATTTTCCAGGTAACATTCCATACGCATGCATTTTCCTGCATATTTAAGTTCTTAAGATTTCAAGAACCACATTTACTGAATTTACTCTGGAAGAGTACCTGATACTATTATTCATTTATGAAATGACAAAATACTGGAAGCTTGCTGTGAACTTTTGAGCTCTTTCAGAAAGGATCAAGGGTTGATAAACTATTTCTTTTGTGATGTTAAAAAAGTTCAGTTAAAACATATTACACAATGACTGGTATCCTATTAAACAAAAAAAAAAAGAGCACAAAAACCCCCACACAGCAATTTTGTACCTCACTACTTTGGCAAGTTCGTTTGATTTTGGTTTTTTTTGTTTTTTTTTTTTTTTTGTTTGTTTTTTTTTTTTTTTTTAAGGGAACACTAAAAACTGGTAAGATTTTATACATTATGTTTTTCATTGAAAAAATCATAACATTTTTCTCCTTAAAATGTCCTAGTAAAGTTACACATTTCAAAATATACATAGACCATTCGAAACTAAAACATCTCCTCTTTAGTTTTACAGGTTTTTAAAAACCTTTTTCAACTGTTTTGAAATGCCATCCTCTATCTCACATCCCAATCCATTTCCTCAAACAAAGCCACTGTAGTATTTTACTTCGCTACAGTTCCTCCATCTCTGCCCCGCACCCCCCAACACTGCACTCACCTTCCTCTGCCCCGGCCCTGCCCCGCTCTCCCATCATAACGTAGCTTTGTTCCGGGCATCCCAAATCGACTCCATGATTTCCCATCAGATTTTAGGGACGGCCCTGAAAAGGCCTCCCTGAGCACTCAAGTACAGCAGCTTCCCACTGCAGGCGAAGCAACTGCAATAGTCCAATTCATACAAAGATCAAGGTCTGCTTTAAAACTGCATCAATTTTACGCCCTGTCCGCTCACCTTCTAAAGCCATTCTAGAATCTCACTTGTCTCACTGACCGTGATTTCCGAGTCCTTAGAAACGTCAGACTTGTTCTCCACAGAAAGAGTAACTTAAACTGAAATGTATTAAGTTTAGGAAGTTTTGTAGCTACTGTAAGGTAAAACAGCATTTTCAATCATCTGAAGTCTTCTAATTTTGCAGAGTATCAAGACAGAAAATGGCATTCAAGTTCACGAAGCTAAATTCTGCTCCGCTACACCGGCGTGAACCGTGTTACTGACTCTGATGGTGTTACTCCAAATGCACACCAGTGTAACCGAGAGCACGGTATGGGTCACTGTGTATAAACAGCTCTAAACGTATAACAAAGACTGTATTGTGCTATGCAGAGCGGAGCAAATAAACGAGTTCAAAAGACACCTAGATGTGTTCCTGGAAAAAAAGGGGGCAGGGGTCTAAGCGGTCTGGTGGGAAAACAGGAAAGTGAGATTAAGATAAATTAAAACAGGTTTGGCACGCTGGGCTGGACAGCCCCTCCTATTCTTATCTCTTTTGCAGCTTTTAGAACACGTATGGTTTTATAATATGAATTGTTATTTTGTGCTGAAAAAAGCCCGACTCATTTCAGAAGCAGAATGCCACCACAACACTAATGCTGTTAAAAGCAGCCTGCAACAATTTACAGATATTTCCATAAAGCCTGATGGATGTGATTTGCACCCAGAAGTGATGGGGGGGCGCAGACGGGTGTTCGATTTTTTTTCTGGTGTTTGATTTTTTGGTCTTGGCGTTGCTTTGGGTTTTTTTGTCGTTTTGTTCTTTTAACCTCCTATCTATTGTCCAGTTCGCAGCTCAAATCATATTCCAGGGAACTCCAGTATCTACAAGTCCCTCTGATCAACTCTGCAGCTTCATCTAAGGGTATTAAAATACACTTAAACTGGTAACAACTGCTTTTATATACACAGAGTTACTAAAACACAATACTCGGGTCAGTAAGGTTAATATTCAGGTTGCTAAAGAACTCCGTTAGGAAGACAAATAGCAGGAATTTCTAGCACTGACCGGATTCCCCTTCCAAACTGATGAGGCAGCCACCCGTTCATGTAGCATAAATCTAGTCACTGCGAGCCACAAGGTGGAGATCTCTGGCAAAGCCGGAGCGAAAGGAAGTCTTTTGCCCAGCCTAATGTTACTATTAACACTTTGAGCCATTGCATCAAGCCAATTTTTCTGTTTGTTTTTGAAGTTTGATAGAAATGTCACTAGTGGAAAAATTAAGTAAAGAGCACTGGTTAGCCACAGAACTGGACACACCTGGGTGCAAACCCACCAAAAGAAACTGACTTCATTAGTAGTAGGGACAGCAGAGTAAAATTTATATCTGAAATCTGCCTGCACCAGTAGAATTTGCTGAGGCCACAGGCTCTCTGTGTGTTTTTACAGCTGTGTCAAGTTTTGGTTTCTGACTCTCGCCGACATTCAGGAGTGCTGAAGGAGCTCAGGCTAACAGGTCCCAAAACTTTGTAGCTGAGATTTAGATCTCAGCAATTTTAACAACCAGGTTTTGAAATAATACAAACTCCATTTGGAGTTGGAGCTGATGTAAATTAGTAGTTAAAATGCCTTACATTCTATCACTTTTGGCTCCAATGAACTTGTATATTTAAGAGCAGAGGGCATATTTTAACAAACCATCAATATCAACTTGGGAATATAGTGTCCACTTTCTGCATCAAGTGCTGTAACTGCTGCTAGATAGGGAAAGATGAAGAACTGCAGCTTTGTCTGTCAACAAGTTAAACTAATTGCATCCAAGCAGCAATTTCATACAGGTGCTCCGTCACTTATACCCCAATACAGAAATGTACCAATCGGAGTTAAATACTGATGTTTGATATTTTGCATGAGAGAAAAAGCAGGGAGTGGAATTTCCTAACCTCCTAGGAGCTATGCAGATGACAACTTAGCGCCCTGAAAGTATTCAGTAAAGTTTCTTTTCATTTAACTTATTTTTGAGAAAGGCTCCGATTCTGAAATTCGAACGCGTCATCAGAGGAACATTAACATAATCTTTTTTTCGTCTACTATTCTTACCTCAATATATTTAACTCTCTTCTTTGGGAGACAGGCTATATACTGATTGCAGAACTAATTACTTTAAAACAAATAGCTGTTACACATATTCCTCAATCAGCTCACAACCCCTCTGTCATTACCCCAGCTTCGTTTTAAAACAATCATTGGGAATAAACACATCAAGATTAATAAGTAGGACCTAACACCTAGGGGAGCTGCCCTTTACTTCTTTATCACTTAAAACTCCTTACAATTGCTGAAGCCGAGACGCGAGCAAGAGTTCCACCAGGCACACCTACGTGATAGGGGGAAAGTAAGCGCAGAAGATTGAACGCAACAGGGAAGAGGCAGGAACCGCCCATGCAAGGGCAAGGATGAACGGGGATGTGAAGCTCGGATCACTGGCACTGAGGAAGGAAAACAAAGCAATGATAAGGAGCAAAGGAAGAGCTAACCTCTTCAAATGTCAATGCATAAATTACTTACATCTAACATACAATAAATACTACCAGAAGAGACAAAAAAGTTCATTCATCTTGACAAAACAACGTCTGGAAGATTAAGAATAATTAAAAGTTGAAAGGAAAAAAAAAAAAAAAAAATCACTAAAAGATGACGAAAGCCTTATGCTTTCACAAACACTATGGGGAAGAGAACAGTCCTGATCTCCAAGTTTACAATCTAGGAGAGTTCACTACGCTTTCTTCCACACCATTAGTGCCTGGTCTAGTTAGCTGTTACCTCAGGAGTTCACCTTCTCTAACAAGGAGTCTCATGAAAATCAATGGGCCTCTGTGCAGCTAAACTATATTAAATACACACACAGATGTAACTGTTTCTGAGATCAAGCCTTTAAATGTGTACTTACTTCATTTAAGCATCAGCTATTGCCACATAAAAGCTATGTTAACACTAGGGTACAGTCAAAAGTATATTATAGGAATCATATTATTGCAAACTAAGCATGTTCGTTATTACATCGCGTGATCATTATCACAAACAGAGATTGCAAAATGTAAATCCAAGGATAAACTGAAAAGATGCCTAGTCTGCCAAGGCAGAGAATGAATGGCATTCAAACAACTTAACGTCTCCTTCCAGTTGCATTTTACAGCAACCATACCAGTATAATACGCATGTATTAACAGTTGAGGCTCCAGACAGGATGAAAACATAAGGACACTGGTGTTTGTTTTTATTTTTTTAACACTTTGGGGATTTTTGGGGAGCAATGGAATAGTTTGCAGAAATGGAAACCCTGTGCTTGCCTTTACAAAGAACTGACTGGAAGCACTATCTTTTCTTCTCTTAAAGTTTACTGAAAAAAAATCTCGACACAGGTCCAACTTACACCAGACTTCACTTTTGAGTTCTGCATGCGTGTAAGGGCGGCAAACGGCTGGCTTTGCTTCTCTTTGCTGCTGTTTCAAATCCCGCAAGGAAAACTACAGGATAGCATTTGAGGTTAGTTCATATAAGGCAAAACGAGGGTTAAAAGCAACCGAGAAATAATTTTCTGTTCCAAAGCAGCATTCTCTCTGTAAGTAGATGGAATCTAAAGATCCTGGAAGAGATTTTGGGGGGCTTTGGGAGGTGGTGTGTTTGGCTGGGGTTTGATGTTTGGTTTTTTTTGCTTTTCAAGAAGAGCAGCCTTAAGTTTACCGCCGTAATGAAGATCTGAGCTGCCTCCAGTTCCTATAGAAAGCAGAATCAACCACTGGTATGACATGGAAGGCACTGGAGAAGGACAAAAACACACAGGGTATTTCATTCAATCCTTTTCTCTGCTATGATAATCTAATTTGCGTAAGCTCACTCACGCTCCCTTAACACATCTGACCATGAAAGTGGAGATTTCCATATTGGAATTTATGTAAGCCCATTAATGTAGCAAGAAATTCTAAGATGCCTGAATTTAGACTTAATCCAAAAAGAAGCTTAAGAGGATGACTTGACTTTAAAAGCAAGCTGTAACATAGTAAAGCTACGAAATTCCCGACAACAAGGAAAAAAAAAGCCACTGCTGATGGAATAACTGAAGTTACACCAGAATCAACACTTCCTAAAACCACACACAGAACACAAGATGAGAGAGAAACTTCTTGAATTACTAAGGTGATCCCATACCAAATCCTAACTAACTGGTTAATTCCCTTGTTTGTCACCGATAGGAATATGCTAGCAGCGTCTCCCTTGGTTATTTGGCTGACAACTAAGACTTGACAATACGCCATTATCGCTATATGAAAATTGTCACTTCTCTAACAGTTTAATTTATTTTAATCACAGACAAACCTCTATTTAATCACTGAACAATTATTTTCTTTTTCCATAACACAGGAGATCTTTCCCATCCCCATTCTCCCACTAAATTGCCCTGAACACAGGCACCCTCACCTCTATCGGGTCTCTTATCACCTCTGATACTGGGGTTATGGAAACCATCTTCTACTTCTGCTTCTGCACTGCCTTCTCTGAAGTCCATCACCAACACAAGGCTGGGGATATGCACGTACAGACTTTAAGGCCAGAAATGACCATTACAACTAACCAGCATAACCTTCCTCAGAACAGGCCAAAGAGATCCAACCTTGTTCTTCCTTCAAACTCGCAAAGGAACTCTCCTTGGAGCTGCTCTCTCCTTACAACATTTCTTTTGTGATAAAGACTAAGAATCCAAAATGAAAAATAACCTAATGACTAGTTAACAGTCACGTACAGGAACTTAACACAAAAACCTTGTCCCTTAACTTCCCTTTTGCTCACCATCCTAGATACAGAGAAAACTCAAAGCTCTGCTGCAATTACTAAAGTTGCCGTTACACATTTGGCACCAGTCATGTTTCTCCCTACCTCCTGCTTATTCCTATCCACAAATGCCCATTCTGTCATAGCAGCATCGGGTTGTGCAATCACATGGCAAACCACATGGAAAATTGATTACTTCCAGATACATCAATATCTTCATCCAGGCCACAGTGCAGTTTCAGAAACAAGGTCAGTAGCGCAATACCAGAATGAACGGTCAGGAGTAAGGACTACATGGACCCACTTAAGTATGCAAAGTTACAAAAGCATCTGAAGATGTGAATCATCAAGATTATCAAAACCAAGGATGACTTACCCCCATCACCTTACCACGCTGTTCAACGTCCTCCCACATGCAGTGAACTATATAGCGACACATGTATTTTCCTGTGCGACCTTCCTGCTTCATCCGCACCAGACACATCCTGCAAGAACATAAACACCAAATTAATAGCTTCTAGTTTTTCTTCAAACGTAAAGAGTAAATTAAATATATTTCAACTCATTTAAGACTCTCCTTACAGTATGCATTTTTGTGATCAGGGAAAAAAAAAAACACATACAACGATTTTATTTTATTCTTTTTAAATAAACGATCACAAACTTTTCTATTCTGTACTCAAGAGTTGCATCTGCTGGATTTTGGCCAATCCAGCCATGGAAGAGTGACAGTTGACTCTATTCTGGCTGACACTACTGTAAACAGTGTGTCAGTGATTAAACAGTACTGCAACCTAAATTCCTCAGCCTTACGAACATCTCACCCTTTGGAGCAGGAACAAATGTCTTGTCTAATCCCAGGCTACAAGCCAGCTGTAATTCAGCTTGGTATAACACTAAAGCACTGTAAGAGTCCCAATTAGCCAAGCTTTGAAAGCTTAAGCGAGTTACAGACTTCACCCAAATTCACATTAGCAATGTCCTAAATTATTTCAACCACAGGGGCCTTTGGATACATATCCAACCACTCGGCAAAACCCCTACGCGCAGTACATGCTATAAGAACTCCCAAGTTTGTACATGCGTTGCGGGATCTTAATGAGAATACCAGGTTGAGTTGTTTTATTTCATTTTTTTAAGCATTAAAGCCACTTGAACTTCATTGCTGCTGTACCGTCTAAAAAATAAATCATTAGAACAAAAATTGTATTTTGCCTCTTTTATAACGTCTGTAAACAGCACGAACTGAAATACAGGCTAACCCCTCACTACGACAAGAGACCAGTCCCATCACCAATCCCACCTTCTCTGCCTTGCTCATCAGCTCTGCTCTTGTGTTACCGGTCAGAAGTGCCCGTCCAGGGACTGAGTTACTGTAGACAAGGTGATGCTCAAACACTGCAGCTGAAAGAAGTCACTGCTTTGCACAGAGACACGCTGCAGGTGGGGAACTGCTCACAGCTAATGTAAAAAACCAGAGCAGAGCCGCTGGAGGCTGCTTTGAAGCAGTTGCATATTAACAATAGTGAACGTGCCACAAGAGTTAAGAGGTAAAAGTGATGGTTTTTTATCTGCTTATTTCTTCAGTGGACATGAGATCTGTGCCTCCCTACAGGCATTAAAAGTATTTGGTGATCTGTGAATACCAGCCTCACAGGGAGAACCACAAACACTCAAAGTTTGTCTATTAAGCTGACCTGTAAAAGGATAGATGCCGATCTTTATGATGGATTCTATCTTGTCTACTGATTAATAAAGATATCTTTTCACCCGCAAAGGAAGCAAAACTTATTGCCAGCGATGAGTCACAGAGACAAAACAAACTGAAGGTAACAAAAATTGCATTAGTTCTATATTCTTTCTTCTGCTCAGAACCATACATTAAATCCCATACAAGGGCCATTCAACTGAGATACCAAAATTGCAAGAAGAAAAGCCCACGGCCCAGAATCTGATTTCTAGATGGAGAGCTTCTGAAAATGACACCAGCCATGCAAGAGACAGCTCGGGCTCCAACACAAGCCAGGTGGAAGGAGGTGAGAAGATGGGAGAGAGGGACTGAGGCATGACAAGTAGAGCAATGGTCCGAGGGTGGAGTGACCGAGAGAAGCTGGGCCGCAAAGGCGAAGGGCAGCAGTCAGCAAAGGGAACGCTGGGAAGAATGTGGCCGTTTCTGTCTCAGGAAACAGAGCTGTGGAAAGATTCGCAAGGTTTATATCATGGCAGTGAGAACTCGATATCTGCCCAACAGCAGCACTGTCCCAGCAAACAAATGCCAT
Organism: Rissa tridactyla; assembly: GCF_028500815.1. Lineage (NCBI taxonomy): Eukaryota > Metazoa > Chordata > Aves > Charadriiformes > Laridae > Rissa > Rissa tridactyla. The sequence continues at coordinate 18,761,249 of NC_071477.1, forward strand.
TCAGACAGCATCAAGAAATGAACCCTCATCTTGCTCACAGAAAGATGACAAAGCGTTCTGCTACAACAGTTGTTCAGAACTCAGAACAGCCATCAAGGTACCTGTCCTTCCACAAAACAAACGCACAAAGAGCTTAAAACTTTCGCGCCTTATTTCTATCAGTTTCAAAACCTTTGACCTCTCGTGCATTTACATAATAGAGCCGTATGAAAAAGTTAATTAGTAAGAGTTACTGTATCTCAAATTTTTACCCACTCTTAACAAGTCAAAGAGAAAAAGACTCAGTTTAAAAGACTAATTTTGGACTAAGAAAAGTATTTTTATACTTCTCTTGCTGAGTACGCCAGCTCGGGGCGGGGGGGAAGTAAGAGTGGCTTGGCAAGAAAACCTCCTCCCGAGCACAAAAACTGGTTCCTATCCAGTCTGCCTTCGGTGGCGGCGAAGCAGGAGAGCAGTGCACAGACCAACAGCCAACACTTGTTCACCGATGAGCAGGACTGGAGGGGTGTTCAGAGCAAAACCTGCTACCCACGAAGCCTAAAAGGCGGCTCTGTGTTTGGATGCATAGTGCTGTCACAGTGCTGTTCTGCAGCACCACGAGTGAGATCATGGAATTTTGCAGTTTATTTGAAAATTTGGTAGTTTGTTACTACACCTGCCGTCTGAGGTTTAAAAGACACAGACTCTTTAAAGACTATAAACCTTCTAACTAGATCAACACAGTGTGAAACACTTTATCGTTTCACTACAGAATCTGTTCTGTAGTTTAGTCAAATACTGACTAAACTTCGTCAAACCATGAAAGCAAAATTATTCCAAACTATCTTTAGAAAGCTGTCTACCTGACATTGGTTGGGTTGGATAATTTATGCTGTATTTAAGATTATGTTAGAAGAAAATTGTGTGAAAGGATGCCTGAAAAGGAACAGGAGCACCTACAAGTCAACCCATCTTAGATGAGATGTCGCAGTTTCCCACAACAGCCTCGGCAACAACTGCTTCTGTCAGTGTTCCCATAGTGCCAACAGACTGGCTTAAACAGCAGTAGCTGACACCCCCCTGTTGACTGGAGCCAACAATGTGCACTTGCAGCCCAGAAAGCCAACCGCATCCTGGGCTGCATCAAAAGAACCGTGGCCGGCAGGTCCAGAGAGGGGATTCTGCCCCTCTCCTCTGCTCTCGTGAGACCCCACCTGCAGTACTGTGTCCAGCTCTGGAGCCCTCAGCACAAGAAGGACATCGACCTGTTGGAAGGGGTCCAGCAGAGGGCCACAAAGATGATCCGAGGGCTGGAGCGCCTCTGCTATGACGACAGGCTAAGAGAGTTTGGGTTCTTCAGCCTGGAGAAGAGAAGGCTCCAGGGAGACCTTAGAGCCCCTTCCAGTCCCTGAAGGGGCCTACAGGAAAGCTGGGGAGGGACTGTTGGCAAGGGCATGTAGTGATAGGATGAGGGACAATGGTTTAAACTCGAGCAGGGCAGCGTTAGATTAGACATTAGGATGAAGTTCTTCACACTGAGGGTGGTGAGACACTGGCCCAGGTTGCCCAGAGAGGTGGTGGAGGCCCCGTCCCTGGAGACATTCAAGGCCAGGCTGGATGAGGCTCTGAGCAACCTGATCAAGTTGAAGATGTCCCTGCTCACTGCAGGGGGGTTGGACTAGATGGCCTTTAAAGGTCCCCTCCAACCCAACACATTCTGTGATTCTATGACTGTTGTGACATGGCTCAGTGCCATCCCATCAAGGTGTGACGGTGCTACTGCTAAGGGCAAAGCCCATGCAGAGCTTCCTGCTCTCCCCTGCACCTGGCCACTCATTCCCGCATCCCCAGCTGCTCCAGAGCAACTATTTCTGGTGCTGTGTTATACTTGTTCAAAGAAATTACTCTGGCTTAAGAACACAAGTATCAACAGCAATTTTGAAAGGCTTTATTCTGTTTAACACATTCACAAATGGCTGGCAACTTGGGGGACAGGAGAAGGAAGCTCCTGAATCGACTTTGTCATCAGCTGTATGTTGTGACATATGCTTCTACCAATAATGGTAACAAGCAGAATTATGAACTCTTCCTAATTAGGTTTGGATGTTATTCTGTGCCCCAGCCTAGCACGTTCACCAACTACTGTATTTACAGCCACGTACAGGTCTTTGCTGGGGCACAAGCTAACAGAACTGAGCTGGCTGGGCAATCTGGCTCTCCCCTGGTGCCTTTGCTTAGGCCACGTAGCCCATTCCCTCGCGTTAAGGCAGGATCAACTAAATGCCTAAGACATTCCAGATAAACTTGTTCTTAAACCTCTCTCAAGCAAGACTCCTCTGATGTAATTTAAACCCCTTTCTCCCTGCCCTCTCTGCCACGAAACACAGTTTATTCCCTTTCTTCCGAAGCAGCACATTTCAAAACGGTATCGTATCCTCACTCTTCCCTATGCAAATCTGAGAAATCCTTTCCTGCAGGAACCGTTTTCTACATACTTGGTGGTTCTTGTTCTCCTCAGGACTCTCTCAGACTGATCAACACTTTCTCAGGTGCAGATTTCCTTGTGAAAAACAATGCTCAGATGAATTCTTGTGATAGATCTTTGAGTCTTTCAGAACAGGAATTGTAGCACCACTCCATTTTGATCCTAAATACTTTAGAGATGTCACCATGCTTGGTGTGGTGAAAATATGAAGGGAGCTCTAGGTGATACATCCTGCACCAAGACATTTCTTAGTGCAGTCACCAAAGTAATCTCTGTGGCAGTTTCATAACAGCTCCGGACACTGGCAACACTCCATTTAGAGTTCCACTGCATGGCAAAAGGCAAACACTGTGGTGGAGATGAACAGCTTGAGATTTTCTAAAAGATCTGGACTTCTAAACATAAAGAAAGAGTCCTCCTGACATCAAAGGTCTGAAGTAACGGAAACGGTCTATAAAAACATGCAATTCAGGAAAGAATATTGATAGGCTGATTTTCTAAAGCATAATGTTAGTACTGCATTAGAAGGCACTGGAGCGTATCTAAGGGAACGTTATCTTGAAAGAAGTGAGCAAAAGCAGAGGCTAAACACGAGAGCCTGAATTTCCCCCCTTTCTGACTGGAGGTAAGTGGGAAAACTCTATTCACAGACAAGAAGAAATAAGAGCCAGAGATGCAACCAGAGGACCCAGCAGAACCTGTAACACAAGGACGTATGCTCTGACAAGCACCGTAAGTCTATAAAGGGTAGGATTTAAAAAGCACAGAAACACAGTTAATTAGAGCGTGATGGGCAATCACAACCGCAAGCAAGGAGACAGGATTTACCGAACTAGGAAAAACTCCCTTGTTCTCCAGCTCCAGAAGACACTCTCAGAGTGTGATTCAATCAGTGGAAACTAAAACTCTGAAGAAGAGGGAAGAACTAAGTACACCAGAAAGTGATCCAGACTGCATTGCAAGGGGGACAGGAATACTTTACCAGATGGTGATCAGAATCTACATGATCAGGTCATTGGCCGGCAGATCAGGAAGGTTTCTAACCTCTGAGGCAAAAAGTCCAGCAAGAAAGACAGAGCTATTGGAGCCTTCAGACAGGGCTAGGATGTCCTCGACCTTGCCAGAGCAGACAGAATCAATAATGTTCTGCTCCCACTTCACTGAGGTCAAACTGATTAAAGAAAGAGAAACACAGAGAACACAGCAATAAACCTGACCGTGAAGGCAAAAGTATGCCATGGCAGGATCCTGGTCACTGAGCTAATCACAAGCAAAGCAGCATTGCCCAATGACCCAGGTAGTGAGCAAGGCCTATCACGGGCTCCTCTGTACCCTGGAACGTCAAACTGGATCTCTCATTTGTGGTCCAGAAAGACAGCGCTCCTTACGTCAAGCTGCCAGGAACATGGAGGAGCCAGGCACATAAACCTTGGAAAAATTAATCTCTAGTGCTAACCTCCCCACTCAAATTTTAATCGCTATCATACAAAGCGGAGGGATTTGGTTCCTTCCTGCTTGTGTAGTATATTGCTGTCAATCTGTCCACCATGTCTTAAACATAAGAGTACTTCAATTTCCCTCATTAAATGTCTCCTTAACGTCACCTGCTCAAAGCGTGGCAACTCTTGGCCTTCTCCAATGTAGCTCTGATCGTAGAATTTTTGAGTCTATCCCACACTAGTTTCATCGCCATCATAGTCCCCTTGTTTATGTTTATGCCCGTCATGAACGAAGATTATATATATTGAATTTGATGCTGTGTATCACAGGGTACATTTTCCTGTCAATGTAAAATCAAGATGATGTGAAAAAAAGTGTGTTCCTCGGAGATTCATGTTACCCCTTCTTTGTTTTTACTTACAGTTTGGTTTTGAATATTTATTGCAGTAGTTCTCCAAATACCAATATGAATGATTAGCTTATCAATTAATTTTTTAAGCATTTTTTCCACAGGGAACAGTAAGACATAAAACTGCAACTCTCAAGGGTCTTCTTTACTTGATTCCTCTGATTTCATTAACTGATTATAATTTCAATGGTTCTTCTAATTTATTCAGTGAAATAAGCTGCCCCATCTTTCAATATATTGAGGAGACAGGAAATTAAAAGGAGGGAAGGGGAAAAGTAGGAGGCAAGGAAATAAGGGGCCTATGCTTAAGTGCAGCTATTTCAGTACAAACTTCCTTTCAGCCTTCGGATGGCTGAGCCTAAGTCTATGGATTTCAGTTTCCTGAAAGATCTGGCACTTAACAAGAATTACTGTACTCCCTTGTGCATCCCTCTGACCTTTACGAGTACGTAATGCTAGATGAAAACCTGATTTTTTTGGCTACTATTTTCACAAATGAAAAAAGGAAAAAACTTAATGTTTAAGGTGTTAAATATTTTCACATGTAGCCAAGCTGGCATTCACCAACTTGCATGTACGTTTCAGAGGTGCAAGAATAAATGCCAATGCTATAATTTGTTAAATGCTTCTGACGAGCAGCAATGTCAATCACCACAAATTCTCCCAATTTAAACCACTTTTACATAAATTTAAACTTTTCCTAAAACACCCAAGTAAGATTTTTCCACGTAGGCTGAGCAAGGCTTTTAGAAAACTCATGGCAAAGATAATTCCACTACTGAGGAATTTAGAGATGTAAAAGATGTTAACTTCTCTATGGGACTTCTTGTTCTTTAGTAGAAAATTGCTAAAATAAAGTAATTAGTAAATTAAACATTATTATCAATAACCATGGAGCCTACTTTTTCTCACATTAAGGTACATATCACTCTATTTCCTGAAAATAGTTGTATTACCATTTTACTTCTCACTTACCAAACATGAAGCTGGGCGACTAGAAACCACGAATTCAAAGTATCAGGCATTTGGCACCCTTGATGGGAGGGGGGAAAAAAAAAAACACAAAACCAAAACTAAATATTAATATGAATTTCATCGCATTTTGCGCCTAACAGAAATGCGCTACACCAAAATCTAAATATATTTTAGTAATTTAATTTCCGGCCCTAACCAGTACATACCTATCAGAAGCAAACATCATTTACTGTCACACTTGTGCTTAAACTCTAGAACATGCAGCCACGGGATGCTGTAGACTCCGAAAGATTTCACGTGTTTAGAACTCACTTAGCTAACATTTACAGGGGGAGGAAGGAAAAATTCCAAAATGGAGAATTAGACAAACATGTGACTTCTCTACTGCTTTGGGACTTCCGGAGCTAGAATAAAAGGGAAGTATCAACGGATGCTTTGCTCCATTCTGACACTCTTCCTTTAACACGTGCTGTTGCCTCCTGCCAGGGACAAGAGACTGTGCTGCTGGGTCTTTGCTCCGACTCCGCTGTTCTGATTTACCACACGTCCGCAGAGCCCACAGCACTCGGAGCGTACCTTGCCTCTAGCCATTCTACATTAGGATTAAAACCAATGACCAACCATAGAAACAATTTCTGTTTCCAGATTTAGCACTATTCCAATAGCCACTGGGTTTCCTAGAGATGGTTTGTCCACATGCGTGTTCACACGATGAATCTGAGTGTGCCATTAGGATGTGAGGCTGGAGATTTAGACTACGTGGCACAGATACCATATTTCTCTTCCTCATGCTTGAAACCCATGGACCTATTGGTTATGTGCACATTACGTCCTTCAGTTCCTGTCAGTCTTAAACCTTTCTCCTAAGAAGTCACCTCTACATCTGTTTCCTGCAAAAGATTTTAAGAAGAGTACCTAGTGAGAAGGATCTGACAGTCACCTTGGCCTACCCAGCACCAGGTCTTGTCTTCGGGGCTGTCCAAAGGCCAGAGAGTATTCAGAAATGGACTCTCCAGTCACATGTGCCCCAAGGAAGTCAACCTTATCTTGCCCATGTTGAATATATTCCTTCCTGACTCCTATACTTCTTGGCTCTCCCGTATTACCAAGGAGATTCACCGGGATCATGAAGCAATACTTTTCACAGCCTCTTTCTTTTCATATGCCAACTATGGTCAGGCAACCATCAGACGAACCAAGCAAATCATCGCTATTCCTTCCTCCTCAGAGAGACGATTCCATCGATGCCTAGGAGCTGCCAAACTGCAGCATCAGTGCCCATACATCACCTATGCCACCTCTAAGACAGTATAAAGACACTAACAGTCTATGTTTGGAGATTAAACACAAGTTTCCCTCACCCTTCTCCCCTTTTGGCTCTCTCATTCCTATTAGAAATAGTTCATGTGCCTAGAAATGACTACTTTGACCTAAAGGCATGCCAAGGCATCTCTAACCAGGGCAAGAGTACACAATGCTTGCATTAATCAAAGCATTTCATTAAATCTTTCCACAGGCAAGATTCAGAGTAAAACACTTAGTTCAACAGACAGAGGTTTCTGAAGTAGAAGCTACCATCTATCAGTCTCCCACCACAGAAATCACTCTTCAGTGGAAAGCAAAGCTCACACCTCTACTACTGGCAATACGGAAAGTTTTTAAAGACCTATTCAGTACCCAGGAGGGAAGAATTTTTTCTTTAACTTTCCAAGTGTTGAATTTCTATTTTTGTAATTCATTTTTTAACTTCTATATTAAGACTGTCTACAGCATAAATTTAAAGGAGGGATGGCTCCTTTAAAGCAACATGCTTGCCCTCAGATATCAGCTTTTTACAAAGAATGCAATTCTAAAATTTGGGGATTTGAAACACCTTGTTCTGAGAAACTAACTGGGGAGAAAGACCCATCCTATAATCAAACAGAAAATTATTCCCTTCAGAACACAGTTAGGTACAGACAAAAATGTCTCTTAGTGAAGCTACCTATGAAATTACTGTGATTATTATCCGCTGGGGAATAAATATATTCTGTCCACAGAATACACCCTGTTCACACGTCTGCGTACAATAAGAGACATGAATGCTCAGGATTACGAGGACATACCTCTTCCTGCAGTCATATTCTGCACTTAAAATTCATCAGGTAAGGGATGCAAAACTTGAACATGGACTTTCTTTCATGACAGACCATCTTTGCCACTACCACAGTTTTAGGAAGGACACAATGGGATAGCATCGCCACATCCTCCAAAAAACCCCAGGTGCGCTATGTCAGTGTTCGCCCGAGCGTGACAGATAGTGGCAAGTGCCTATAAGGCACCCCACGGGCTACGGGAGACAGAAAAATCTGGAGTCCTGTAGGTAAACTCCAGCCCTTTCGAGCTGCTTGGTAGCCTCATTAGGAGCCACCTGAAAAGCTGTTTCGATAGGGCCAGTTCTTTACTACTGCAGCTGCATGACAGTGCAGCAATTAACAGTATTAACAGTTCAAGACGAATTCAAGGTAACCCTACACTTTATGTGCATCTGACAAACTTCAGCTCAGTTCTCAGTGTCACCCACCTGATCCTAAAAGCTCTTTTGACCTTTCAAGTATAAGGTCAGGCAGGAAACACTCTCCGCGCAGTTGGCTGCCTCCTTTGTTTTGTGAGAACTACCCAAGCTCTGCACAGAACTTTGTGCACAAAAAGCCTGGCACCAGGAATCTTGCTACTCCCTCTACAACTTCTCTGTTTTCCTTTAAACAAGAAACAGATGAAGTACTACAACTTTCCGTATAAGCAGCACAGTACAGACATTTGGGATACAGGCTCAAAGTCCTGGCCATGGATGATCACAAAACAAGGAGACATCAGAATGGCAGGTATAATAAAATTAACTGCAGCATAATAGTAGAGAGTCTCAATTTAAACAACTCCTTTGTATACTACAGCAGTCTCATGACTTGTATATCCATAGTCCATATTTTGGCAACTGCTGCTTTAAGGCATAATGCAGAGAAAGGCAGCTCATAGAGCTCATACTGTGTAACAGAAAGTCTCAGAAATTTCACGAGGTATCAGCAGAAATCACTGAGATAGCAAGTCAGCTCACAAGACATGAAACACTATCATTGTCCTAGTCCTCAACACCACTCTATCCAGGCTTTACATTCTATGTCACCTCTGTCAGAGAACTACCTGACAAAATCCGCATACCAATCGCAGCTCCATAAGGTCACATTGCAGTTGTTACTCATGCCACAACATAACTCCATCACAAAAGCACGTGCAGAAACACTGAAGAAAGCTCTATGAAGAACTGGTTCTGATCACACAGGGTTAATGAGCCCACAAACGGTTTTACATACGCATGGATGTACAGTTTCCAAGGCCAGATCAGTAGGTTAACAACTCACAAACAGCAGAGAAAAAGCTAACAAGCTCTACAGAGACCAGAGCTGACTGTGAGGTTCACTTGGATATCTCAACACCATGCAGCTAGGGCCAGAAGTGCTGGGGGCAGCAAAGCATAAATACACCACTAGGTCTGCACACGGTCAGCTTTGGCTCAGGCGGAGCTGCACGGGGTCCCATCCAGCACCATTACTACTCTGAGGGTGCCCGAGCAGTGCAATTCGTCCTGTGGGTGGGCAGCACCCACATCAACGCAGCCTCAGACACACCTGCGCTTGCCCTATCACCCAGGGAAAGAGTTAACAGTCGCTCCCTGTTCCTACTAGTGCCCCAGGCTGCTCTTTTGGGAGCGAGCTGCAGTCCTGGCTTAAAGCAATGCCCATTCTTATTTGAATAAAGCACAATTCAGAACAGAAAACAGCTTCTGACTGACCTAGTTTGATGAAGACATGGTGAACTGAACTGAAAGTTGGATATCTTGCTTCACCCCATGTTCCTCTCTCATCATTGCGTACTCCTCACCACCTACTTTATGCCACAGCTGTCCATCAGACCCATCCATATGCCACAAATTCACTAACACAGCAAAACAGTAAGTCAGTAAAAAACTGGGCTGTTTTCTTTCAGTGACCTAAACAGGTCACCAGAGGACACGGTAGTTGTCCCATCCAGAACACAGGCAGAGAAAGATGGAAAAGTAAGCCTTTTCTCCCCGTCCGCTACTTTGACTCAGATGCCCATGGAACCACAGTCTAAAGCTTCTTCGTTGGCAAAATCAATCTAACAGGTTCCTGCCCACCCCACCCAGTCCGTGTTTTAGGGGAACCACTTTTTAAACATGGATCAGATGCCTGTTATGTTATAGAGCTAATCCCCCAAACAGCTGCAGCTGCAAGTTGATAGAAGTAATAAAACTTCTATCTATTTTTATATAAAAGCAATGATTTCTTTGGAACCACAAGCACAGACCTCAACACCACAGGTGTTCTGGTAACACTAATGGGCGCAGCGCGCACTCGGTCAGTCTCAGCAAAAGAAACTACCATGTTCCTTACGTATCAACAGTCTCCAGTTACCCCTAACATAGGCCTCCCTGGGTGTAAATTCAGAGATGGACTGGCTACAACTTGTAGTACAAAGCAAAAAGACAAATGGAGCAATGAGGACATTCTGGAGAAAATGGTGAAACTTGAAGGAAAGGCTGCCTGTGATGTATTTAAAGTGAGGGGGAGCTCTGGGAATTTTCTCTTTAAAACAGTAAGACAATATCAAGAATATAAATGAAGTCATTTTACTGAGTGCTGAGCCTGAAAATCTGTGCCAGTATATTTTTCACAGACATGTTTTGAAATTCCTTTAGATTTTAATCTAGGGCAACATTCATATATCTTTGTACAATTCACTTGTTAAGCAGAGATAGTGAAACACTAGTTAATAGCAAAGCCTCTATTTGAGAGGCAAATATGACAAACAGAAGAGAACTTCACTGAGAAAGCCTGCGCGGGCACACAGCTGGGGAGAGGCGTGTGCACAGGAAAAATGGGGTTCTGATTTTTTGATCACTAATGATGAATCCTACTGCTCAGAGAGTTCTCTCACTCCTGCCACCACTGAAACCACATCATAGTTTTGGAAAACCTTCTGAAAAACCATTGGAAAATCTTGCAGCAGCAACACCACCACGTACCAAATCAACCTCAATAAGCTCTGCACTAGACGAACACACAAAGATGTCCCTTCAGCTGATCTCTCCAGAGGCAGCAGCAGCCCCAACCTGTGCTGGTGCATTGTAAAGCCATAATAAAGCATTTAGTAGCTCGGGAATTCGGGTGACAGGCCAGATCCAGGCAATGGGTGTACCACCAGCTAAATCACACTGACAGGAAATAATTCACATAAGAGTAAAATATTATTGAAGCTTACGTAAGTCTCAAAAACACATCTTCCCCATTCACCGGCCAGATTTGATACTAATAAAAGCAGCCACAGATTTTTTAGCTAATAGCTAAAAAAAAAAAGCATACAACATGCAAAAAACATCCCAATTCAAGCCAATATTATTCCTATATACTTAAAGGAGGGACTTGTGTCTCTGTTCTAGTCATACTCTCTACCCAGTCAAAAGATGTGTCCTGGTTTAATGCTGTCATGGTCAGTAAAACATAGAAAGCCCCTATGTTCTAGCCAAACGTGCCCCAGCCATGAGGAAGAGAGACAGGTAGGACCCCATGATGTAACTGATCCTGTATCATAAAAAAGTTGTGCATCAGTGGATGGAGATGGTTCTCCTACATGCATCCCAGTTACACTGAACCATCTCACAACTGTCATGGGACAGGGTAGGACAAAGAAACCATCTGACCACAGTAAAAAGGGAAGTGATATTTGGATTCTCAGTTTATCCCAGTCCCAGTAATAAAAAACGCAGTATCCTTCAAGCCCAGGATATTCTGGGTTTTACCTACCCCATGCTTGTTCTTGTTCTCCACTGCAAAACGTTAACAATCCCAGACTCCAGAATCTGTCCTTGAACCCTTGCCACTGCAGAGTTTAAGGGAATGCTACAGGACAGTCAGCTTCTAGTTGACCACACGCTGTAGACTCTGACAAGTCTTTTTGCTGTGATATTTAATGGAATAATATATCTAATGAATTTTCATCAGAAGTTCTCCCATCAGGGCAGTAGTCCAGATACCATTCAAGTCTGTTACTTACTGTTAAAAAATTCCTCGTAGTCAGTTTTCTCCACGCAGCATGTGTACATGCGCAACGCTGCTACCTTAATTTTCTAAAGAAAAACAAAAGACAATACTTACAGTATTCATCATGAGAGACAGTAAACACTACTATTTTTGTTAAATACATACACTATCATTTTCTGAAAAGACTTCTTTCAGAATCACAACTACTTGATATTTTCAGGAGCACATTAAGCTATTATACCTCCCAGGAATGATGAAAGTGCAATCAATCACGCCATGAGGCAAAAGAAAAAAAAGATATTAATAAATGGCTTCTTGAATACCCTTCCAAATTGAGTTTAATATAATACTGTCATTACAGAAAAATAAATGAATTGGCTTTCCTTGCAGAGACTCCAAAGATCCCAATTCACAGTTCCTGGTTTCTTCCAATAACTTTAATTGATATATACTACTCAAAGTGTTTTGTATAATTTAGGTTTTAAGTATTAAAGAAGTGACATACCAGACATGTCCTAAAAATATCTTTTTTCCTACAAAAATGAAAATTGACCAACTAAGCTTCAGAAGCGAGAAAGGAATCCCAAATGGTGAATGACATGAGGTATACTCGGGTGCTTTGTCACTTCTGATTTTGTTCTTGCACCACCATTGCACCAGAAACACCTTGGGTGCTACATCTGTAACAAAGATAAATGTGCTGAAGCTTCACAGAACACAATAACTGATAGCAAAGATCTTGGAGAGAAGAGCTGTCAGCCGTTCCTGTTTACTAACGTCAAGGGGAGAAAAATAAAAAAATTTGAAAACTCCAGAGCCCGCTCCCCTACTTCAGTCAGGAAGCAGCACTGGGCTTGGGTTGGTTTTGTTTTGCCTTTTTTATTTTATTTTTTTATTTTTAGTGATGTATATATACTAGGCATCATTTCAGTGCTCATTATACAACAGAGATGAGCACTATGCCTGTCAAATGGCCCTTGAAATTATGAAAGTAATTATTTGTGTCTCCTACAACCAAGAGAAAAATAAGGAAGTTGCAACGACCTCCTGCCAAGGAAACACAGGAGCCATTATTTTTCTTATTCAATAACCTCAGCCTTCTGTCAAAAGTCAAGTATACATCTAAACTTCTTGCAGTAAAATAATGGACACTGCTCACTGGAGTTCTGAAAGTTTCCTTTTTAAAGGAAATGCTGCCTGGCCTGGGAGCAGATATCTCCCCAGTGAAAGTCTCTGCCCCAGACCAGGCATTTCTAGACACTAAAAACATATTGTAAAGAACAGTCCCTGCAACCCAGCGCTTAAATACTGCAGGTAACACAGGAGAAACTGATGAAATTTAATCATGGAAGTTTTAGGGTATAGAAGAGGCATGGGGGAAGGGAGAAGAAAATGAAAAACCACAGAGAAATATTAAGAAACTTCCCTAAGATCTCACAGAGATCTGGCAAGGCCAAAAATTAACTCAGGTCTCCTGGGCCCTAACCACAAAAGAACTCTCTCCAAACCCAAGTTCCCTAGCCAACAGCAGGCAGTAAAGAGCAGTAATTAAGGAGAACTCTGAAGCAACACTTAGAGCTAACAAGAAGCTTTATTACAACAATATGTATACAAGCACAGGGGAGAGAAACTACTCTCTCATGAGGTTTAGCATCACCTGATGAAAAGCAACTGATTTTAACCAAAATACCTAACCTCCTTAAGTATCAGTTATCTTTTCTTCATATTTTCTCTCTGAGGATCGAGATGCAATCAGCAAGTTTCATATCGGTCTCGGAAGAGGTCCACTCTGCCTTGCAGATATTCGAAACACCTTATAGGTTTTAATTCCTGCAGAGTTGAGCTCAGCCTGCCCTTCAAGCTGCCTTTTCCTCATTCCTTTATACCATGTCCTAGTTCAGAGCAAAGAAATTATGAATTTCTTCTTTTGTCTGTTTCCTTCTGCTTAAGGAACCGAAGGTGTCTTTTACAGAACTACTCTCATTTAGTCAATGTTAACAACTGCTTTATGAAAGGACTGTTTAAAAATTACGAAAAAGGAGGACCTATTTGTGACTCTGCCCTAGTCAGCTACTACTGAACAGTGACTCAAACAGCAATCACAGCGTGTCTCACTACTGCCTGTTTGGGAGCCCTCCTGTCAAAGAAACGGAGAACACCGAAAGAGGTCCAGGAAAAGGCAACAAAAATCAAAACATGAAAGGGCTTCAGTAACAGAAACAAGTTAGACCAAGTCTCCTCAGTCCAGAGAAAGCCTAAGATATTATGGAATATACGAGTCTATAAAATCATCAGTGGAAGGGAGAATGTGAACATACACTCCAAACAAAGAATAATTGCCTTTTTTTTTTAAAAAGTACAAAATTAAAAGACATCAACTGAAAACAACTGTTCTTCTTCCCCCACTGGCTACTTAAGCCATGGAACTCTCTGATACTGAATGCTGCGGATGCGATAAACTTACAAGAGTTCAAAGTGCAACCGGACAAATTTACAGAAGAAAACCCTAGCAACAGACATCACAGAAAAAAGTGTAGTTTCATGCAGGAAGCCCTGAAACAGACAACTGTTGTAGGCTGGAGGAGCACATGAGACATCTATTGTAACACACTTTTCCTGTAATTAAATTCTTTCTAGATAACTGCAATCAGTTATTAGAGACAAGATGATGGTCTACGTGGGAATTTGACTAAGGTGTGATGGTCTGCGTGCGTGTTCGATTAAGGCTGCTATTGCGTTCTTTGGTGCATAAATGAAGTGAAAAATAAGATATCTGAAGAAATTCAAGGCTTAAGACTCTACAAACCAAATACGACATTCCTACTTATGTCAATGACAGCAATGCATAGATCAAGGGAGGTTCAAGCTATAGATTATTCTTCTTCACACCAAAACAGGAATTTACATGGGTAATAATTAGAACTTTTCCACCAAGTACTGCTCCTATCATAAGAAATAAGTGTGGTTTTTTTTTTGCTTGCTTTTTAGAACTCTGAAGGTATCAAATAACCAAAAGAATTATTAAATGAACACTTTACCCATCTGCTATATTTCAGTGGTCCTGTGAAACCCATTGCTTCTATTATCCTCGTGAAAGTACCCACTTTCTCTTCAGACGGCTGCAAGGAATCTTTTGCAGAAAGATGCTGTAAAATTGAAATATCGCATATTTCAGCCATAGCAACTAAATACGACAAATCATTTCAGTTAGAAAAGCTACAACTTTAATTGGGAATTCTAGGGGGTTTGTTTACTCTTTGTTCAAAAAACCAAATACATATTTATATTTTCTCTGCAAAATATTACATTATTTTTGCTATGTGACATTCTTCTGCATAGCTGTTTTGATAAAAGCATCCCATTGGAAGCTCAGACTCAAATAGTTTGGACAGAAACCTGCTTTCCAAAATATGGTTCCCATTCTGGATTCCCATATTCTTTCTGGATGCGTGCCTTTACTTGGGCTTAAATCTTTTGCAGATAAAACAAGCAAACAAATCACAGAAACAGAGTAAATAAAGCTGACCTTCCACATTCCCTCTCTTCCTCTCACAGGCATATCATATTCTAGGGTAGTTATATATAATATTAGACAATCAGCTCCATCCTAAAACTAATGAAGCTACATGAACACACTGTTCTCGCTGAAAAGCTCCCCCAGACTGTTATTCCCCATCCAGTTAATCTAAATGGCACTTGCAGAAAATCTATATCAGGAAAGTATTTAGTCCTCAATGATTTGCAGTGTCTGCAAACATGGAGATAAATGTTCTCTTCCAGATTAACTACACACTTTTAACACCACCGGACTGATAAAACGTCTTCGTGGCATTCTGCCTGTAAGCACCCTGGCAGTAGCAATCAGCCACCAGTAATTACCATTTGTACTCCGGCAAATACTTTCTAATGAATTAAGTATGCAGTTATAACATTTTGTTATAAATATATTAACTTTTAACCCATCTAACCAAACTCTAATGCATGTGAGTCTCCCTGAGGAATACAGCTGAGAGCCATTATAACCTGAGAAAGTTCCCTGACCAAAGAAATGTTAAATTGCTTTAAGTTGCTGGAATTTTACCCTAAACACATCCTTCTAAGACACGAACATACTAAGAAAAGAATTTTCTTAGTGAAGCAAGTTAGCAACATAAGGACTGCCGTACATGGCCAGAACATAGACCAGGACACCATCTCCAACAAGGACCAGCAGCAGATACTTGGGACAAGACACAGAAGTGGAGAAATATGGTACACACAGAGCGCAGCTTCCTGGGATGGATCTGCTCAGCTTTTGACAGGCAGTCCTGCGCCAGAAAACGTATCCACCCATTCAGTTTTGGCAGCTACAACTGGATGCACCTTCAGCACCCCCGTGTTCGAAACTATTTCACACCCATAACACAGAGCTGTGGCACATGAGTTTCACAGTTTAGGTATGTCAAAAAAATTCCCTTGTGCCTGTTTTAAATCCAACCTCGCCGTTTCATTGGATGCTCCCAATTTTGGCATAAGAAGCCACAACCAATCATTTCCTATTTCCTTTTTCTGCCTATTTTAAGACTTTTATAGGCCAGTATCATACATACCCCCATCAGTTCTCTCTCCTTAGTTTAGAAGGGTCCTAAAATAGCCTCTTGATCATTCTGGCTGAATTCTCTATTGCTTTCCTAGCACTAGTATAGTAATTTTTGAAATGGCACAAATGATAAATAAATACATATTAAAATACAGACACATATCTTGCACAGGTTGCTATATTTAATTAAAAACTAACTGTAAAGGTCACAAAAATTGTATCAATCCCTACATACATCCACACACAATCTTTAGTAATTGAGATAAAACGCTTTGCACTTGTGTACTATCCATAGATGGCTATTAATGTCTTGAACCCCATCATGCCTAGTATTCAGGTAAATAGGAAGAAATAGGCTCAGTGCCATTTTAGTATCTACCAGTCATCTAGTAAGACAGCGTTAACACTGCCCAGGACCTCCTTTAACACTCAGATCCTTGCTTTGAATGTTGGCCATTAAATCTGTTCACAAAGTCCCCTATCATCACCCAGAACAAAAGCGGCTCTCCCGCCCTCTGCCACGCGTGATGGACCCAGTGAATCTACCGACATGTCCATAAACATTTAAAGCAAATTTTAGTTCTTTCTCTTTAAGATTATCCTATGTAATACTCATTTCTCATGCACACATTCCATTTTGTCATTTTCTTCACACCATTCACAAAAGCAGGATCAGGATGATTATTAGTTAAGAGACACTGACTCCCTTGGATTAAGTGTTCAACTAATCTTATGGAGATGGTTCACACTCCAGAAAATTTCTATTCCAAGACAATAAATGTAAGAGATGTAGAGATCACAAATTAACAAAATAGCATGGACAAACAGAAAAGAAATTATCACCCGTTTAGTTAGTCATTATTAGTAGACTGCATGACAGTTTTCAGTGTTTAGCAGATAGCAAAACTGTTGTTACACATTATTCCCAAAGAATCAGGACCATCTTTTCAGTTCTAATACATATGGGCAACTTCTATGTTTCCCTTTTTAAAGGTAAGAAAGGAACACCTGCTCCCGACCCCAGTAACTGCTCTCCTTAACTTAGCTTCTTTCCTCGTTGCAAGAAGCCCTCGGGCTTTATCATTGGAACTTCCACCCCAGATAAACCAACTGTAACTGCACCCTCCTACGCCAGCACTCTGTTTCCT
The DNA here is from genome assembly GCF_028500815.1 of Rissa tridactyla. Taxonomy (NCBI): domain Eukaryota; kingdom Metazoa; phylum Chordata; class Aves; order Charadriiformes; family Laridae; genus Rissa; species Rissa tridactyla. Next base: position 18,778,362 of record NC_071477.1, read on the forward strand.
GAAAAGAAACAGAGAGCACTCCTCAAATTATTGCACACATTGTTCACACTATACTAAAACATATGAAGAGCTGAATCATCTCCTACATGTTTTGGTGAGTTTGTTACCTGTATCTCTAAAATCCCTAGCACAACGTGCCCTTCGACAATAAAGACATCAAACTCTTCTAACCTTATTTGTGTTGTAAAACGATCTGTTTTGCTGTGTAATGGCTCCATTGGCTTTAATCAATCCACCACAGGATTTAGACAGTCGGAACTGGCCAGCCTTGTGTCTCTAGTAAAAATGATGAAAAGAAAAGAGAAGAGAGAGGGGAGAGGGAGGGAGGGGAGGTAAGAAAAGAGAAAAAAAATGAGGAGACCATTGACCAGTAAACACTTAACTTTACACTAATTACTCTTAGTTTGCTTCCAAGTCAATTACAGTTCAGTAAAATCCTGACAAATTTATATCACAAAAAGCACATATTTATTATCTTAACTGTTACAAACAAGATGGTTGTCCATGCTTAATGCTCCACACCACTTATTTTCTAGTGTTCCGTAAATGTCCTGAGGGAATGGACTGGCAGAACACTCCACACTCAAACGCCACAGACTATCTGCTTCGATTTTCTCACACACTACTTCTAATTACGGGGTTTGTCTCTTAATAGAGAGTATTTTTATCTACAACTATTTTTATCTACTACTTTGTATTCCATTTGACTGTCTTTGTGGTCAGGACTTGAACAAAACGAATTACAGGGCAAAAGCTATCACTACAACCACTGTAACTTTGCAGCATGTGATCTGTATTACAGAGCTACTGCACCGAGAAAAGAAAACTATCAAGTATGAGTGAATGGGATCTCCAGGTAAGAAGCTGCACACTGAACAGAACACCGATCATAGCCTCTCAGCACACACAGACAGCAGCAACTTGTTTATGAATAAATTCAAAGTAAAGATGCTGGTTTGTTCAGAGCAGTCATCCCCACAAGTCTACCGAATTTACTGGTGGCTCAGAGTAAGCCCAACTTTATCAATCAACTTCACAACTGCTCATTTCCCTCTCTACTCCCAACATTGTATGCTACTTGATATGGATGGGCGCTTTAACAGTACGGTTGTGTCACAGAAGCACAGGCAATTTTCCAAGGACTGTAAGGTCTTATCTGAGAAAAAACATCCAAGCCAAAGGGCTTACAGGTAAGTTTCTAATTCTGTAAGTCATGCCTCTACATTTTAAACTGTAATCTACATCAGGACAAAGAAGATGCTTAATCTCCTCTCGTTTCATTGTATACGAGAAGGAAACGCCAACAGACATACTCTAATTCTGTTCAGATAGCCTGCATCTATTCTCATTTTCTACACATTTTTCATCTTTTTATTAACTATTACATGATATTCTAGTTAATTTACTACGGATAGATGCAATCTGACACTACGCATGCTATTACAGAGCTGGAAGCAAAGCTGCAAAGCAGTGCTTTCCACTGAAACAACACTACTTAAAGTCGTGCTGCGCTAGGTGAACGTACCAGCAGTACCAGAAAGTCCAAGGCTACCCTACAGTGGAGTCATTCTAGAAAATAAAGTGCTGGAAATCACATGTAATTGTGACTATCTTGTAATAGCTGCTTTAGAAAAATGACACCTACATTTGGACTTCTGCATTTAATCTACTCACGACAGATCATGTGGACCCACTAAAAGACTACACAGCTGGAATGAAGACAACTGTGTAATAAAGAGTGGGAGCTCACCCTTTCAGCAGCAGAAAGCTTTTAAGTTGCCATGATATTTCAGCAAATCACAGACAGTGAAGACATTACTTTTGGAACCCTCTTTATTTAAAAACCATGACTTTTTCTTACTAATTTAAACTTATCCCATTTTTATACACCCTTTAGCATAGTCTGATATCCTACCTGGAAAACACCACAGAGCATCCGTCTACACTGGCCCTGGGCTCCAGTTGTCTGTAATAATCCACTGCATGCTGCTATCCATTGAGTCACTCCAGTCTGGCAGCCCTGGAACAGAGAGACTAGCAATGAAGAAAAGGACACGAATATTCGGCAGTTTAACTGTCCTCCTGCTTCCACAAGCTTTATTCAATTATACAACAATCCTCAGACTAAACTCCCAATTTGTCTTTGACAGAAGTATAAACTTTGATTTTAAAAAAAATATCATGCCTTCCAATACAAGCATGCAACCCAAGTTTGACAGCAGAAACAGATCAGCCAAAGGAAATAGTGGGCTGTCTACATCACAACATTATACTACAGTTTTTATACCTATACAATAAATTCAAATACTTAAGAAGCGTTCTTCAATTAAATGAGCAATCTCTAAAAAGCCCTCATCCAACTCTCAGCTTTTATGCATCTTTGTTTTAGTTTACTCGGGCACAGCTAAAAATGTTAGTATTTCAAAAGCACATATTGTCCCAATAAATTTCAGTGAAGATAATTATTGTCTGTAATGAACATGTCAGGTAATATAGAAAAGAGGAAGGGTTTTCTCTGCTTGCACTTTCTTTGCACTTTTTATCTTCTGCAATATTCAAATTAGTACTTCTTCATACATGTTCTACATTAATACTGGAAATAATGTATATACTATCAGAATGGGTACTTTTTTTTCTAATAAAAATAGCTTCATTTTCAATTGGCAATAAAGATGATTAAGAGATTGAAGCATCCAACATATGAGGAGAGGTCTAACTTTGGGAAAAGAAGACTCCAGGGAAATTTTATCAATTTGTATTAATACCTGACGGGGCGGGCAGTCCAACTCTTCTTAGGGGTGCCCAGTGAAAGGACGACTATGAGAGTAGCAGATCTGCCCAAAGGTTAGTAGGAACAGACACAAAACCAACTTGAATTCCTGTTCCCCATTCCCTGTACCCACAGTCACTGCGGTCCCTCAGGCGCAGTGTATTGCCTCCTCACGCTGTCCCTTGTCAGCTCCTCACAGAGCTGCACTTCTACTCCATTAAGAGGATTTATTTGGGTTTTTAAAAACTGTGAGCGGGGAGATGCACTGCCATAACAAATGGGTTCACTACTACTACACCTTCCCACTTCTACTGTAGCAAGACTACTTAGTTTCTGCTCTTCCTTTGTAACGTCACTACCCAGCAAGCAAAATTATGAAAATGATACATTTCTATCCAAAAAGACATTTCAGCTGCATACCACAAAGCTCTGACATAAACAGTTTAACAAACACTTAAGTGAGAAAGAAAATTCACCATTTTTTATAAATAATTACTACGAGATTTCAAGGCAGAATAAGAAGGAAAGGTAATAAGAAGGAAAGCATGCCTAAGTTGCGGTATGTCTTACAGCTTGAATATACTGGGCTTTACAGCTGTTGAAAAGCACTACTGCAACAAAAATGGGCAAGAGACATACGAAAACATGAAATAAACACTTAAATGGTGAGATGTGATAAGCAACTGAGTAATAAGGAAAAGACAACAGCAGAAAGCGGCAGAGCAACAGAAAGGGAACATGATGAGCTAAGGAATCTTCCCTAAGCCAGCGTCACTGTTTGCAGAACACAACCTTCCTTTCAAGTGCTACTGCACTTCTCCATTTGGCTGAAAGAAAACATACCAAGCATAAACTGGACAGGATTACTCAGGAATAGTCTGTAGACAGCGCGAGCACCTTCTGCAGCTAGCTGCCTTGTCAAGATATAGGTGAAAGAATATCACTACGGTCTTCTAAATCCTTCAAGCAACCATCAGGAAACCCTTAGGTACCAGACAAACTATTCATCAATATCTTTTCGTAGGTAAAGAACAGCTTTCTCATAATGGCAGTATTAACTAGCAGAGCTGAAATGTTTGGACAGTAATCAAGACTGCATCACACGCTGCGAGAAGACAGAAGGAAAAAAAAAATAATTTCCTTTCTTATTTCCAGTACAAAGAAGAGACACAGAAAGTTTGAAGACTTATTTTCATACGATTAGGCAACTATTAAATTCTAATGCAAAAGCAGATGCTGGGAAACGCCAAGGATCAGCAAAGCTTGAGCTGAAGCATGTTGCTGCTGTCACAAGTCCCCTGCCTCACAACCGTGACTTACTAAAGCTCAGACGCTTCTTTGATTACAAAGTAAAGCACTTCAGACCACAAAAAGGGCAAACAATGACATCTCCTCCCCCCCAAAGAGAGTTTCCTGGCCAGGCTGAAAAGCTGAATCAGCTTCCTTTGCCAGTAAGCAAAGGGAGAAGCTGCTGGGAGAGGAGGAGTTGCCCAGGCAAGCCTAGGAGACAAGTCCTTCACCTTCTGCAAGGCAAACCCCACCCTGGGGTACAGCTCCGCAAAGAGCTGAACCCATCTGGTGACTCACTGTTTCTCTACCACTCTCCCTGCTCCCCTCCTGCCTCGCTTCACCCTCCCTTTTCGCTAATGATTGCCTTTTTAACACATTCAAACTGCAGAAAACTATTTTTTGTTGCCATGGTTCCACTGCTCCAGCATTTGGAGCACAGGGGCCAAGAAAAATGCTGGAGGAGGCAACTGTAGGCAACAGCGCAAAGACATGAGCAAGGATAAAGAGCAGGAATGGGAGGAAGAAGCAGGAACTCCAGCTCATGGCATTTCTGTTGCTCTCAGGCAGGTTTGCTCTCACTGCTTTCACCTTGAGAGGTGAAAGGACAGGGCTCACCATGCTTGTAAAAACCACACCCTGAGACAGCAGTTCCAAGAACGCAGTGGATTAATTTCGTAAGTGGGTATTGCCCTCTCACTAAAGGCCTTTCATCTTCCTGACGAATCCACCTCCACCTCGCAGCGCTGGCCATCCCTGTATTTGTGCTGCGACGGAACATCATACCCAGGCACAAAGTTCCCTTTTCTACACTATGTGCTAAAAACTGGGACTCTGTTGCAAAGACTTTAAAGGCTAACAGAAAAAAAAAAAGAAGTACACAAATGCACAAGAAAGAGGGAGTTACGTGATCAGTAACGCACTCTCACTCATTCATAGGAACCCAATCTCTTCCACTTAACGCAGAAATTAGAATCTTTGAATTATCCTTGCCATCAAACACCTCTAAAGTGAGGTAGGAATCTCCAAGAACGGCAACCCCTCACGCCGCAGGGCACACACACTGTGCCCAAAGCCGCGGTTTGTGACCCCGCCGCGGTTCTCGTACGCCGCCGAAGAGCCGCCTCCTCAGGCGCGGCGGCCGGGGGGAGGCCAGGCCACGGGAACTGGCGGGAGGGTGCGGGGCAGCCCAGCCACCGCAAGGGCGGCGCCGGGACAGCCTCGCGGGACCGCGCCCGGCCGCACACACGCCGCTCGTGTTCCCGGGACAGAGAAGGCGGCCCCAGCCGCCGCCGCCACTCACCGCGGCTCGCACAAGCGCCGCCATGGGTCCTCGGCGCCGCTTCCGGCGAGGCGGCCCGCCCGGGCTCGCCCCTTCCGCCCCGCCGGCTGCGCATGCGCGGGGCTGAGGGAACGAGGGGGCCGCGCCGACCTCCCCGCTTGCTGGGCCGGGCCGGGCCGGGGGGCGGAGGGGTCCTGCCGCCCCGGGAGAAGCGGTGTCGCGAGGCGTAGGAAGGAGCAGAGGCTCTCGGGCCTGCGTTGGGGCTCGGTTCGGAAGGGGGGAAGGCGGCAAGCCCGTGTCTGCCCGTCCGTCGTTGTCGGGCCTCTCCAGTGGAAGGCCCGGCCCATGGGGGTGGCCATGCTTTCAGTATGCTGCTTGGCAGCAGAGAGCGCAGCGTGAAGGCAGCGACAGTTTCCTCTGGCTGAGGTTGATCTGACTGCCTCAAGCAGGAGACGACATCTTTGTGAGGTGCAAACACAGGGACTTGGTGGTGGCAGTGCGAGAAGAACATGGCAGGGCCCCTCATGCCAGTGTCCCCGCATGCCAGTGTCCCCGCAGGGCCTGGAGCCAGCACCTTGCTGCCAGGAGTGATCCCACCTGTCCCTGATGCATATTCCCTGCTCATTGCTTCTGCTGGCACCAGCTTTCATGAGGCCGCAGAGTGAACCTGAGCAGCAGCCCGAAGGGTTGAAATGAACTGGCTTGTTTTGCCAGGTTAGTCTTAATCTGTATCCCATCCACATCACCTCGCAAATGTTAGTCCTGGTACACGGGAGGCTGGTGCAGATGTGAGCAAGAGCAGCTGGGGAAGAGAGCGAGGCTGGGCTTCTCAGCAGCAGGGCTGGCTTAAAGGGCTTGGGGAACTATAATATTCTACTCCTCTCTTTCCCAGCGTATTTACTGGGATGTCAGCTTCTCAAGAGGGCAGTAGCAGCTGCTTTAATGGCCATGAAACTCCACAGTAGTCCTTAGAAATCTTTCATATGTTCTTAAATGTCAGGCCTCAGGGGGCCAATGGAATCACTTGCTTGGACTTCCTTTCCTCAGGCATCCCAGCTCCCTGTGCCTGCAGTGGGTCTTTTCCAAGATGTTCTGACTCACCACAACTATCTGCTGAAATAGGTTTAAGTGTATCTGACAACGTGTTTAGCGAACAAGTTGTTCTGATGCGGGGCTGGATGTTGAACAATGAAGGGAACTATAGCTCTGTCAGGGATATGCTACGTTTCATTTCGTGCCTGTGGCTAATTCTAGGGAGGAAGGTTAAAGCTAGTCTGCTTCATTCTGTTTGCTTAGCTGGCCTCTGTGTATTAGACTCAAAGCAATATTAAATACCACTCGTAACAGCAATTTTTTGTGAGAAGGCGATGGAGGAGAATGATTACACTTTTCTGAAGCCTCCTCTTTGCCATTGTTGAGTTAGAGTCATGAAAAGGGATGAAGCTCAATAACCCGTACAGTGTATAGTCATACAGAGAAAAGCCTTCTGTCAGTAGCAGAGTCTCACAGCGGTGCGCAGTGGTCTCTCCACCATAGCGGACACTTTCTAACTCGGAGCTATGTGTCTGATAAATATGCTGAGTGTGCCAGCCCCTGACACTCACCTGTGTTAGTCTTACCTAATGATGCACAGGAGGATTTTGACACATTTCAGTTGGAGAAAATTACCATCTTACCTAAGATGCCTTTGCCTATCACTGTTACGTTGTTCTCCGTGTAGCACTAAACCCTTTTCACGTCAGTCTAGCCAAACACAGCTACCTCATGTGCACAGAACAGCACAACAGACTGCCTCCAAAGGGGACATGGAGACAGAAGAGTTGGAGATGGGTCTGCATTTCAATTTCAACTCTAAGGGGACTTCCTCAGTCAGAGCACTGGCAATTTACTCCCCTTTACGTACACAGTCCTTGCTGTCCTCAGGTTCCTACCATTCAGCTCTGCTCAGTGGGCAGCTCCGTGACTGCGTGAGTCTTACCTCAGTCATAACGAGTCGTCCGTGAGGAACTGCTCCTAGGAGAGCATTTTAACCAGCAAGAAGTAGTCCCAGAGGTAGGGTAGCAAAGTTCCTGTCTAACTGCTGCTGTTCTTTCATCCGAGGCCATTGACAATGGCAGAGAAACTTGCTTTCATGAATGTGCTAAAACATGCGGGGGAACATTAGCAATGGCCTTAGGTGTGTTGGCAACTGACTGAACAGGAAAGAGAATCAGAAAGGATATCATGATGTTTAATTTATATAATGAATTATTAAATAAGTTTCACATTATTTAGTATAGTAATTAATTTATTAATAAGATTATCTTTAATGAGCCTCCTGCTTTGGCCTAAATCCTGTCTTCTCTCTTCCTTGCAGGCCTGGCAACTGGCTTCTGGTTTGCCATTCCAAGAGGCTGGAGGGAGCAGCTGTTAGAGAGAGGAGATAAGGGGCCACAAATCATGGGCGGAGAGAAAGTAGTCTAGAGGAGTTTAAGTGAAGGAGGAATGGGAAACAAAGAGGGACAGAGAAACTTCCTTCCCTGAATGTGCTAAAACACGCTGGAGAACAGCAGTGGTGGGGCTGGATGTATGTGTGCCTGGAGAATGAGAGAGGATCCTGATCGGGCACCAGTGTGTGGAGACAGCAATGAGCACAGACTCAGAGTTTGGGGGAGGGCAGGGGCATAGAAGGGAGGGAGTGAGGAACTGCAGAATCCTCCAAATAGGTGAGGTTTGCCATTAAGTGTGACCTAGAAGGGACATGGGACTGCTCTGTGCTCAAGGCAGAGAAACAGGGTGCAGAAAGTGAGCCAAAGCCGGGTGGAGAGGTGACTCTCTACGATCTACCCACAAAGTCCTCTTTTTAGGACAGGCATGGTGGAGGAAAGGCCTAATGACAGCAGGAATGGTTGCTTCTGGTGATGGGGCCAAGCAGTGCGATCTGTACAGACGGTGCAGTGATGATCAACGCGTGTCAGGATGGTGGCAGAGGCCTCCCTTTGCTCCTGCATGTCTGATTAGATGGGACTGGTGGGTGAAGTGAGGAGGCAGTTTGATGATACAACTAAGCAGACAAAATTGCTAATTGCTGAGAGGAGCAGTCCTGCCTCCTGGCTGCGGTAGCACAAGCATTCAGGTTTAACTTTGGCTCTGCAGAGCGTAAGGTTTTCTAGAGCACACTAGGTCTATGTTAGGGGTGTTGTGGTGGCTGTCAAGGCTTCACTTTGACAAGAAAACTGCTGTGCAGAACAGGAAGGGGGATATAATTGTAGCCTATTAATTAAAGCCTCAGTCCAGCAAGCACCCGAACGCAAAGGGAGAGTGTGAAGCTTATCCAGACTTGAAAAAATTCATGGAGGAAAATTCCATGTCCACCTGTTATCCACAGATGTGAAGACAGGATAAGGGTCCAAATCCTCTCATTACCAAGAATGGAGACAACAAGGGACAGTGACTTTTTTAGCCCAAAAGCAGGAGGGAGCTGGCAGTGAAGGGCTGGAGTTAAAAACGCACAAGCGTTTCTTCAGTGTTAAAAGACTACACCAAAATCGAGTGGATTGACAAAACTAAGCCCTTCAAAACAACTGCCAGATCCAAGTTGTGCCTAACATTTTTTTAAACAATTTTGATTTGGTGTAGCATGTGTAAGCCAGTTTATGAATTTTTATCTTATTCTTAATGCTGTTTTGATCCTGTCTCAGGTGGCCTTCTACTGACTTAGCTGTTTTTCAGGACCACAGCCCTATTGAATTGCAGGCACTCTATTTGCAGAGCACGTAAGGAAAGAAGAGTTGCAATGGAAGAGTTGAGTATTATCAACTGGGAGACTGGGACACCTGGTAATGACATATTTATCAGAGCAGACACTGACTTTCTGATTCAGTGAACTGCTAATTGGTGATATGAAGTGCCACAGGAAAGACTGGAAGAGGGGCAGAGGCCTCTCCAGCGTAATTGCGATGACCACCCTCAGTGTTAAAAATTCTGATTAAAATCCCTTGGTGTAAAAAGTTCAGATTAAAGTCCCTTAATCTTAATTGGGGCAAAACTTGAAGATTGACAGCATTGCACAGAAGTACCCCAGCCTAGGTCACCAGCTGTTCTCCATGGGGAGAGCGGGACAAAGGCTTTGTATTTTGCCCAATTCCGTGCTGGTCACAGAATGCCACCTTGTCAAAACTGTGTATTTATCTACCCTCAAAACTTCAGTTTTGACAAACTGTCATTTTTACATGAAGAAGTGTCAAAATGTTCCAGGCCAGCTGTGATGCTTAGCTAATTTGCTAGTTTTAAAATGTTTGCCCTCACTTGGGTGTTCTAGGCTGTGGTAGAGACTGAGACTTTGATTCTGGGTTGTTATATTATTCCTTGGTTGGCATAATTAATTACAGGCGCAAATCCTGTCGGTATGTAGCTAAAAAGATCGTCTAGACCATCCTCCACTTCCTGTACTAAATGTACTTGGGCCTCTCTGGTGCATGTTTCTCTGACCTGCACCTAAAAATTTCAGTAAGGGGATTCCCAGTTTCCATATGAAGCTCATTCCAGTCTTTCACGGTGAAAGTTTTCTCATACTTAACATAGAGATGCTCAGTGTGAGCCCCTTTCTTCTCCCTTTGATGTCAAGTTCCTAAAGGTATTAGGTAAGAGCAGAGTTTGGCTAATATTTAAGAAATCAGCCTCAGGCTCTTTGCCGTGAGAAGCATCGTAGAGATGTGGAGGACCTCTTAGTTGGCTGTTCTGGAGATAAAGCTTCTTATCACAGCTCTGCAAGTTTTTTCTTATATAACCTTTATCATATTACTTGTTTTTTCACCATGTTAATGGATATACACATATTTCCTCAGAATAAAAGAGAATGAAACAGTATTGACGGGCTTTTTTTTTAAGTAGCTTGTTGTAGTGCCATCAGAAATAAGAAGCACAAATGGGCATGCTGTCAAAAATACGAGGTACAGTACGGTGAGCCAGCAGTCTGGGGCCTGTGTGGCCTCTGCTTTCCTCTGCCCTGAGCAATGTCTCTGTCTTTCGGAGTGAGCAATACAGGACTGCAAAGACAAAGGGGCTGCACCCAGGGATTTGGCACAGTGAGAACTGCCTCATCTGACAAACAGGAACCTCCAGGTTAAATCTTTCCTGAATTTTCCCCTTTTCGGACTTCAGAGGCAAGGCACCTCTGTGACCTCTTCAGTTTTTATTTGCCAGTTTTCCTCCTCTCCAGCAGTGATGATGTTCGATGCAGACTGCTCTGCAGTCGGACTTTCTGTGTGTAACTCACCAGGAAACAGATTTTCGGTGTGTTTTTTTAAATCTGTGTATCTCTGTCCACTTTCGAAAGGCTCTCCATGCACTGCACAGAGGTCCTTGGGCTATTGCGGTCCTGAGATTACATCTGCATTTAGCCTCTCCCAAGCTCGTTCAGCGGTTGTTGCTACAATTCTATTTCTTTTTTGACTTAATTAACAAGGAAAGATAAATAACGTTTAAACAAAGGCATTTAAAAATATTTGGTGTTCCTGGCCTCCTAATTGCCTATGAACATAATTTTATTTCAAACGTTATCATAGAACATGCTTTTTCTGTTTTTACACAGAAAAATACACTGATCATTTTTATGTAGGCCTGTGTTTTTGTATTTTAAAACATTTTAAACGTTGCAGGTTAATCAACCATTTTGGAAAATTCTAAATATATAAAGTCCCATAACAACTTCTTGTATTTTTTTCTTCTCAGTCACATGAGGAATCAAAATCAACTTGATAAGGCAAATTTTAGCCCCACATTTGCTGAGGGGAGCTCCCTCCTTCTGGAAAACAAACATACTTCAGGGCAAAAGTACAGACCTTTCAACTTCAGTCTTTCCTCTGCTCAGTCTAGAATTCCTGTCAAAGTCCAGATTTAAAATTATAGTTATTTTCCTTCTTAACCACCTGCTCCTGCTTCGGCAGGAGAAAAGTTAAAGAAAATCTCACGATCCTATGGGGATGCGGATCTCCCTGTGGTACCTGGGGCAAGCGGAGCCGGGGCACCCCAGATAACGAGAGGGGAAACAGTCCGTGTGGGTATTGCAGGATGCTCTGGAGATCACAGTAAAGAGAAACCCAATTGCAAAAACTCAGTTCAGGTCCAGCAGGTCTTATTATATCTGGTGCAGTGCCAATACTGCAGGACTGCCAGCTGGCCCCTGCGGCTCCCGGAGTGTCTTTGCACTTTGCCGGTGCTCCGGGTTCTGAAAGGGCCTTGTATGTTCCATGGAGCCGGTGCAGGTCTGGCACTGCATCCCACCTAACACACCCTTTTGGGGCTTGAAGCGGAACTCAGTGATAACAGCCCCTCGGAGCCCCGGTCCACATGGATTGACTCCTTCCAGAGCGAACGCAGGTGCCTCTGCGCTGCTCTACCCAGCACCCCGCGGCCCAGAGCTGCAGCGAGGGCCATCCGATGGCCCAGGGAGAGCCGGGTGCCGCTGGATTCCCAGCTCTGGCTGCGTGCTGAAGGGAAGTGGCGTTTCTAAGGCTGAACTGGTAGTTCGTAACAAGTTTGTCATACTTCACTTTTGCAACATTTTTCTGCTTTGCATACAGCGTAAATCTGGACGCTTTTGAGACCAAGTTCACCCAAGCTGAAAAAGGGCTTTTAAGGGAATATAATTATATTTTTAGCAACTTAAAGGTGAACAGTGCTCTCCATAAGACTGAATACTCAGTTTGGGGTCTCAGCGTGCATACATTTGCTACTGCTGTTTCCCAGGATAAATGCTATTTAAAAATACAAAAATAAGAGAATTTTTCAGTAAAAGTACAATCCTTACGACGCATTACAGACCTTGAAAGGTTTGGCAAGCATGGAGATCAGTTCCCTGATCTGGAATTCCTTGGCTAGGGGTGCAAAGTGGTTCTTGCTGTGGTCTGCAGGAGGGAGTTTCCCCTCTCCTGCACCGGTGCTGCCAGAGGAGAAGCAGACGTGAAGCGGAACAGGCTCCTCACCTGCACCTCCCGGAGCCTGGTGGAGCATAGCGAGCAAAACCCCAGCTCCAGGACTGAGCTGGTGAGGGGAAGTAGAAATAGGACCTGATTAATTTTTCCAAGCTTCTATATCCTAGTGGCTGCCACTGCTGTTAAAGATGATAAACTCCTATTTGTTCCCCTTTGCCTGCCATCAGTATTCGGTGTTTGCCGGGGCAAGCCCAGGATGTTTCCCTCCCTACCTGTCAAACGCGGAGTGCGCTTTGGCACCCTGCCACCGATGACTTGAGCAGACCGCTGCAGAAACAAGACATCCCAGTCCTCAACCCGCTTCTGCTTCATGAGCTTTTCTTCCCATCTGTATGTTTTCTGAAGAAGAAAGTGTTTGCTGGTCAGAGAGGTTTTCCACTTGCGCCTCCTTCAGCTTTCCATTACCGCTAAGAGGTTATATGGGGTGCAGTGCTATACACTGTACTGTACTATATGCAGAGGTGTTCAGACTTAATTTATTCCCTTCTCCTGGATAAAGATTATTGCAGCTGTGTGTTTTGGAAAACTATCAATGAAGGGAGTTCAGCTCATACAACACACTTTCAATAGGGTACTGTACTCTGTATTTCCAGGTTCTGTTTTAATTACACTTGCATATTACCTTGGAGGAAGCTGAAATCTGGAAAATGTTTTCTCATATACCATGTCTTAAACCTTCCTGACCTTCTGTTTTATACCAAGTACATTTATGTTTGTGATGAAAACCATATAATATGGGGCAAGGTTTGGCTATCCGGGATAATCTATCAGAGGCATGCTGTCAGCTCCTCCTCGCAAAGACTGAGCAATTTTCGCTGAGAAATGTCCCCGTCACACCTCACCCCACCGCCTTCCAGCAGTCGTTCCCTCTTCCCTCCCTTCACGGGGCTCCCCACAGGAGTTGGCCGCGTGCTGTGACTTGGGCAGAATAGGGCCCTTCTGCGGCAGCGAGAGGCTCCTGCTGCTCTGAAGAACCCTCAAGGATTCCTCAAGGTCCCTCAAGGGCTAGTTGATGGTCTCAAAGGTCCTTTCCAACCATGAAGATTCTATGATTCTATGACTGAGCAATAGGGTGGCTCATGCAGTGCCAATGTGGTGCCCATATCCCGAAAAAACAAGGAAAAGGCCCAGCCTCCTGTCAAGGAGCTGTGCCTGGCAGCGTGCTCCCACAGCTTTGCTGAGGCTGGTGAGCAGGAGCAGCGCAGGAGTCCTCGCCCGGTGTCCCTCCCTCTGCGCCGGCTGGGCCAGGGGAGCCAGCACCGCTGCGGAGATTCCGTACTGGCCACACTGGAGACCACTGGGAAAAAACAGCCCAATATCCAGAAATAAAACCTCCTCAAGGCACTGTGCAGGGAGAGCAGGGCGCCAGTGAGAACTTCCGCGTGCCATGTCCCCTCTGGTCGGGAGTGAGCAGTTACCAGCAGGTCACAGATGTGCCCTGTGGACTCGCAGCAAGAGGCGCAAACCTCCTCCGGCCATCGGAAAGCGTGTGCTTCACAGGACTGGCCACAGAACTAAATCCGCATGAATCAGGCATCTGCTCCGGAGCGGCTTTCAAGTAACCTTTAAATTTGTGCCAGAGAACTACATCTTGATCTTCACATCCTCAGGGTGTCTGGAGAATGTCCTGAGAGAAAGGGTTTTAGCGAATATGAGTGAGCAGCAGAGGGTCTGTCAGTTCTCAGCCCAGCTCTTGAAGCCCAGCACTTCAGCGTTCAAGAAGTGCAGATTGCTGTCAGCATCTTTCTTCCGTTACCTCTGGAGGGGCTCCCTCCTCCCGGAGGCAGAGGAAGGTGGCGAGTTCTCCAGCCTGGGACACGCGTCTCTGCTCCCGAGTCTAGCACTGACATGGCTCGCGAGGTTGCGCCTTTACTTGTCTCAATGTCTCACCCCAAAAAGCAAAGTGACTTTTACTTCATAATGAGTAACAGGAATTATATAAAACTTGTCAAGCAGGAGCTTTTTAGTGGGACCAAGCTGCTTTTGAACTCAGCCGTAAACAAGGATTTTCAACTATGAGGCAAGAACTTATAAAATGGAAAGTTTTGCATTAGAAAGCAGTGATTGTGGAAAAGCAGCGTTGGTCATAATGGAAGACTGAGTTAGAACTCCTGGTGTGATGCTGTAGCTGAGAGGGAAAGCTGAACCCTGGGCTATGATGAAGGTCAAAATCCAGTAAAAGCAGAGTTAGTTGTGTCTCTGTGGCGTTGATGAGTCTGTTACTGCAACATTAAATGAGTTCTGGTGTTCACGCTACAAAAAGTGTTTGGAGAGGTGAGAGCCTAAAGGAAAAAAAAAAACCACAAGAAGAAGAAAAAAATCTGGTAAGGAAGGCGCACAGCAAAAGCATAACCCGGCTGATCTGCCTCTTCCATAGAAAATACAGGAAAAAAATTCATCACGGTCTGCAAAGGTAGAACAATGCCCAGGGGAGTAAGTTTTTTCAGACAAAGAAGCCAATTCACTGATTCAAAGTGGAAACGGGACAGTAGGTAGAAATAGCTGCTTATTAAAAAATGAAGTGCTAATATTCACAGAATTAGCTTAGAGCTGAATGTGGTGAGCTTTTTAAAACTTTCGGTCTTTAAATCAATCCTGGGTCTCTCTTTCCAAACACATAATACCCAGCTATTACGTAGCGTCATTTAATTCCAAAGAACTTTAAAAATAGCCTTCCTTTAAAAAAAAAAAAAAAATTAGTGGGAAAACAGACCACATCAGAAAGCCGTGTCTCTCTACCAGGACAGTGGCCAAAGCCCTGTTAAGGTCCTACTCAACAGATGAAGCCAGGAGGTCCCACTGTACCAGTTCCCCCCAGGTTTGGGCTTCATATGGAACATAGGAATGGTTTGGCCGAGTCGGACCACGGATCCATCTAGCCCATCTCCTACAGGCAGCGGCAGATCCTTAAAAAGAAAGTAAGGACAGGACAAACGTGCAGTGAGGTTTTCCTGGCGCGGCTTCTCAGCTTCCAGCTACCAGTGGCTCAGAAAGTCCTGTGGACTCATGTTCGGCAGCAGATTTTTCTTCCACGCACTTACTCGTTTTTTTTAAACATATGTAGACTTTCGGCATCCGAACCAGGGTGTGGTGAGGGGTTCTGCGGCTGGGCTACGCTGCAGGACTCAGAATCTGTTTCAAACCCATCCTGAACAGGTGTCATTCGGCGCACTGTGGTTCTGGTTTGGGAGAAGACTCGCGCCCCGTTCATGTTCTTAGCCGTCATGGCTTTTCCTTCTTGCCCCAGCCACCTCTCACTGATGGGCTCCAGTCTGTCTGATTGCTCCTCTCACAGAAGCTGTTTCATACTTCGTCAGTCCCATTGCCCCGCTCCAGCTCTCCTGTACTGCAGCGTGTTCGAGTCATGTGAATCCCCGAGGTGCCTGCGTGTTGTTTTCTCATTTGTTCTCTCTTTCTCTCCCAGTCACTGCTAAGGTTGCGTTTGCTGTCTTGATGGCCATAAAAATCGAGCTGACATCTCAGGGACTCAGAGGTAAAATTTTTTACCTAGGGTAAGTGCGGCTCATCAGGCTAAATGATCTTAATTGATCTTCCTGCCCTTATCACCTATGAATTAAACTACCACCCTTCAATCACACAAGATTCAGTCAGTATCAACAGCCCCATATTTTGCTTGTAATTGCCAGGTCAGCACAGTGACCCTTTATAGTACTGAATTAAATTCCTTTTCTCCTGAGTCTCCCAAACCTCTGGAATTTCCCCAGAATTCCAAGATTTATTAAAAATCAGTAGGCTTATTGGTGCAGGTTAAATGTTTTAAAACTCCGACAACGCCAGCACATGCTCCTCATCACTTTCTTATCTTACTGGCATGGGGAATATTTTATTACTGTTGCAAGAAGTGAATTATTTCTTATGGCTTTTTCTCTTACCAAAAACATTATGATGTTTTGGGAGACAGATAGGTCCACTGTGTTCATATTTTGAGATAAATAGCAGGTCATTTTTCTTAGACCTCCAAAGAATCAATCTGTTTTTAAAGTTTCTGTGCCTCAGAAAGATTCCAGCTTACATTTTCGGGAACTTATTGATCAAATATTCTTCACACAACATTATTCCATTAAAAAAAATCATGAAGTCATTGATAAACTTGCCTCATTTCTGTAATATTTCTGTGTACATCTGAGATTCATCTTCCACCACTGCCCCACACCAGGTGGGTTTGCATCCCAGCAGAGATGCTACGAAGTGAAGAGGGCCAGGCTGTAGGCACTGGGTGTTCGAACATCTCGTCCTTGACTGAGCCTGGGCACCCGGCGGCAGCTCAGGGATCTGTGGAAGTGCTGTGACACGTATCGTCACTAGTGCGGGCGACACCTCCTTGCAAACGCGTTCATGTGCTGGAGCAGCTGTTTGGCTGCCTGCCCAGAGCCTGAGTGTTAGCCACGCTGCTGCCAGGCCCCCAAGCCCATCCTTTCTCTCCTCTCTCCCTCCTCACACTCGGTATTTCTTGCCTGTGGGACGCATCCCATGGCTGTGCTCACAGCGTACCTGAAATACCAGGCTGTCTGAAATACAGTCCTTTACGTAAGGACACAGCAGGAAAAGGAATCAGTTGAATGTGGAAGCGTTTAGTACAAGTCCTTCTGCTGTGTGGTTTATATCATAAATCTAGCTCAGGTCACCTATTCCCCAAGGGGTGCGCTCCCTGCGAGGGGTGCTGGGGTGGGTGGCTGTCTCAGCCCTCCTTTGCCAGCTGTCTGGCTTCATATTCGAGGGTGCAGGCAGGAATGTAACGTTCCCGAGCAGCAGTGGGAGCCTTCCAGTCCCTAAAGGGGCTCCAGGAGAGATGGGGAGGGACTCTGGATCAGGGAGGGGAGTGATAGGATGAGGGGAAATGGTTTTAAACTGGAAGAGGGTAGATTTAGATTGGTTATAAGGAAGAAATTCTTTGCTATGAGGGCGGTGAGCCCCTGGCCCAGGTTGCCCAGAGAAGCTGTGGCTGCCCCATCCCTGGAGGGGTTCAAGGCCAGGTTGGACGGGGCTTGGAGCAACCTGGGCTGGTGGGAGGTGTCCCTGCCCAGGGCAGGGGGTGGAACGAGATGATCTTTAAGGTCCCTTCCAACCCAAACTATTCTATGGTTCTGTGACATGAAGTGTTCCCCCTCCTGGTGCCTCCAGCCAGGCAGAAGTGCAGAAGGGAGAAGGATCTGGGCCCAAGCCCTCCACACCCTGGGCAAGTGGAAAAAAAAACCCAAACCAGGGACTATTACATTTAACAGGAGCCTTTCCACTGTTGGGTTTTTTTTTCCTTGACAGCAAGTCCCTCTCGTGCCTGCAGCTGAATCCCAAAAGGACAGAGGGACCCCATCTGCAGGTACCTGTTCCCAGAGAGGAGACTCCTTCGGGGCACTGAGCCCGGTGTCACCCATCCGTCCCCGGCTCAGGACACAGACGCTTCAGTCCGCTCTCCAGGGCCTGGCTCTTCCCTCTGGCTGCCTTTAGTGCTCTGAATCAGGCTGCTGGAGCTAAGGCCTGTTGTAAAAAGCACCGAAATGCCCCAGTTAAGCACTCAAAGTATCTGTCCGGAACTGCACAATTGGTCTTTTTAACCTCAGGCTGAACATGGCTTGGAGAAGACTGACTGCATGTCTGCCTGTGGCCCCGCAGTGAAATTCGTGATCCACCTCAAAACCTCATAAATGAAAGTGCCTCCTCACCCGGGCTCAGGTTTCTCAGCTCTGTTGCTCTCAGCTCCCGCAGCAACACATGTGGCCACCGTGAGTAACGGAGCTAAAGCTGCCGACGGTTCTGGCCGCGAGGTGCCATGGGCAGGAGCCGTTTGCCTTTGCTGGGCTTCAGCAGCCTGTTCCTGCTCTGAGCCTTCAGCAGCTTCTGGGCCAGAGTCTGAGTAACCCCAGAAAGCCACTGGCACGAGGACAGGCAAGTGGGAAGAAAGAAGAATTACTCACACCCAGCCCTCACAGAAAGCTTTTCTTCCTGGTGGGCAGGTAGGCACATTGTCTCCCCCTGCAGCACCGCCACCTAGCCCAACTCTTGTCCCATTTGGCGGTACATTCCCTCTGCAGCCACTCCCGCATTTAGTCCACCTTATGACTTGATCTTTCCTCCACCGTCCTCAGCCCCTGCCATCCCCCGCTGCCGTGGGGCTGCCTGTGGGCCTCCCCCAGCCCTGCTGCCCCCTGGGTCCTTCTCCCAGCCCACGTTCCTTCACTGGGCTGCTCCCCGTGCTGCCGTTAGCCTTTTATCCTCTCCAGACGGGTTCCTGTAACCTGATCGCTAACGCTGTGAGTTAATGACTCCTTTGCCATCTAAAGTTTATGAGTCTTATTGCACCTTTGCAGAAAAGAGAGCTCCTGCGAAGATATACAGCCCCTTCTCTAAGCCCGTGGAGGACCCAAGTTGTGTTTCTCTTTCAACGTTTCTAGAGAAAGATTAATGTTTGGAAGCCATTTGCACGAGCAAAATGAAAGGCATCTGGTTTTATCAAGAAAAGGCTTATTTCTGACTTTGTACCATGATAAATGGCATCTCGCAAAAGCCAGGTAGGCGGTGACTGAACATGCAGCAGAAATACCCCCATTTTAATGGCCTTTCTCTGGCACTACATTGGGCAGACTCTGCTCAGCTGTGATCCCTGGATGGCAAAACCTGTCTCAAGATATTACAGAAAGTAGAGTCTTACAGAAAAAACAAGGGAAAGAGCATTTTCTGTCCCCTAACACAGGGTCACCCAATTAATCACTATTATATTAACGGAGTCATTTTTTCTTGACAGCTGTGCCCTTCAAAATGACATCGGGGAAAACGGAACCCGTTTGCATTCCTTCAGCTTGCCAAATCACTGCAGAACATTGAAACCAGTTCTGAAAAAAACCCCAGCAAAATAGGGACATCAGTGAACTGAGAGTGACAGAATAAATGGGCTATTCTGAGCACTCAGCAAAGTGTATTTACTGCACTGTATTTACTGGGTTTTTTCAAAAAAATATTAAGATTTCCTTGTTTATTAAATTTGTTGAGAAGCAATGAAATCTCATGCAATTTTATTCTTAAATATCATTTTACTCCACAACAGCAACAGTAAATGAATAAAACAACACGTGATTGACCAGGACTACGGAGTAAAAAAAAAATAAAAAAATTTGTTTGCTTTGTACGTTCTTATTGGTCTTGGCTAAGATGTTATAAAAGCAGTTATCTTTTAACACCTTTTATTATACAAGGGTCAAGGGGTTTTTACGTTTCTTAAAGAAAGCTTCAAATAGCCCACATAGCGGGTTACTGCATCTTTCCTACGGCTGCTGTATAAACAAGCCCATTTTACACAGGAAATGACATAACCATGTAAAAGTGTACATGGAGTTTAGGCACATATTCAAACGCTAATGGGAATGCATTGTTTTAAATGGCATACTTTTATGTTTACCTATTGAGCTTAGTACCCATATTTTAGCCAAATACAACAAAAATTATCCACACATACCTGTCTTATAGTGTACTGTTTATTTGAAATTTGGACCTTCACAAAGACTCTCGTGGGACAGATAATGACCCTAAAAAGTAAATACAAATGAGGCATTCTCGGTGAGAGAGTGAAACCTGCCATCATAAAGGTGGAAAGCTGAACTTTTAACCTGGATTGCTTTACAGCTCAGGTTTCTGCACGTTTCTGCCATCCAGTTGCTCACACCAGCTCACCCATGGGAAGAAAGCTGTAACAATCCGTTAGGGTGTCTATCTTTGCACGTTCTATAATGACCAGGCTAAAGAAAGCAGCGCCAAACTTCTGCAATTTCAAGGTCCTCTCTTTCTTTCCAGTTTCTTGTCTGTGGGGCAGCCCTATCCCTAAATCTCTGCTTTCAGAGAGGAACGAGGGTTGAGCCAAGTCCACCTGGGTTGTGCTTTTGTGCTCATCGGTGATAATGAAGGTTTATCACGGCCACCATCGCAAACCTTGGGCCGTTCTGATACGTGTTTCTGTTCTCACACCAGATAACTGAAACTGCACATTTCCATGTAAAGTCTGGACAAGATTTGCAGTGGTTTGCAAGGAGAAATTGAGTGGAGATGTGCCCGCTGTGGCAGCACCTTTTTGTTGCTATTGAAATTTTAGGTGAATTAAGAATAACAGAAACTGCTTTGAGAAGAGGAGTGGAAGAGGTCACTCCCTTCAACGCTGGAGATTTAAGCGATCATAACCACTCAGTAAGCATCTTATAATTAATTACAGAGACGGAAATCTGTCCCAGATGATCCCAATGGCTCAAACAATACACCAGTAAAGCACTGATAGGCCGGTATCCAGCTATACCACGGTCAAAGTCAGTGACCACTCCAAAATAAAATAGCATTGAACTGGAATTCCCAGAGTTACCAAACAATTTCCATAACGTAAATGCAAAAGGATACTCTGGACATCACGGCACTGGTTTGTAACGAGTGTTATAAACCAAGGAAATTCAATTTAAGAGTTAAAAGTGAAAAAACTACCCTAATCCTGCCATCTATTATGCCCACCATTTTAAACTCCTCACTTTGGGCTGGACCAAACTTGAGCAGTGCCAGGACTGTCCCTTCTGGGTGTCACCACACTTGAGCTCCCGACTAAATCAATGTCATGTTACTTCCTAACCTCAACGCTTGGGCTGAAATTGCTTCTCTTTAGGTCAAACCCAATATCTGGCAATTTTGATACAGTAATAAGCAATTAAATAAGTAATTCTAGCATTTTAGTGTCTGTAGTTTCAAATTTGTTTGAACTGATATAAAAGACCTACTAGTGGGTTGCTTTTATTTTCCTTTTCCCTTCAAGGTATAACCACTACCTAGCAGAATTTTGGTTTTTGGACCGTTAGCAAAGTGTATTTTTTAAGATTTCAGTATGTCAGCATTTCTTTTAGTTTTTCCTCTGTTCATACTGTTTGCTTTGGGGTAATTGCCAAATCTTGGCACTTTTTTTCCGTTTAGGTGCTAATACGTACTCAATTTAATTACAATTTACCTGGATTTTGCTTTACTCATGTATTGAGAGATTCATACAAGGACAGGGAACAGGAACTTCAGAGAGATACCAAGTAGGTTTTTAAAACTTTTCATCGTGACCAGTCTCACCAGGATCTTTGGGCTGATCGACAGCTCTGCCGTGTGAAGCGAATAGCAATTTTCCTCCTCCGATTGCCCAGCTGTGGTGGATTCGTTGCCTGTAACACCAATGCTGCCTTCCTCCAAAGCTGCTGCGGCATTTCATGGGTCCAGCTGGAACTGAAGCAAACTGCCCTTTGCAGGCAGCTGGAATCCCAGGAGTTAACTTGTCTGTTAGGACAACTTAGATTTGCTTCAAGTGAATTGAAATAGGCAGTATTTGCTATTTTAAACCGATCACCCTGAGCCGTTGAGGAACGTGTGGTCAGTAAACGGCACTGCACAGCTATGTCTGTCCTACGTGAGCGCAGAGGGGTCGCTGGGAATGCGCAAACAGGGGTAATCATGGGGGCTTTCACACAGGGAAGAAAGGAGACAACCCTTTCTCATGGTGATCAAGCCAACCTGTCCAGATGGTAGCTGTGGTCAGTGCTAGAGAAAGGATCCATAGAAGCTGCAGGCCAGTCTCCTAGAAAACAGCCGGGAGCAGGAACAGTTTGCACAGGATGGGCAAAAAAAGCCTGAGCTGCCCTCGTGCTGTGGACTTGGCAGGAGAATATTTTCTCTCCTGCTGTAGCAATGGTAAATCATATCTAACTAAGCTTGTAACAAAACTTGAAATTAAAAACTCCTTGTTGTTTTGAAAGTCATATGAGACTGGCTGGTGATAAGCAGTTAGTGCAGGGGACAGAAACTATTGGTCCCAGCCTCAGCCTCCATCATGATGGAGAAGAGCAGGACCTGGGAAGCGCAGACACTGAGAGACCAGTGGGGAGACAGAGGAGCCCTGGGGACAGCCCTGACCCACAAAATAGATCCGTAAGATGCCAGAATGTTACGAAATAGCTTCAAGTGCTCGTCATTCTACATGCCTGTTAACCTGCCAGTTAGCGATCTGCCCTCCTGTCAAGTACAGCGTTCTGACCCAACTCCTTCTGTGTTATCTCATGGCCTGCACCAAGAGGTGTCAGTTCCCGCAGGCAGAAATGCCGTCGCTGAGCTGTGACAAAGAGATCATACACGTGAAAGCTCCCTGCAGTGCTTTTTCTGCGTCACCGTGCTGTAGGTTACGGTACACGACAGGTCTGCCTGCACAGGGGAACCCCATGTGTCTGGTAGCCAAGGTGCTTGACGGGGTATTTTAACCTGGTTAAAGGCTCAGCCACCTAGAGAGTGCAAGAGGATGAGCAGAGCTTTTTGTCACTGTTTCGCTGTGGCTATTGAGCAGGAATTTAGGATAGTTTGCTGCTAGTGTGAGGTAGAGCACACCCAGTGTGGAGGACCTCAGAGGCCACGCTCAGCTCCCTGCCATGACCCACAATGGTGACACTGTGCCAAGGAGAGTTCAGATGCAGGACATCATGCGACTTGGTGGTTTAAAGTGATGAAACAATATCAAACCTTGGCATTTACAGTTTATACTACTGATAAGCTACTTCAGTGATTTCGGATGGTTCTCATGGCCTTTCTGACCCATCCACAGTTGAACATCTGGTACCCGGTTTTGTGGGTGGAAACACACAGAGAGTAACTCCACAATGAATTTATAATCCATGTCTAGAATAGATAAAGGGGATCTGCCCTTGGAGGGCAGAATAAAAGGATACCAGCGCTCTTTTGCAATTATCTGCATGAGTTGGTTTTGCCCCAGATACATCAAGTGACAGTGTCATTGCCCACCAGGTTGAGCCATGCCATCCTTTCAGGTCTTCCAACATTTCCACAGTTTAACTCTTAGAGGCAAGCAAAATCCATGGACATGTTTTGCATACCATCGGCATTCCGCTGCACTGAAAAGTCCCTTTCACTTGTATTTATTGTACAAAAACATTAAAAACCAATTCTTAATAGCATTATAATTATGCAGAGTTGGACAGCTAGACACAATGTAGCACTGTGTCAATAATTTATTACATCTTATGCCATAATTGAACACTTTTACTATGAGCATTTGAGAACAACTTGGACCTTATACAGAGTAATATATCTTGCTACATAATAATGGAAAGGTGGGTACTTAAGAAAGATATGTAGCTGGGAGGAAAACGTGCATGGAAGCAAATACCTCCTGCATCGCCTATCTCCACGTAAAACTTAAAACTAAATCAACATATTATATTTAATGACTCCTTTTATATATATATGCATAGTTTCAAGAGCTAATCAGAAAAAAATCATGTTACAGTGTAACTATTTACACCAAGACGGGAGCACACCAGAACACAACCTTCTCTTCTAGACATCAGGACTCTTTTCTTACATTTCTTCGTGGAGAAAGCACATGGCACTTGGACATAAATTCAGTCTCAAGAACATTGTTCAAAGGATCAAACAGGTCATATCCACAGCTCAATGATACCATCTTTACCCACTGCCTTGAGGCTAAAAGCAGGCAATCTAGAGGTGTGGAGGACTATCTTCTCTATCATGGACTCCAGTTAGAGACAGTCCCGTGTCGCCGACGCAAGGCCTTACATCAGGCTGCACGACAGCATCCAAGTGCTACTGAAATATGCCCATGGTGGAGAGACAGATAGAAGCACTGCATTTATTGCTGCATCCTTGTAAACGTACTTACCCTAGAGGAAAGAAATCTAGTTACCCTTGTTTGGGGAGAGGTTATGTTCAATGTGTCATAGTACCTTTCACAACATATTCATGTGAGCAACTGTTCTGCTACCTACAACCACACGACTCCACAACCATGTCCTCATACTGCTTGTAGACCACATTGTTTGCAGAGTCAATGAAAAGAATGCTAATAGGACTCAGCCTGGTTGGGACACAGCAAGTCGGGGGTGTTGATTCTGGGTCCATCGAGTTCATTAACGTTTGGATAACTGCGTGATTGGTGGGCTCCAGGTGGGATCGAAGGGGGAATTCACAAAGCCCTTCACAGTGATACGCTTCGTACTCTAGAGGGGCTATTATCCAGTCATCCCAGCCCATATCCTTAAAATTCACATGGAGGGCTTTTCTGCTACACCTTGCCTTCAGATTCTTAGCGGGCCTCTTCCCTTGCCGTGTTGCTAGAGGAGCTCTTCTCTTCCGCCGCTGATTGAATAAGTACTCGTAAACAGTTTTGTCATCCTGGCCGGATCTAGCTTTGATTTCATTGAAGAATAAGTCTCTTTTTTTCGTCCGCCCAAATACCAAGAAGAGAGCCTTTTCATTGACCTGTCTTCCTGTTCTATTAAATCCCACGCTCCTGAGATCAACAGCTCTCCCCCTGTCAAAAGTTTCCAGTTCGAAACACAAGTTAACCAAGTTTTTAAAGTTCCTGAAAAGTTTCCAGATGTCAAACACTTCCCACTTTGGTGTATCTGTGATACTGACAGTACGAGAGTCCAGGAGTGTTGCTGCTTGTCTGTTGGTAGAGCAACTAAATAACTTCACTTGGGAAGTTTTTCCAGAAGAATGAGACTTCCAGGTATCAGAAGGCTTTTTCCTCAATATTCGAAGCTCTGCTCCCAGCAAACCATCTTTTTCTAATGCACTGATGTCAAAAATATATTTTTGTTTTCTTATAGTTGGCGCTCGCTCGTCTGAAAAAAGCACACACATTTTTAAACGTGTATCAAGCACAGATCAATATCAGTTATTCAGTTCTTAATGGTTTTCCTGAAGTTTGTTCATAAGCCTAGAAGTTTCCTTAATTAGCCCGCCAAACAGAAAGAGCAATTTTTGTCCAAGGGATCAGCTCTGTGCAGGGACCCAGAAGAACTCAGTGACTCAACAGGGAAATGAGTTTCTGAGTTTGCCTTGTAGAAATCCCATTTTTTTTCACAGGCGGGCGTTTTCTAGCTTCAAAGTAGCAATTAGCCAATTGAAAAAAAAAGTCCTTTTTCAGGGCTGAGCACTCACAGGGCCTATTCACCACTTATATCCTACTTAAATTACCGAAACAGAGCTTCAGTGGTGCCCAGGCCTCATGCTGGCTCCAAACATGAGCAACTTTACCCTTAGATGATACAATAGTGAATTAGTCCTTTAAAAGCAACATCCCCCAGTAACTGCCAGACACAAGGATAATTGCCTTATTAATTTAACTTGACTTGATTCACAACTTTTTCAAATTGGGCAGAAAGCCGTACCTCCTTTAACCTGACGTTACATCTGCCTGGTTGAGCTCAGGAGCAGCACTAACAAGGAATATGGCTGAGCCGACGCTTTAGCGACGTTACATTAACGACGCCTTCCAGTGGCGAGCTGGGAACCTGAACGCAGCACTTGTGAGCAGCATATTATCCCTTCTCAGAAGCCGGGCTGTTTATAATTAAATGGCAAACAAACCCAGTCCTGGCTGAGTCTTTCCGTCACTGTTACCTTATCAGCTGTAGCCTGTGTTGCTTCTGTAAGTAAATGACAAAACTCTTACTAACGTCACTGGAAGCACCATGGGGCTCTCCAACCAGAGCGGTACGGTGAACACCATTCCTTGGGAACCTGGTTATTCCTTGTGTGAAAGCAGACACTAGTCCAAATTTCCAAAAAGGTTTGGAACCAGAATGTTGAACCGCAAGTTGTGGAGTGCCAGAAGTTATTTACTCTTTTTAGTCTGTGCTCAGCTCTGGGCTTCTGTGGGTAGAAGGCTGGTGGTACCTGAAAGCACCAGCTTCAAGCTAGTGCAGATAAACCCAGGTACACCTGATACAGATACACGCTGTAAGGGCTCCTGGGTCTATGGTGTAGTTCCCCACAATTGTACCTTGAACAAATCAGGCTGACCCTTTAAGACTGAAACTTGTGGGTTTTTTTTTTCACAGAATAGCCCTGTTCTTAGCATGTCATGTGTTTTTAGATTTACTTTTCAATAAAATCCAACGTTAGCAGTTTCCAGGAGCTAGTTACGGAAAGAAAATAAGACAAAAATTTAAAAGGTTTTTAAACAGCTAAGCATGCAAAGACTGATTGATTTTCAACAATATGTATCTAAATATTTTCTAAATGTTTTGTTTGGCTGCCACACAACCATCTAGTTCTGCCTCTAAATGAGTTTTCCAAGATAAGGTAGGACAAAGTCTGCAGCAAAGCTGTACAATTTCATTTACATTAAAAAGAGCTATTTGACTTTAACAACGTATGATTATTTTCCAATACTCCCTGCATGTAGAAACACACTCGGACATCTCTCTCTGTCTACACACACACACGAGCTCCTTTCTTACCTTGTCCTTTGTCTATAAAGCTGGTTATTGTATTGGCAAGTCCAGCCTCCAGTTTTACACTTCCATTAACACCTTTTCTTTCTGCATCTGAGAGAGTCCTGTACAAAGAGAGCATGTATTCATGTGGCGTTATAGGGGGATGTCTGAAAGTTTCCTTAGCTTCCCTCTGGGTTACAGGCTCTTTAGTCTTTTTGGTTTTGAAAGAATCAGTGTCAGTACTGCTTGTGCCAGTTTTTTTCAAAGCCACCTTGCTGCTAAGATTTTGAACCTTTGGGGTCACTGTCCTTACTCCAGAAGGTCTGCTGGGGAGATGTCCTACCTTGCCCTCCGTGGCTGCTGTTCTTGAGAGAACCTTCTTTGATTCATCGTTCTTGGCCAGCAGAGCTCCAGCCTGCGCAGCACTGCTTTTAGTCCTGGCCTTTGAGGTCGCAGCGCTATATCCATGGCTTGCAGTCCTCAGTGTACCTGCCCGTGCTGAGGGATTCCTCTCTTTTCCTTCTGCTTTTAAAAAACCTAGTTTAGATCCTGGATTACTCTGGCCTGCTTCAGAATTGCTCAGCGCTCCAGGAACTAGATCCAGAGACAGCCAAGTCAAATGCCAAAGCAGTAAAGTGAGAAAATGCAGGATTTTCATCCTCTAGTCTTCCTCTGAATGCCACTAAAGAAAAAATCAGAAAAGGTTCCTCCAGTTTGGCAGAAGAAAACATGAAAGAAATGAAAAACCAAAGTCAGCAAAAATGGTTTTCGTTTGAGATTAAAACATTTCAAATCTCGTTGTTCAATACTTGTATCCAGTCCCATAGTGGAAATGCTCATGTACTCAGATGCAATCTCCCCTGACTTCAGTTAGCAGCTATAAAGAACTTGTTCTTGAAAAGAGAAAGTTTACCACCTCGTTTTCTTCTGTAAAACTGACTGAAAACTTGAAGGAGTCCTGTTTAAATCCAAGGGTTTTTTTTTTTTCCAAGAAGGAAGAATGGCGTAATGCTGCCTCTGTGTTAAAAGGTTTTTTTAAAGTTTTGAATCCTTTCCAGTGAAAATATTTCACACACAGAGACCTGCAGGTGCTCAGAAATCTTTTACGAACCTGAACTCAGGAATTGGAAACGGAATTCCAACAAACCTATTTAATTACTCTCTGATGTCATGCTGTCTAAACTAATTTAACTGCCATATATTTCTTTAAAAAAATCTTCTTTACCCTTTTCATTAGCATGAGTCATACTCTGCCTCATGTGAAACAGCTCCACAGGCTCAAAGCTCCAGAGGATGCCTTTTCAAGTGGCAATACGACCTCTACCTTAGCCTTCGGTGAACTTCACCTTTAAACGGGACAAACTGCAAGATCAACAACTGAGACCTGTCATACAGCCCGCCGGACACATACATTAAAATAGCTAAGTATAATCCGTTTCGCTTTTTTTCCAGAGAGCTGTAACAGCGGCTTCACTTTGTCCTCCGGTGACAGAAGGGCTGAGCTGGTAACGCAGGCGCTTAACAAGGCTAAAGTTTAATTTTTCACAAACACAACACGGCCGTGCCCGCGGTCAGTGTACTTTGGTGAATTTATTGCTATGCTTTAAGCCAATCCTTGTCAGCCCAGTTGGAGAAGAAGCTGGTGGCGGTGGGGATGCCCGACGGGGTGGGCGATGGCGCTGAGTGAGGCAGCAGTGCACCCTGCAGGCAGCAGCCTCCTCCTCCAGCCGGAGCCATTGGGGAGCTCCAGACACCCCGAACGAAACCCGTCTTCTCTCCGCAGGCTGCTGAACGCCAGCCTTCGTTTTAAAACCAGATGCAAAATTTTCAAGAGCCGCCTAGCCCACGGCCACCAGAAGGCCGGCAGTTAGAAGCCAGTGCTACTTACGTGCCAAGGCTGTCCTGCTGCTTTCAGACGTACAACAGAGAGCATGGGGCAAGCATGTCTTTCATAAGCTGCAAAAAATGAACTGTTGTTGCTCTAAATGAGCCTTCGGGAAATGAGGCACTGGGCTGGACTGAACAGGGATTAATGAAACCCTTCTCTCACTCTCCACTGACGCTAAGCCCAGTCCTCCTCCCTCGGTTGTTTTTATTTCTGAGGCAAGAAGAAAGGGAAAAGGTACAACACTTTTTAGCTCGATTTGTACGTGCTGTAGCATTCCCCACTCTGACTAGTCTCAGAAACATAAATACTTTCATAAATAACAACCTGCCGCCCTTTCTACATGAGGAGCTCTGAATGCTTTACCTTGTTTTGATGGAGGAACTGATGGATAGAAGAGTTCAGTGATTTCACAGATGTCACGAATGAGGTAGATCCAAAACCCACCCTCCTGGTTTTGACTTAATGGCCCTTCCTCCGATGTCAGTTTTTGATATTCCCCATCAAAATAAAGCAGCTTTTTGCTGAGTTACTTCTGATGAAACCATTCCCCAGCAGTCACTCCCCGCCGTCCCCATGGTCCTACCACCCGTGCCATCCCTTATCCTTCCCATATTGCCCACCTTCCTGCTGGGCAGGAGGCGGCGTGCCCTGCTAGTTCTGCACTATGGGGGTATTGATTATTGATTAGTAGGCCACAAAACCAGCTAAATGTTGTATTCCCACTTCTAATCTATCCAGTTTCCAGTTTCCGCAACACTTGTAAGAATGTAGTATCTTTAAGAGTTCTATTGCTCTATCAAACTTGGCTGAGATTTGCAAACAGATTTACAAATGGTATAAGAGATGGATGCGAAAGAGTAGGAGGTAAAACAATGTGATTTACTTGTCTCTTAGTAAATCATATTAAAAGTACAATCAATCATATGTTCAAACAATATATTTACATGTCTGCGATTAATATATTTTAGTGGGCTGGACAGGCCTAGAAGGGAAAAAAAGAGAGCAAAGGCAAGCAAAGCAAGCTGTGCAAACTAGTCTTGCTCTTTAACAGAGGCTCTTTTGATGTACTCTCTACCCAGGCGCTTGGAAGCATGGTTGCTGTAGGGAGTGCACTGAGCCCCATGGCCTCCAGAGTGGAACGCTGGCCTTGAATAAGACCCACAGATGAGACTATTATGGCCCTACACTAATGTGGAGTTGTTTCACCTGCCTAAACTCAAACTCAACTGGTATCCGCAATATGTAGATGGAAACCCTTTGGTGCTGGCTTTAGATCATATGTAGGACACAGTGGAAGAGATGTTTAAGGCCTATTACTTCTCACCACTGGCCAAGTTGAACATGTTCCACTGGAGTGGTTTGGTTCATACAGCCCACTTGTCCCTCTGGGCCCATTCTGCAAAGGCAGCTCCTCACACAGCACACGTGGGGACTTGAAAAGGGAGGACTGCCTGGGGTGCCTGCTCCTTGGAAGTGCGTTGCCTCCTGTTCTCCAGGTCCTAAGATTATGTCTACGTGAGCTGTGCCACCTTCTCCGACAGGCAGTTTCAGTGAGTCCCTCTGGACACCCAGAGTGGGCTAGGGGAAGGGATCATTCTGGGGAGCCAAAGGAACATTTCACAGTGTTGGAAAAGTTGCCATTCCCTGAGGACAAAAGTCCTACCCAGGTCAACATATTTGCATGTTCCACACGACAATGAGGTAGACCCTGGAGCCACAGTGCACAGGCCCCTTCCAGGATACGGGCTTGTGTCTATAACCTTCTTTAATGCTTGGGCACAGGCACACACTAACACCTGATGTGCTCCCTGAAGCACACACCTTGTGATCATATTGCCACCTGTAGATGTTTGTGATTTGGACGCAGCGCTGCTGCTGAGCTCCAGTCAACTGAAGTTCCACCTAGTGTTGCAGCAGGCAGCAGCAGGGTCCTCCTCAGGGAAAGCTCAGATCAGCCACTTGATCTGTCAGAGGACGCTGCAGAATAAAGGTTGAGCCAAGCAGAAAATGCCGGGTTTGCCCACAGAGCCCAGAGCTGCATGGGTGCACGCTAAAATATACCACCTAGAGTTGGTCTCCCCACCATGGCTCCAAGGAGGAGTTGGATACGTGATGCCAAGAATCAGAATTTGTTCACTGCTGCAAACTTGCAGTTTGGGCTGCAGATGTAAATCTTTATTCTAGTGGTCTATCAGGAATTTCATTGTCCTTTCCCAGCTGAACTAATTTCCAGAAAGGACTTACAGGATTGAGTTGAGTAAACTCCATGTATTAAGCCATTTGCTGTCACATTTCTTCTGCTTATTGAACCTTATCAACATTCTATTTCTGTGAGAATTTAGACCTCTGCACCATAGCTTTTGGGGGACTGATTTTTAAAAGTATGAAAAGATAATTTTAGGAAGGAACTTAACAGCTCTGTGCTTTTTGAAAGGAAAGAATTACAGAAAACTCAGAGATGCTATAATTTAAAACTGCTCTTGTCTTGGGTGAGAGCAAAACAAAGATAATGAAGTTCCTACTGACATGGCATAATTTTAAAAGCCTGTGGTACAATGTCGTGACAATAAATAAAAAATTGGAAGTCCAAAGAAAGAATTGTGTCATTTGTTATCAAGAGACTTGGCTATGCCTCTGAACAGCAGTGAGCCACAGCTGGGACAAGCCTCGAGAAAAGCACAGGGGGACTATCCATTACGTGTCTGGTCTCCAGAGCGCTCGTACTAAAAAGTACCTGTTTGCTACAACAATGCGTGTGTGGTAGGTGCAGAAAGCCAGACACAGCATGAAAAAGGAAACAGCATTTTTGGATGTCACTTGGAACCCATGGAAGGAGTTGTGTTGGGATCTGAGCAGTCTCAAAACAGTGAAGATCCGGGACAAGAAAGAATCTCAGGAGACCTTACGTAAGGAGTTCACCTGAAATGCTGCAGGCAAGAATGAAGCGGAGCCGCTGGGAATCAAGCCCTACCATGACAGCCCAGCTGAGGCTGCAGCATTTTGCTAGCAAGTCTGGAGAACTCTTCTTTCCACCATAGATCCAAGGCCACGGGAGCCTTAGCGTGCTCAGAACTGCCCCCACCACGTTGCGTGCCGAGGCAGAGCAGGCCAGCAGTGGCTGGAGCCATCCAGTTCCTTGCTGGGACTCCGACAGTGACTCCCTTTGGAGACGGAGTCTGACACGGTGCTTAGACACAAGCAGAGGCTCCGAGCTCTTACAGAGCAGCACTTTGGTTCAGGAAGGTATGAAAAGTTGAGACAGTGTAAAATGTGCTGCAGTGCTGCATATGGGAGGGCATCGTACTTAGAGACTGAACTTGTCTAGCTGCAGTTTCACAAATTTGATTCTATCTTTGTCTCATTTCACAGGAATTTATAGCTTTAAATTAACCTCTCTCTTCTTCTTCCGATCAATACGCTAGAGCCGCTTCATATAGACCAGGTTTTCGGAGCTCATTCTCTAAACCCTTTTTTGCAATCACTACTTCACAAGATGCTACTGTCAGTTCTGAATATTTTTGGTTTTGCCTAGTTTTCTAATGATGCTTCAGCTATGTTAAAACACATAGAACTGAATCCATCTCCGTTATATTTTGGCTTCCACTGCATTGGAAATTATTATATTGACAGCCTTAATTGCACTGGAGATTATTATATCGACAGCCTTAATAGTCAAGAGGGGAAAATAAGATACAAACTAGAACTAAGTCACGCTTAGCAGTAACGATCTGTGAATTGCTTTGCCATCTCTCCTCATTTCCACACAGTCACACTCCCAAGTGGCTGCTACCTGGGAGGGGGGATGCCTTCCACACAGACCACCCTGAGGGCTGTGGCAGTTGTGGCTCCCTTTGCTGGTGTTTACTGGACTGGCTTTTGCTAGAAATCTCAGCTTAGTGATGCCTTCTGGAATACTTTTCACAGAATCACAGAATGATAGGGGTTGGCAGGGACCTCTGGAGATCATCTAGTCCAACCCCCTGCCAGAGCAGGGTCACCCAGAGCAGGTGGCACAGGAACGCGTCCAGGCGGCTTTGGAATGTCTCCAGAGACAGAGACTCCCCCACCTCTCTGGGCAGCCTGTGCCAGGGCTCTGCCACCCTCACAGCAGAGAAGTTCCTCCTCATGTTTAGGTGGAACTTCCCATGTTCAAGTTTGTGCCCGTTACCTCTTGTCCTGTCCCCGGGCACCACTGAGAAGAGCCTGGCGCCATCCTCCTGACACCCCCCCTTTCAGTATTTATAAGCATTGATGAGATCCCCGCTCAGCCATCTTTTTTCCAGACTGAAGAGACCCAAATCCTTCAGCCTTTCTTCATAAGAGGCGTTCCAGTCCCCTCATCATCTTTGTAGCCCTTGTCCTCTGCTAAAGGAGGAGCTGCTGCCTGAGCACTTGCACAACAGCCATGGTGTCCCGCACACACACGCGCACACACACACACACTCATTCACTCGCTCCCAGGCACTTCCTCCTTCAGGCTCAACCTCCTTCCTCCTTCAGGCTCAACCCTCGGTTTCCCACAGCAGAGTCTCAGGCGTCGGATTTCATAAAATAATTAATTTAATTGGAAGGTACGGCAGCAAGAAAAGCCCAGGCTGGGTGCCTCCAAAAAGAGGGACCCCGAACAAAGGAATCCCTGTGCACTGGTGTCCTTGTGACCCACACGGCCGTGCCACACGCGCCCTTCACGCGCTGGCCACACGTCTTCTGGTCCAATGGGGATTTTTTGTCTGGGCTCTTCTAACACCTAATTGGATCCTTTTCCTGTGTCCAGGAAAAGACACAGGTTGATCTGCAGTTTACGGCAAGGGCTGCAGCCTCTGTGTCTTCTGGTCCGTACTCCTTGTGCAGCTGCACTCGCTGGCAGAACACGGGGAACCGAAAAGACCTGGACTTGAGAGAAACACTACTGATATCCAGTACTTTCTCATGCTAAAGTGATACTGAATCACCTGCTAGGAAGAATGAGAAGAACAGAATTCTCATGGCCTAAAGGTTTCAGCAAATCCAGCCACTCATGCTAAGTACAGCTAAACAAGCATCAAAAATCACAAATCACGCCAAATTATAATCCTAAATAATTTATTCTACTTAAAACATACTTATGAACAACTAACATCCCTCAACGTCCTTCTCACAGGAATGGCAATGGGCACTCGTCCTGCTCCCGGGGAGAGGTGGCTGTGCGGGGACCCCAGCGCCCAGAGAACCTCCCGGGATCACACACCGTTCAGGGGTTTCTCCTCATGCCCAGCAGAAGCCGGCGCTGCCAGGGCCGCCCGCCCTCCGGTGCCCCCGCGTGCCCGGCACGGCCCATGGCGGCAGGCGGGCACCGGAACCGCTCGGGGGCAGCTCTCGGCCTCTCCCCGCGGCACCACTGCAGCCCGGCACCCCCAGCCCGCAGCCCTGAGGGAAGCACCGCCCGCCGGGGCGGGACGGGGACGGCCCCCGTCGCGGGTCCCGTCAGGCGGCGGGTGGGGGCGGGGCGGAGCCGGGCGGGTGGTGGGACCGGCCATGGCGAGCGGGAGAATGGCGGCGCCGGGCCCGGCTTCTTTGCAGCGCCGGCTGCAGAGCTCGCAGGAGGCGCGGCACCGGCAAGCGGTGCTGGTGCGGAAGCTGCAGGCGAAGGTGAGGAGCGGGGGCGCCTGCCCGGGGGGAGCTGCCCGGGGCCGGGCCGCGCTGGCGGGGCCGCAGTGCCCGGGCCGCCCGCGCCGCCCGCAGAGGGGACTCGGCGGCGGAGCCCTCGGGGGGCGAAGGCGCGTCCCCGGCGGGACCCTGCCCGGCGCTGCCGCGGGCGGGACGTTGCCGAGCCCGGAGCTCGGGGGAGGGAGGCCCCGGGAGCCGGGCCGGCCCGGCCGGGCCGCGGTCACCGCCGAGCCGCTCGCTGGGGTTTGGCCGGGCTCGGAGGAAGATGCCGGGCTCCACACGCCTCTGCTCGGCGCCGCAAGCAGGGGCTGTCCCCAGGCAGCAGTCGGGCCGGCGCGGGGCGGCCCCGGGCAGAGGCGGCAGCTCCGGGCTGGTCGGCCTCGGAGCACAGGAGTGCTGGCAGCGAGGAGGGTGCCCGAGCTGGGCGAGGGTCGTCAGGGCAGGCCGTGCCCAGCCCGGCCCAGTGCCCAGCGGCAGTCATGGCACTGCTGTACCGTCACCCTGCTTGTCTTGGCCCTGCAGACCAGAAATCCCCATTCTGCAGTGGCCGAGCAGGACTGCGGTCAGAACTAACTGTACTCGCGGAATATCAGCAAGCAGTGCTGAAAGCCCATTTCTCTAACTTCGGGGACCCGCTGGACTTTTAGCCTGTTGGAAATACTGATTTGGGGTACCTGGCGGCCATAGGCCGGGCCTGGCTGTCTAAGCTTGTCTCATCATTCTGCTTGCCATCCTAGGATGAGCAAAGAGCACTATGTGTAAAAGAAACCCTGTCTCGCTTTCCTTAGTATTAGATAAAGTGAAGCTTTCCTAAATCATAGTGACTTCTTGTTGCCTGTATCGGCAGCACTCTGACATGGACTGCGTTTGGTCTGTAAGACTGAGCAAAAAGCCAATGCAGGAGAAGCCAGGTCTGCCCCGACACCATTCGCTCATCTTCATCCCATGTCTCCACCCAGGTCCTGCAGTACCGGACTCGCTGTCAAGAGCTGGAGCAGCAGCTGGAAGCAGGAGGGGTGAGTGTGCACGGCACTAACTAAAAATAGTGTTCACAGCATTCGTTAGTGCTGTCAGGAAAAAGCTCCCCAAAGCAATGATAGAGGAAAACCAGATTTTGCTACCTGAGGGTTTAAAGCAGTGCTGCAAGTTTGCCCACCTGTGTTTTGCCCAGTTGCTGTTCTTAGAGCAGCCAGCAGTCCCAGAAATGCAGGATTGGAGTTTGGGGCAGGAGTGCTTTCTTGCCGGGGAACGTTTTGTCCCGGCTCTCGGGAGAGGGCTTTGCTGCCTGTTCCATTCTAGGGCTGTCTGTGAAATAGAATGGGGTGAAACACAGCGTTTTGGAAGGCAAGAATGCTGGCTCTGTGCTTTTTGTTCTGCTTCGCGGCTAAAGCAGAGCTAGGAAACAAAGGGTAGGAGCGTAGGAGAGCATTGCCGGGCTTCAGGTGGAAGCGAGCACTTGTGGTCATGAGCTGAGGATACAGGGGGAGACTGAGGAGAGCTGCTGGAATTGAGTAACACCCTTCCCCTCCCTTCCTCTCTGTACTCACAACGCTATTATGCCTGGAAGAAGCCACCAGCTCCTGAGATAACCAACCACTGGAGGGGAAAGCTATGGATGATATCAGCAGTGAAAGAAACACAAGAATTGGACTAAACATTTCCTTTTTTCTTCAGGGCTGCCTCCCAGGCAGGTGGGAAGAAGCCACAGAAGCCCTGGAGAAAGGCCTGCTTCAGGTGGAAGAGGAGCAGCAAAGGTACAAGGGAGAAGCGTTCCCCCCTACTCGGTGTCCTGGATGCTCACGGAAGGGAGGGAAAACTTGTCAGTGGTACCCAGTGTCCCCGAGGGAAGTGTCGGGGCAAGCCCTTTTGAAAGGAGAAAGGCCCACAACCTGTTCTGTGGGGCAGTAATAGCGGTGTGTGCTGAATGGCTCTGGTTTGAGCAGGGGGTTCCTCCGCGTGACCTCCAAGGGTCCCTTTCCAGCCTAAACGCTGCCCTGGTGCAGTAGGTGAGGGACTGGGGACAACGCTAGAGAAAGGTGATGTGTCCAGTGATGAGGCAGCACGAAGGGGAGGCAGCCGTCAACTGTGGGCATCGTCCGAGTTGCAGAGGAAGGGGAAACCCAAACCGTAGATGGAAACTGAAGGCTTAAAGCAAGGAGAAGCAAATGAGTTTGCCATCAGCGAGAGATCTCAGTTCCTCCTAGAAAGCGCTTTTCCTGCCTCTCAGTTTGAGAACAAAGTCAGTGTCGGGGGAGCCAGGAAATCCCGGGGATGCTGCTTGTGGATCGGGGTTGTTCAGAGACCTCATGGCTGTTCCTCCCTTTGCAAGGTGTGAGGATCTGGCCGAAGTGAACAGTCTGCTGCGGGAGCACCTGGAGAAAGCAAATGAGGTGAATTCAGCCCTCAAAGAAGATGTTGGAAAGCTGACGGTGGATTGGATGAGGGCGCGGGAGGAGCTGGAAGCGAAGGAGCGAGAATGGCGCCAGGAACGTGAGGTGAGGCTCAGCTGCGGGAATATCCGGGGTGATGCCAGCGTGGCACGAGAAGGCATTTTGTTTCTGGCCCAGAGAACTTGCTGTGAGAAGGTTGTGGCTCTGTTGAGGATGTGTTGGTGTTGACGAGCAGGAGACAAGGGTTGTCGCGGTTGTCACCCGTAAGAGAGAAGCAGCAATATATTTATTGATAGAAAAGGATGATTTAAGCAAGTCGACAGTAGGTGTGACAGTTTTAAGTTGATTCAATGGCAAGGTACGCTTGGGCAGGGTTACGGGAGAGAAAGATCAAGTTGGTGCGTGGGAGGGGGAGCTCAGCGTGGCAGGGGTGGGAGATGGAGGAGTGTCAGCAAAAGGTGGTGATGGAAGAGGCCCACCTGCTGTGGCCGTGCTGCTGGGTCCTAAAGGCAAATGCTTGCTGCTGCTGGACGCTGTAGGGCAGCGACACGGGAGCGCTCGTCCTTTTGATAGTTCTTAAATCTCTGTCTAGAGCTGTGAGAGCAGAGAGGTCTGTGTGTTTGCAGATTGAGAGTAGCCAATGGAAGAACAAGACAGGCCTCCCTCACCGATAGCAAATGGGACGGTGGTCTTGGAGGGGCTTGTCTTTGTCTTCCTCCACCAAGAGTGTGAGACAGCTCTGCAAGGCGAGGTGCTGACTCGGGGTCAGCTTGCTTTGCTGATGTCCCCTCCCGCAGGAGAAGGGTGGATGTTGCCTTCTTTGAAGGCAGGTGGCAGGTCTGCTGGGGCTGCTTCTGCGGTGCCTCTTCAGTCCTTGGTGCCCTGTCGGAATAGTTCTTAAAGGAGAGCTGGCGATGGTGGTTGTGCTCTCTGCCAGCTGAAAGACTCGTACAGTGATGGCGGAGGCTGAACTGGCATTTCTTTTTGTCTTTGCACCTTTAGCTCTATGACAACTACTTCAGGGGTGAACGTGACCGTCTGCTCGGGCTGTGGCGTCAGGTGGTCACCTTCCGCCGTCATTTCCTGGAAATGAAGACGGCCACGGACCGGTGAGTAGAAGTTGAGGCCAGATCTCTTGCAGAAAAAATGGAGCTTCCCTTCTACATCTGCTTTTTTGAGTCTCGATGTTAAGTTAGTTGCAGCTAAAGATATGATTTCTCCTTTGACAGTCTGACGCAATACCGTGAAGCATGCTTTGGGCTATTTTCAGAATCCTTTTATTTGATGCTCATTTTCAGATAAAACCGTGGGGCTCAGGCTATCAGCAGTGCAGAGGCCCTGAACAGATGACTTGACTATGGTGATATTTGGGCACATTAACACAGACACAGGCATATGTGGACACATTGGAAGAGACTCACCAAAGCTATGTATGTGGCATGTACGGCAGTCCCTTTTCTAAAATAATGAAAACCTGCCTTAAATCTCATTGAGTTTCTTTTCCCCATGCTCCTGTTGGAAAGATCATCCGTGAATATATTTTTTTTCCTTCTCATTTCCAGTTTACGTTTGTATCCACTTATTCCTGTACCAACATTGTTGAAAGAAGAGCTTCTCTACCCTGTTATTTATCCAATTTGTTTTGCTTAGTTTGATACCTCTTTTTATGATAGCTTTCTTGTTCTTGGGCTCTCTGAGGTTCCTTTCTCACAGTTGCCTCCTACACAAACAAAAATAGCACAGCCATGATAAGTAGCTGCTTCTGGTGTCAGCAAGCAATTTCAAACTGGGTTACTGTCAGCCATTTATCTTACTGGATTATAAACCTTCCTTAGTGTGTAGAGTGTGCCTGGCCTTCTATTTAATTCCTGTGTTTTTGTGCTTTTTTGTTAAAACATTTTAGGCTTAGTCTTACACCACCTTCCTGAAATGTTTACTATGTAGGTAGTGTCATGAGCCTCTGAGCAGTCCAAGCGTTGATGATAATAGGCTCCTTAAGGCTGATCCCCAGGTATAAAAGCTGGTGACCTTGGTAAAATGTCTTACATTTATTAAAAATAATTAAGAGTATGTTAATAGGGTAGAGCAGGAGCAACAATTAATAATAGTAATTAGAGGTCCTTGAAGCCTTCTGGCTGTGCCATACACTTCTTATCTCTGAGGGGAAAACAGACTCGGTCCTCAGCTACCCAGTGGGCTCTTTGCTCACTTGCCAAGGTGTGTCCCGATCCCAGAGTGTCGGAGGAATGATTCATCCCCAACAAAGATGTCATCTTTCATGCTTAAGTATGTGCTTCAGAAGTGAGTTAGCTGATTGTCATGGTTTGGCCTCAGATGGCAACAGAGAACCACGTGCCACTCTCTCAGGCTTCCCCAATACAGGGAAGAATCGGAAGAAAAAGGCAAAACTCGTGGCTTGAGACAAAGGCAGTTTAACAGAACAGCAAAGGGAACAAGAAAACAAGAGTAACACAGAGAGGGAAACGTACGAACACGATTATGGAACCACTGCTCACTGACCGAACCCGGGACGCCCCAGCCCGCTCCAAACCATGACTTCCCACCCCCTCCCCCGGCAGCTCAGCCTGGGCACGGCTCCCATGGGATGGAATACCTGTGTCCCTGCCCGAGCCTGGGGAGAATTAACCCCATCCCCGCCGGAACCAGGACACTGATAAGGATGGTGGTGTGAACATTGGCTCTTCCTTTATTCTTTCTTCTTCAGAGATTTGTCAGAGCTGAAGGCAGAGCAAATGAGGCTTTCTGGATCTGTAATTGTAAACTGCTCCCGTCTAAACTCTGGCATACAGCTCTGGGAGTCCGTCACTCTGCGTAGACCTGTCCTGAAGGATGAGGCACAGCAGCAAGCTGGACAGGAAATGAACCAGAAGACTCAGGAAGTGATGTCCTTACAAGCCCAGGGGGAGCTGGAGAAGAAGGAGCTTCGGGACAGGTAAAGGTGTTTTAAACTTTGCTGTTACCGACATTCTCTTCTGGGGCTGCCTCTTGCACTCATGGGTGGGCCGTGTTCACATGTCAAACAGACCCGTTCTGCACAGCCTTGTTTCTGTCCCGAGTCAAACGGTTGCCTTCAACAGAAAGGGTGGAAAGAACTGTCTGACTGCCGGGAGCTCCTCTGGGTAAGACAAGACTGGCAAAGAGGTGGCGTATTCCAGTGCTTTTGCTGTGAACTGGTTCTTGGTGAGCAAGCGAGAGCAGCCTAAAGAGAGCTCTGTCTCTGGTACAGCCCTTTTGCTCCCCAGGGCGGTGCTAGAGGAGTTAGCAGGAATTTGCCCAGCACCGTCATAAGCACTGTAGCACCTCTGTGCTGACAGTTCCTCGCAGGACTGAGCGCAGAAGGCCTTTGGGGTAACATCACGCATGTTAACCTGTAAAGATGAACGCTGCCTTTGCTGTATTTTTTTGGTTGAACTTTCTCTGCTATGCTTCTGGGAGCTGCTTAGCTTTTTAACAGGTGATGGTGTGCAATGCTTTTGGAATGGCACATGGACCTTCTCTTCTCAGGGTGATGGAGCTCTCAGCCTTGCTTGTACAGTCTCAGAAGCAGAACGAGGAGAAGGAGAAGACCATGAAAACACTTAATGACGCTGTGGAGATTCTAGTATGTTTTACTTTTATCTTGGAGATAGCCCTGGTGTTCGCTCTCCAGCCTTAGCACAGGGAGGTGTGGCTTCCTCAAGAGAAAGAGTGGTAGAGATGATAATTGTATGGGAACATCAGGCAGATTGTGAAAATATTCCTTGTGTGTTTGGCACTTGTGGAGTCAGTCCAGGTGCAGGCAGTGGCAGGGAGCTGCAGATAGGTCAGGTGTCTTCTTCAGCATGGTTGCACCAATGCAATTCTGCCTGTGACTTGAAGTCTCTAGGGATCAAAGTTCCATGGAACTTACAGCTTCATGAGCAGTTTATAAAACCTAGCTGTTGGTCTTTCTCTTCTTAGTTTTAGCAAAGAAGAAGTTGAATAGATATGGGAAGGAGTGTACTGGAATCACCAGGGCTGAGGCTTATCGGCATGACAATGCTACTGAGGATGGGAATGCTACAGAGGGGAGCAGCTCTTCCCTGCCCACCCTTTCCTTATTCTGTTCTCAGGAAGCAAGTCAGTTAGAGAGAGAATATGAAGCTTCATTGAGTAAAAGTGCCAAAGAAGAGAATCTTTCCCTCCAAAAGCTGATAAAAGATATAACGGAGGTAAGTATGGAGTTGGGACCAGATCCCTATAAATTTGGTCTAAAAGTACTTGAGGAAGGCAACAGACTGACCCAGGGAAT
The DNA here is from genome assembly GCF_028500815.1 of Rissa tridactyla. NCBI lineage: Eukaryota > Metazoa > Chordata > Aves > Charadriiformes > Laridae > Rissa > Rissa tridactyla. The sequence continues at coordinate 18,819,160 of NC_071477.1, forward strand.
AGATATACATGTTATATACTGTCTATGGTAACTGCTACTGGCTGTTTAATTTTTATACCACTCTTCTGACATAAAGCCTCTTATATCTTCCGAGTTGCCTGACCTGTGACACTTCATCTGCGTCGCTAGAAGTGTCAGTACGTTTGCCTTCGCCGTCCCACTAAGGTCTCTCTTGGACTGTGCTTTCTGAGTTGGCTACTTGACATTTGTATTCCAAAATAATTCCTGAGAGCTTCAAGAAACTTGAGCGTTCAGGCAGCCTCCAGCCACTTCACACTTTTTTCATCTTGTTTATAGTGTCTGTATTAAGAAATCCCTGGAATACTTGTGGCCACAGGGACAAAACTTCTTTGTTGACTGAAGAAATGAGATAATTGAGTTTTTCATGACTTTAGGGTGAAGTGGGGGGAAAAAGGAGAAATAGATAAAGAATACCAAGTAGCATGAGCAAAGAGTAACAGCTTGATGTGGGCTTTCAGATGGTGTTAGATGACAGTGACAGCACAGTCAGCATTATCTGCACTGACGGTTCACAGCATGCAGAGACTAGCAACGTCCTCTCCCTTTTGAGCTCCGTTGGTGCAGAAGATGCCTTTGTATTGGTTCAGCAAGCACTGGCAAGGAGGAGAAGAGCAGCACAGGTGAGAATTTCTGTTTGTCTTCACCACTGTCAACAGGCTCAGATGCTAATGCCTCACTTAGATTAAAACTTTTCCATTTATTTAGCCAATTTCTTTCTAGCCATCCCACCCTTGGTACCGTATTGCCTTGCCAATCTCACCAGCTCTGTGTTCTACTGCTTTTCTCTCCTTGATCTCCACCCCCTCATCACAGCTTTTGCCTTCAGGTGAGCTGTCTGTCTGCTTGCTTCTTCTCACGGCTATCTGGAGCCATCTTTCCTGCTACTTATTGCTTGTCTGTGCTTTTTCTCTGCCATTCTTTCCAGGCCCTAAAAGAAGAGCTTTCTGCCAGGCAGGAGTCTATCAATTTCCTGCAGCACCAGCACAGGCAGCAGGAAGAGAAGTGCAGGAAGCTGCAGCAAAGGCTTGAGCAACTGGAGGAGGAATGCAAGACATCCAGCAGCCACCAGCAGCACCTCCAGTCTCTGGTAGAAGTACTCAGAAGGTGAGTGTTTCCTCCTCCTCCTGCATTCTAGAGGCAATCTGCTTACGGTTCTGGGAGTTCAGAGGTGTTATGGGCAAAGAACTCGCATGCCCCACCATACGTATGCCTCTTTTTGGTGCTTTAGTGTCCTCCTGTCACTGCTTTTCCTGCTCTACTGTGAATCCTAAGACTGTCTTGGAGATTCAGAGCAATGTTGGAATACAAGACGCCTCCCTGTTGACATGCTGCCTCTCTGAGTTCTGTTCTTTGGGTGCCCTTTCCTAGCCACTGCTTTTCACTGAATGAAGGCAAAAGCCTGCCTTCCTTTCTCTTTCCCTCTTCAGTTACCTTGTGAAGGGAAGAGCATGTTCTTCCTTACCATGCTCCCCACAACTCCATCCTGGAGTGATGAAAATGGGATCTGCGGCTCTTCAGGCCTCTATTCTTCTGACTGAGCTTTGTCTCTGCAGTGACTGTGCAAACCTTGAGAAAACCAGGGAAGATCTACAGCAACAGCTTAAAGCAACGGAGCAAGAAGCTTCGTGTCTGCGTCAAAGTAACACTGAACTGCAGCTGAAGGAAGATTCAGCCCAGGGGGAAAAGGTGGAGCAGCAACAGATGATGGAGAGAGCACGTCGTGACCAGGAGCTCCTGTGAGCGTTAAAGCTTTCTCTGGGCAGGGATGGGTGTTGCTGGACCTTAGGAGGCACATCATTAAAGAATGAATTTTACATGCTCATCATTTATAGCATAGAATGATGAAGGGAGCACATGGGCAGGTCTGGCTATCTACTGGCATACAGCATAGTTGCCTCCTTGTACTTTCTTTAACACCCTTTAAAAAGATCATTCCAAACCTGACCAGAGAAGTTGACAGGCATAAGCTGAAACAGGAGACGTTCAGCCTGGATTTAAGGAGAACAAAAATTCATGCAGCAGAACAGGTTGCTCAGAGAGGTTGTACAGATTCCATCCCTGTAAATTTGGAAGACTCAACTGGATAGAGCCTCGAGCAACCTGGTCTGATCCCATAGCTGACCCGAGCTGCTTTGAGCTGAAGATTGGGCTAGAAGCCTCCTGGGGTCCCTGCCTGCCTGAATCATCCTGTGATCCTGTGATTATTGGATTGGAAATTCCTACACATCTCCTCCCCAAATAGATTGCAGGCTCTTTGATCCATTCACTGCTGAAAGCAAGAGTAACTATGGGAATATTAATCTGGATTTAAAAAGCCTGTCTTACCCCAAAAAGACTTTGGAAAGTCTTGTATCCAATGTATCAAAAAGGGGAGAGAGAGAGAACTAAGAGGCAGGAAGCTGTTGCGAGTACCTGAACTGTTTGGAAACGTTCTGTGATTTCTGGGAGCTTGTTTTACTTTCTCAATGAGGGATGTTTCATCAACGACAGAGAGTGATGCAGCTCTAGTCAGGAAATGCCGGCGTTCTTTAGGTGTAGATACAAAGCCATTGGAAATCATTCCAGCTGCCATATCTGGGACACAATATGTACTCCTGATTTTGGAAACGGGAACGTTTTTACATTGACAACTTGTTTGTCTTTCCCCTTCTCCTAGACTGAAGGACTTGGTGGCACTTGAAGAAAACCATTCCTTGTTACAGCATGAGTTGGCAGTTGCGAGAGAGACGCTGGAGGAATCGCACCTTGAGATGGATCTGCTGAAGCAAGAGAAACAGGAGCTTAGAGTGGCCCTGGAGAAGGTCTGGTCACCTTGTGATAGCAAGACCAGCAGAGATGCTTTTTTTTCTGGCAGTAGATGCCAGGGAATGTGCTGTTCTCCTTCTTGGAAAACGGTGATGAGACCCCGCAGGCTCCTTGGGGTAGTTTGTTGGCACGTGCTTCTTGGGAGCACTGAACTGGGAGGATGTCAGCGAGACGCAGGGGATGTGGAGGTGCTGCTCAAGGCAGGGATTTCCCCCCTTTGTTGTCATGTTGTTCTTTTGTGTCTTCAGGCCGAGCAGTCGGTGGCAGAGCTGACAGGGGCTCAGAATAAGCTGAGTGCTGAACTTGCTGATCTACGTGTTGCAACAGCAAACATGAGCTGTATCAATGAAGCTCTTGCGTTGGACAAAGTGCAACTGAACAAACTTGTGCTGCAGGTGAGCAGAGTTAGCAACATCAGTTGCCAACATCTTGGCAGGTGTTTGTCTCCAGCTGCTGCTGCTTCTCAGACTTCTTGCCTTCTGAGAGTGTGACTGACTGAATATGGAATTGTTCCTTTTTCTGTCCAAGCCAAACCTTCCTCTGTGCTTCTGTGATTGCAGCTGGAGCAAGAGAATGAGGCTCTGTTGTGTAAAGTGGATGAGATGGAGAGAGCAAAGATCTCTGCCCAGGAGAAGCTGAGCTTGTGTAGAAGAGCAAAGAGTGAGCTCTGTGCAGAGAAAGCCCACCTGGAGCAGCTGCTGAAGAAAGCAGAGGAGCAACAAGAGGAGCTGCGAGTAGAGCTGGGGATGCTGGCAGAGGAGAAGGAAGAAACCCAAGAGAAACTCCTTCAGGTGAGACCAAAGACCTGGTGCTTCTGGGTGGGCGTTTGGCTGCTTGGCTGGGTGAAGCTGTCTGTGTTGGCCTCCTTTTTGGCTTTTGATAGCCAGACAGAGGATGTATTGTCCATGAATCTGAGTGGGGCTACTACTCTCACATGTGGCAAAAGAAACAAACTGTGTAGCTCTGAATCCTTTGAGGCAAAAGCCTGCATGTTTCTATTTCTGATTTTTGTTGTGGAGTCTGCAACTTTCAAAACTCCATTTGTTTGAGCCTAGAGAGTGGGACAAAGCTGCAGGTCAATGTTTGCTGTCTTGTATGGCTAAGAATGGGAGTGACATTTTGAAATTATTTAAAATTGTATTTTAAGACATACATGCAACTTTGGCTGGAGAGCTGCCTGGCAGAAGAGGACCTGGGAGTGTTGGTTGACAGCCAGCTGATTATGAGCTGCCTGACTATAAGCCAGCAGTGTGCCCAGGTGGCCAAGAAGGCCAACAACATCCTGGCCTGTATTAGCAATAGTATGGCCAGCAGGACCAGGGAAGTGATCGTCCCCCTGTACTTGTCACTGTGAGGCCCCATCTCAAGTGCCGTGTCCAGTTTTGGGCCCCTCACTACAGGAAAGACATTGAGGGGCTGGAGCATGTCCAGAGAAGGGCAATGAAGCTGGTGAAGGGTCTGGAGTGCAAGTCTTGTGAGGAGCAGCTGAGGGAGCTGGGGGCGTTCAGCCTGGAGAAAAGGAGGCTGAGGGGAGACCTTCTCGCTCTCTACAACTACCTGAAAGGAGGGTGCAGCGAGTTGGGGGTTGATCTCTTCTCACAAGCAACAGGCAATAGGCTGAGAGGAAACAGCCTCAAGTTGCACCAGGGGAGGTTCAGATTGGATATTCAGAAATATTTCACCGAAAAGCTTATCAAGCATTGTAGCAGGCTGCCCAGGGAAGTGGTGGAGTCACCATCCCTGGAGGTATTTAAAAGACGTGTATATGTAGCACCTGGGGACATGCTTTAGTGCTGGACTTGACAGTATTAGGTTTACAGTTGGACTCAATGATCTTATGTGTCTTTTCCAACTTAAATGATTCTATGATTGTAGTATTCTGTGAATTGTTAGAGTCTCTTTAGGCTGTGAGGAAGAAGATGAGAAATAGGTGATCACACAAGACTCTTCGCTCTGGACTGACAGATTTTGGTTCCCTGGAAAAAGAGCTTGGGAGAGTCATGTCACTGGAGGACACTAGGGAGTTTGTCATTATTTAAATGTCAGTTCCATATTGTACACTCTGGGGTGTTATGGGATAACTTTGAGAAATTTGTTTGGTCTGTTCTCTGTTAGATAGTCTTAGTTTTGGAGTTGGTGGCATGTCTGGCACACACACAGCAGAGGTGTTATACTGAAGAAAAAACTAAAAGATCATGCTTCAAGCTTGAACACCAGCAAGGTATATTGGACAACTTCTTTGTGTAAGACGAAGAAACAGTATTGTTGCCATGAACTACTGTACAAACAGTCTAACATCTCTTTGGCCACATCAGCCAGACTTTCACATATTGCCAAATGACACCGCTCAGCACAAGGGCTGTTTCCTTGCCAGGCGTCACCTTGTTGCATCCAACTGCTTTACACACTGAAGTAGGTGACACTTTGATCTTTTTTTTTTTTTTTCCTAGAAGGAGAAACCATATGTATTTTCCCTTTCTTCAGCAAGGAAAGCTGCATTTGCTCAACCTTTCCTGAATATTTCCAGCACTGGAATAGATTCTGATGGAATTTTAGTTTGCAAGGTGGCAGTTCTGGGAAATGCAATATTTTTGCATGAAAACACGTACAGCAGATGCTCTGAAGCTTTCCGCCCACAGCACAGGGGCTCTTTCTCCTCCAGATGATTGAGAAGTGGCACTGGCTGGCTATGGACAGAGCTCCAGAGAAGAGACTCTCACTGCATTTTGTCCCGCTTTCAGGTTTCCCGCCAGCAAGAGTCGTCTCGCAGTGGCCTGGAGCAGTTGCGCCAGGAGTCCTCTCGCCAAGGGCACGCACTGGCCGAGGTGTGCGCAGAGAAGGAGTTGCTGGTGCGGGAGAAGGCTGCCCTGGAGGTGCGACTGGCAGCCCTGGAGCGGGAGAGACAAGGCCTTTTGGAGCAGCTGGCAGAGGCCAGGTAAGGGCAGGGAGGAGACCCTGGGCAGGACGTTCTTTAATGTCTGTAATAATACAGGTGACAATGGTTACACGGGCATCAATGGCATCCTGCGTGCTTTTCACATGTTTTCACTTCCATGGACAGAAAATGGAAGAATTTCAAGGAAAAAAAAGAAGTCTGCCTTGATTTGAAGGTTATTTTTCTGACAGCTGAAGCTGGCAAAGCTCTCCTGAGCCTTGGGCTCATGTTTATGCCCCCTTACACGGTCCTCTGTGACGTCCACAGCAAGCCGTGTGGGCTCTGAATGGAGCCGTAATGAAACCACGCAGACGTTTCCCAGAACGTGAAGTTTCTCTCTGGTCTGGGATTCTTGTTCTGTGCATTTGAACATCGATCTTTCCTTGTCACGTAGTTTGAGGTGGGATCTTCAGAATTCACGGCTATTGCTTATGGAGGTTGTGAGCAGGACGCTGCCCTTCAGGAGAAGCCAGAGGCTCCTGCAGAAAATGCGGAGGGCCTTCTGTTTGTAAGCTCACTCGTGTTAGTGTGGTGCAGGACCTGGAGTTGGTTACACCAGCAGCAGGGAAACCTCTCTTGAATTCTCGCCAGCCTTCAGGGGTTCCTGCCCATCACTGATGTCTGTTACTATGGACATATTTACTTTGGACTGCCAGAGAGTGGCGTGATCAGAACTGTGTGCTTGTTCTCCTTCTTGAAGATACATCCTCCATTGTCTATCCAAGTTTTGCTTGCTGGCACGGACTCTGTGGGCACAGCTGCCCGTGTGTCACGGATCAGACCCCAGCAAGTGAAGATTTGGCTGTTGCAGTCCAATTTGGCTGGGCTTTCCGTGTGCTGCCAGGTGACAAGGGAAGCCTGGCCATTCCCTCGGAGGGGCCCGCATTGCTATTTTCAAGGGCAGGAATAGCCTTTCTATGTACGAGTTTCCATGCGAGCCTTTTTCCGTAGGCAGGGGTAGGGATCTTGCACCGCTTCTTCCTGGAACAACTCCCTGTGGGCGTCAGGAGCAAGCAGCTCCTTTCTCTCTGTATTCACGCTTTGCAGGTCAGCAAAGGAGACCCTGGAATCCAGCTTGTTTGAGGCTCAGCAGCACTTATCTGCACTGGAGATCGCCAGGAGTCATCTTGAAACCCAGCTTCACACAGTGGTGCAGGCCAAGGAGGTGATCCAAGGTGAGCGACTCATGTTTCTGGTGATCCCCTGCCTAGGCAAGGTGGTATGAAACCAGCTCTCTGTCCGCAGTGCTTCTGAGGAGTGAAGGAGCTGGAGACAGACCCCTCCTCCACGGAAACTCAAAGGGCGTAAGGTCAGTAAAGGCAGAACCGTGGTTTGTGCAGACTCTGACTCTTGCCATTTGTCGTGTTTGCAGGGGAAGTGAAGTGCCTTCAGTGGGAGCTGGAAGCAGAGAGGTCTCTCCTGAAGCAGGAGCGGGAAGACATGGTGCAAGAGCTCCTGCAGAAAGAACAGCAGCATAAGGACACCCTCAAACTTCGGGAGGCCGACCACCAAGGGGAGATAAACAAGCTCCTGCAAGACGTGGTAGGAAACAATATGCTTCTGAATCCTTCAAGCAAGCTTTGTGGGCTGGCTTGAGGAGAAGAACAGCCTGAGCGTGTGAAATGGCAGCAGTCGTCTGTCACGGGCGACATGGTGCCGGGCCAGGCAGCAGAGCCAGTGGCTCGTCCTTGAAGGCACGTGGAGACCCCCAGGACTCTGGTGGGACAGTAAATGCAGCCACGGGTTGCGTGTGGGCGTAAGAGGAGTTCAGCAGAAGGTTGGGTGGTCCCCACCCAAAGCATGGCAGCAAAGGGCTGGGATCTTCCCAGACTCCCGCCCGCCATGGAATAGACTCCTAACGCTGCTGCCAGCTGCAGGCGGGGGAACTTTGTTCCTTCCTTTCTGTCCTTTGGCAGCTGACAGAGGTATCGGAGCAGACGGAACAGGCCCCTTGTTCCTGGTACTTGAGTTCGTGGCCTGTCTTGTGAGGAGGGCACGAGGGTCTGGTCCCTTTCTGGCCCTGCAGTCCGTCTGCACCTTTTCCTTGATGAAAAGGGAGCCGAGCTTTGAAAATAGAGACTGTGAGCCTATGCTGTTTTGAGGAGCTTGGCTGAGACTTCATCAAATGACTGAATGGTTTGGGTTGGAAGAGACCTTAAAAGATCTTCTAGTTCCTACCCCCATGCCAGTGGGACACCTCCCACCAGACCAGGTTGCTCCAAGCCCTGTCCAACCTGGCCTTGAACACCTCCAGGGATGGGGCATCCCCAGCTTCTCTGGGCAACCTGGGCCAGTGTCTCACCACTCTCACAGCAAAAAATTTCTTCCTAATATCTCCTCTAAATTTTCCCTCTTCCAGTTTAAAACTGTTCCCCCTCATCCTATGGCTCCCCTCCCTGATCCAGAGTCCCTGCCCATCTCTCCTGGAGCCCCTTTAGGGACTGGAAGGGGCTCTAAGGTCTCCCTGGGGCCTTCTCTTCTCTAGGCTGAACCCCCTCCAATTCTCTCAGCCTGTCCTCACAGCAGAGAGGCTCCAGCCCTCTGATCATCTCTGTGGCCTCCTCTGGCCCTGCTCTACGAGGTCCATGTGCTTCTGATGTTGGTGCCCCCAGAGCTGGAGGCAGCCCTGCGAGGGTGGGGGGGGTGTTTCCCCAGAGCGGAGCAGAGAGGCAGAATCACCTCCCTTGATCTGCTAGCCATGCTTCTTTTGATGCCAGCCAGAATGCTGTTGGCTCTCTGGACTGCAAACTTCATCTTGAAGTCTTTTCCTCCACTCATCAGGCAAGTGAGCAGGATGGGCATCATTCAGAGCTGCAGGAGATGCTGGAGCAATGGGAAAAAGAGAAGGCAGAGATAGAAGATGAGCACGAGAAGCAACTGTTTGATATGAAGCAGAAAGTTGCTACCATGCAAGCTCAACAAGAAGAGGAACGAACCAGAATTGAAAATGCCAAGCAAGAGGTAAAGACTATGAAAGAATTTGTGTGGTTTTTTTCAAGGCTGGAGCTGAGGGAGATGGCTGGATATAGGGCTGTGTGGGGCATGCCCTACGTGTTTTCTACTAGGGACTAGGAATGAGACCTCTCATAGGAAGCCAGGCAGAAACGTCACTTTTCAGTTGAGAGTTTTGTGCTGCTATGGTGTTCCGTTTTTTTTTTTTTTTTTTTTAAGACTTACCTCAGAGTATTTTCAAAGTTCTCTTAGTGGCCCTCTTGATATTTACTGATAATTACTTGAAATACTGATATTTACTTGAAAGCCTTAACTACTTTGAAGACCAAAATGAGTTTGTAGGGCTGAATCCCCAAAAGGATGGGATTTTTATTTGAGGGGGGTGGAAGGGTGCAGCAGGATTGTTGAGAAGAGAAAAAATTTTATCAAGACTCCTCTGAAATATTTCTGAGCAGTTAGCCAGAGGTGTCTTGTGGGCTGTGTTTTAAGTCACTTGCTGGTAAGCTATTTTGTGCCCATATCGCCTGTGCCAAAGCAACCCTGTCATACACTGAAAGTCCTCTTTGTGTCCTAGCCAAAGTCCTCTTAATGTAGACTGCTGAGGGACAGCAGCACCCCCAACTGTGTCTACAGGTATTGAAATGACAGGACAGCGCTCAGAGATGACACTGTGTCCCTGTAACGTCGGTACTTTACCCAAGTCTACTGAATACCTTAAAACGGAAGTAATTTTCACCAAACCCCACTTAGAATACAAGAGTTTTCATAGAATCACAGAATGTGTTGGGATGGAAGGGACCTTTAAAGGCCATCTAGTCCAACCCCCCTGCAGTGAGCAGGGACATTTTCAACTCGATCAAGTTGCTCAGGGCCTCATCAGGCCCGGCCTTGAATGTCTCCAGGGATGGGGCCTCTGCCACCTCTCTGGGCGATCTGGGCCAGTGTCTCACCACCCTCAGTGTGAAGAACTTCATCCTAATGTCTAATCTAACCCTGCCCTGCTCGAGTTTAAACCATTGTCCCTCGTCCTGTCGCTACATGCCCTTGCCAACAGTCCCTCCCCAGCTTTCCTGTAGGCCCCTTCAGGGACTGGAAGGGGCTCTAAGGTCTCCCCAGAGCCTTCTCTTCTCCAGGCTGAACAACCCAAACTCTCTTAGCCTGTCGTCATAGCAGAGGCGCTCCAGCCCTTGGATCATCTTCGTGGCCTTCTGCTGGACCCCTTCCAACAGGTCCATGTCCTCCTTGTGCTGAGGGCTCCAGAGCTGGACACAGTACTGCAGGTGGGGTCTCACGAGAGCAGAGGAGAGGGGCAGAATCCCCTCTCTGGACCTGCCGGCCATGGTTCTTTTGATGCAGCCCGGGATGCGGTTGGCTTTCTGGGCTGCAAGTGCACATTGTTGGCTCATGTCCAGCTTTTCATCCACCAGTGTCCCCAAGTCCTTTTCCGCAGGGCTGCTCTCTATCACACCATCCCTGTATTGATAACGAGGGTTGTCCCGACCCAAGTGTAGGACCTTGTACTCGGCCTTGTTGAACTTCATGAGGTTTGCTTGGGCCACCTCTCTAGCTCGTCCAGGTCCCTCTGGATGACATCCCGTCCCTCTGGCACATCGACCGCACCACTCAGCTTAGTGTTGTCGGCAAACTTGCTGAGAGTGCACTTGATCCCACTGTCCTTGTCATTGATGAAGATGTTGAACAGCACTGGTCCCAGTATGGATCCCTGAGGGACACCACTTGTCACCCCTCTCCATCTGGACATCGAGCCATTGAGCACCACCCTGTGGATGTGACCATCCAGCCAGTTCCTTATCCACCGAACAGCCCACCCATCAAATCCGTATCTCTCCAACTTAGAGAGAAGGTTGTTGTGGGGGACCGTGTCAAAGGCCTTGCAGAAGTCCAGATAGATGATATCCATAGCTCTCCCTTTGTCCACTGATGCAGTCACTCCGTTGTAGAAAGCCACTTGGTTGCTCAGGCAGGACTTGCCCCTGATGAAGCCATGCTGTCTGTCTCGAATCACCTCCCGGTCTTCCATGTGCCTTAGCATAGCTTCTAGGAGGATCTGTTCCATGATCTTCCCAGGCAGAGAGGTGAGGCTGACAGGGCGGCAGTTCCCAGGGTCCTCCTTTCTACCCTTTTTAAAAATGGGTGCGATGTTTCCCTTTTTCCAGTCGCCAGGGACTTCCCCTGACTGCCATGACTTTTCAAATATCATGGAGAGTGGCTTGGCAACTACATCAGCCAGTTCCCTCAGGACTCTGGGGTGCATCTCATCAGGTCCCATAGACTTGTGTATATTCAGGTTCCTCAGGTGGTCACAAACCTTGTCTTCGCTTATAGTAGGAGGGACTTTGTCCCGCAGGTCCCCGTCTTGCAGTCCTTCAACTCGGGAGGCGTGAGGAGAGAGGCTGGCAGTGAAGACCGAGGAAAAAAAATTGTTGAGAACCTCAGCCTTCTCCTCATCTGTCGTTACCAGTTTGCCGTTCTCAGTCATCAGGGAGGACGCGCTTCCCTTGACCTTCCTTTTCTGGTTGACGTACCTTTAGAAGCCCTTCTTGTTATTCTTAGCATCCCTGGCCAAGTTCAGCTCCAGCTGTGCCTTGGCCTTCCTGACCTCATCCCTACATACCCAGGCAGCATCCCTATACTCTCCCCAGGACACCTGATGCTGCTTGAACTGCCTGTGCAGTTCCTTCTTGCCTTTTAGTTTGACCAGCAGGTCCCAGCTCAGCCATGCTGGTCTCTTCCCTTTCTTGCTTGATTTCTTACACCTGGGGATCGAGAGCTCTTGTGCTCTATGGAAAGCACCCTTGAAGATCTGCCAGCTCTGTTCTGCCCCCTTGTCCCTGAGGACCGTTTCCCAGGGGGTCCTGTTGACTAACTCCTTGAAGAGCCGGAGGTTTGCTTTCCTGAAATTCAGGGTCCTGACTATGCTCCTCATCTGGCACATATCCCTCAGGACCGTGAACTCCGCCACTGCGTGGTCACTGCAGCCCAGGCTGCTTCCAATCTGGACATCCCCGATGAGCTCACTGGCGTTGGTGACTATGAGGTGCAGTATGGCATCCCCTCGGGTAGGGCTGTCTATTTCCTGTCTTAGGAAGTTGTCATCAAGGCACTCCAAGAACCTCCTGGATCGTCTCCGGCTCACCGTGTTACTTTTCCAGCAGATGTCGGGGTTGTTGAAATCCCCCGGCAGGATGAGAGCCTTCGAGCGCGATGCCTCCTGTAGCTGGAGGAAGAAGGCTTCATCAGTAGGTTCCTCTTGATCAGGCGGCCTGTAGTAGACACCAACCACAAGGTTCCCCATGTTGTCTCGGTCTCTAATTCCTACCCATAAGCTTTCAACTTCTCTTGGCTGTTCTTTAGGGACGTCTCTTCACGCTCTATCTCTTGCTTAACATAGAGGGCGACACCTCTGCTGCTCCCTCCTTGCCTGTTCCTTCTGAACAGCCTGTAGCCATCGATAGCCACATTCCAGTCATAGGATTCATCCCACCAGGTTTCAGTAATGGCCACTATATTATTGTAGCTTTCCAGCAGCACGGTAGCTTCCAACTTCTCCCGTTTGTTGGCCATGCTGCATGCGTTTGTGTAGAGGCACTTCAGCCAGGCTGTTGGCTGTGACGCCTTCTTAGAGGAGCACCCCTTGGGGTGTTTCTCAGGTGTTTCCCTGCTGACTTGGACTACGTCAGGAGTCCCTGGCTCATCTCCGTAAGACTTTGTGATGTAACATCCCCAGCATGCCTCGGGGCAACAGGTTGAAGGCCCTTCCTAGCGCCCCATCCCTCTAACCCTGTCACAGAGAAGCCTAATATTATCATCTCCCTCCCCCTTCGCATCTAGTTTAAAGCCCTGTCAATCAGCCCCGCAACCTCTTGGGCAAAGACCCTCTTTCCCCTTTGAGAAAGGTGTTTCCCATTAGATGCCTATAAGCCCGGTGCCGTGTAGGCCATCCTGTTGTCAAAAAACCCGAAATTGTGGCGGTGACACCAGCCACGGAGCCATGGATTAATGGATTGGATGCGTCTGTTCCTTCCAATGTCACTGCCTGCAACTGGAAGGAGTGAGGAGAAAATAACTTGTGCCCCAGACTCCTTTACCAGCCTTCCCAAGGCCCTGAAGTCCCCTTTGATTGTTCTTGGTCTGCAAGTTGCAACTTCATCTCCACCTACATGGAGAATCAGTAACGGGCAATAGTCCAAGGACTGTATCAAACTAGGGAGTTTCCTAGTTATGTTCTTAACCTGGGCTCCAGGGAGACAGCAGACTTCCCTGTGAGGAGGGTCTGCCCGGCGTATTGGACCCTCAGTTCCCCTCAGGATGGAGTCACCAGTGACTACAACCCTTCTTTTCTTCCTTGTGGGTGTGGTGATGATACGGGCAGTACGCCTTTCTGACTGTGGAGATGTCTCTAGTGTAGATTGCCCATCATCCACACCCTCATTTGACTGGCCTTCCTCGTCCAGTACCTCATATCTGTTGTTCAGACATGCTGGGAGGGGGCAGGTGGGGCAAGGAGAGGGTTCGCCCACTGCCCTGACCATGAACTCGCCTCCATTCACTCCCTTCATTTAGGCTTCTGCCTGATAGGAGCAGGGTACAGGGGCCTCTTGATCCTGGTTGCTTTCTGCTAGGTGCTTCTGTTTCTGTAGCAAGGAGGGCAGAGCCTGGCTCCACCAGTCTATTTCTTCTTCAGCCTTTTCTGAAGGAGCTGCTAGCTTCAGCCCTCTGTCAGCCTCGCATTTTCTCTACTGCTAACGAGGTGCAAAAGTTGCTATTGAGAGACAAACAGCAGAAGAGGAGGGATACCCTCACCAGCAAGGCGATACACTTGAGAAATGCCATGCATTTTCCTGTTAGATGACTGAGTTTGTTGGAGATTCAGTCACAGATGGGCCGTGTTTATACTGCCAGTTTCACTTAGGAAGCTGTGTGTCTGAGTGGGCAGATAATGACCGAGGAGACGAGCAGCGTAGTGCTTTGAGGACGTGTGAGCCCATCCGTCTATGAGTCATGCCACACAAATTTTGTATGGGAAGTTTAAACTCATCTTCTCTATATTTCTGTGCAGATCCTGCTAGAAAAGGAGCGTGAGAAGAATGCTTTATTAGAGACGCTGCTCCAGACTCAGGGAGAGCTAAGAGACACCTACCAGCAGCTAGAGCAGCTCAGGCAGGAGCTGAAAGAGCAGCAAGAGAATGGGCAGGTAAGTCTGACTAGTAGGGTAAGTTGAAAGAACAGGCAGTTGGCCATTGGATGTAAGTTGAGAGAGGCTGGGAGAGCCAGGGAACAGTGTGAAGGGCAGTAACAAGGCAATAAAACGTAAGTCCTGGGAGGCGAGGACTACTGCAGGCGTGGAAACCACAGAGCCTGGTAAGCTCCAAAGATCAGCAACAGGAAGGAAAGGTTAAAGTGGAAGCAGAGCTGGGTAGTAAAGAAGTGGCTGAAGGAATGGGATTTTAAGACAGAGGGAGGAAAAAGCTGAACCTGATGGCAGGTCCTTGTCGCATGCTCTCCATTTGTGTTTACAGAACATCACAGAAAAGCTGCAAGCAGAGCTGCAGGAAACTCGGAGTAAGATCAAGGCAGTGGAGAAGAGGCACAAGGAAGAAATCAAAACCATCAAAGATGAAATGAATATCCTTCTTCAGCAGAGGGATGGTCTACAAAAACAGGTGACTAAAAGAGCAGTAGCTACTCCAGTCATCAAATAGGTGCACTCTCCCCTTCTTGCTTTTCCACTGCAGAGCAGGCTGAGGGGGTAATCCCCTGACTGCCATCCTGCTGTGCTCTCCATCGCAGCTGGTCTGAAGGAGATTACTGGGCAGCAGAATCTCACCTGCTGCCCTGGACAGATGGGCTAGTCCTTTTGCTTGTTTGCCCAAAATCGTCAGAGTGGATTTCTGACGGCCTGTTACTGCTAGTCTTGTTTTTTAAGGTGCTTTTTTCTGGTGAACGTGGGGAACTACTTGTTTAAAAATCTAAGTCAGCTGCGTTCATTGTGAATCTGGTACTCTCATGATAGGGTGAAATTTAAAGTTATTCTTTCCCTGTCCTCACAGCGTATGATATGTCTGACAGTGAGCAGCTGTAGTCTTTGACTGCTTTGTTATGTTTTACTTGAGGTGGAAGAGTTGACATCTCAGCTAGCAGCCTCCGAGGAGTCCCAGCAAGTGATTGGCCGCAGAGCTCAGAAAGATCTGTGTGAGGCACAGGAACTGTCAAGGCAGAAGGTGCTGGAGGTGGTGCACCTCCAGAACATCCTGGAGGAGAAGAGGAGTCAATGGGAGAAGGCAGAACATCAGAACAAGGAGCTGCAAGTGTGTCTGCAGTCTTTGGAGGAGGAAAGAAGTCGATGGGAAGAAGTGGAGTGTCACAACACAGAATTTCAGGCTGCTTTGAAGGTCCTAGAGAGTGAAAAAGCGAGGTAAATGAAGGCCTGTGAGACTCTCCATCCTGTTTAATGAGTTCCCTCTTTCAGATCTTTGCATATATGAGCGGCTCTGGCAGTGTTTCCTGAAAAGTAGAGTTCTGAACTATCCATGCAGTTATGTTTCATTCTCTTGATGTTGTGTTTCATTTTATTTCCTCAATCCTTCGATTTTTTCCTTACAGGTTTTTTAATGGCTTTTGGAGAGTAGTCCTTTCTTTAAAAGGAGGTGTTATTTCGTTAGGTCGGCATATTAATACTGTTCAATGAAACTTTCAGGAGTTTCAAACCTGAAACACACTAAAGAAGGCAGGTTGAGCTGCAGTATAATGAGCTAGGTAGATCCATCAGCTCTGCTTTGGGTCCAATAAATTTTAAACATTTGGGATCCGTTTCAGTCCTTCATGCTGATCCCTTTGGTTGGCAGAAGCCATCTTAAAACCATGATTTTGAACTAAGCTAGATTCCCCTCTGAGGCACCCAAGAAACAAGAATGTTTCTTATTGCCGTCTGTTGCTTTGTTCCTTCAAAAATCCCAGTAGGTGTCTAGAGAGGCTTGAGCAGCGTACCTGCCAGCCTCAACGGTTACGGGTGTAACTGACTGTCCGAGGAATGCAAGAGAGAAGAGGAAGGGCAGGTAGGCTACTTCAGCTGGTAAAGTCCTGCCAATCTTCAACACATATCTTAATTGAAGAGGAGATATAAAAGGCAGCGCACTCTTGCTTCCCCTGTGAGGGATCCTGCATCTTATATAAGGATCAGAGTATTTCCTTCAAGCCTCCATTACCACTTTTGATATCAGCCTTTGCTTCTCTAGCTGAAATAGGGGTGCTGGCAAGTCTTACAAAACTGCCCAAAGATCACCTTGCTGTCTGTTGCTGCTGTTCCTACCAGGATGTACAACCTAGGGGAAGACAATGTCTCTTTGTTACTGACAAAAGTTGTCCCTTGAAGTCTCATTAGTCAAAAGAAAAATTTTCCTCTTACCCAATATCTTAATTTCAAGACTTTGTTACGTTTATAATTCACATTCCCATCTCAAGAAAGATAGGGTATTTAGCCAGTAATTCACCTTTCTTCTATGGAAACAAGTGTAGTGGGCACATGCTTGGGTGTGATGGGCCAGCCTGGCTTAGGACTGGACAAGCAGCCTAGTTGTTTAGACAAACGTCAGCAGACAAAGCCATTTTCCCCTTGGTGGTGGAAGTCCTGAGAGTTTATTAAATGTTATACCATGAGTTGCAATGCTCTCTTTCAGGCTGACTCTGTCTCTGGAAGAGAAGGAACTGAGCCTCAGAACCCTGGAAGAAGACAACCTTGTCCAGCACAACGAGGTGTCTCAGCTTCTTTCTGCTCTTCACCAGGCCCAGCAGCTCCATAGAGAGCGCAGAAGAGAAATACCTCTCACCCTCTCACACACATACACAGCTTCACTTCTGAGGTTGGAAAGCATGAAAGCCTGACAGTTCGACCTCTCCTTTGGGGATGGGGAAACATCCTTTTGGCCCCTTAGCCTCCAGATAACTGTTTCTAGCTTATTTTGCTCAGTTTGAACCCTTGGCTTTGTGCCTTCTGTTTCCAGTGTGTTTTTTGCTTGAAATAACTCCTCCTTCATTCCTTCCTCTACTTCCTGCTCCGCTGCCGCAGCAGCAGCAGCATCCCTGAGGCTGTGTGTATCTGTGTTCTAGATACAGTCACTGCAGGAGGCCTTGCTGGAGAAGGAGGCTGGCCTGGCAACGCGAGAGAAACAGCTGCTACAGGATCTGGAGGAGTCCCGAGCAGCGGAACAGTGCTTGAGGGACTCTTTGCGCATGCTGGAGGTTGAGACGTCTGAACTGCGTTTGAGGCTTTGTAGCACAGAGAACAGAGCAAAGGCATTGGCCACAGAGTGTCAGCAGGCTAACAGTGCCCACTGTGAAGCCCAATCCCAGCTGGACAAACTGCGCTTGGTTCTCCATCACCTGATCTGTGACAGCAGAGACTTAGTCCCTTGGAGTTCAGGCAAGTGTGGGAGGCTGGGTTAACAAGGCTACAGAGCACATACAGGAGAGCAGGTGGAGGGAGGTGTGGTTCTTTATAATCCCGATATGATAGACTCATCCTTTTAGTTTAGCCTGACTCAAGTCTTGGGAAGTCTTGAAAGCCTGACATCCCTGTAGAGAGACAAGTCCATGTCTGTACGTGGAGAAATGACCAGCATCAAAATGAAACAGGGCCCACGTTACGCCAAGTCAATAGGGCATGTGCGTTCTTCCCTGGGGCGGCGCTGACATTAGTGGTCATCAAAATAACTTAGCCTGTGACACCCGTCTTGCTGTCCTGTGGGCTCTAGGATTACATCAAAGGCACTGCCACTTTCTCCTGTGTATAAGGAGGCCTTGTTTGTTGGAGACCCTTCAGTTAAAGCTTGAAACAGAATGGCTTCTCCCTTCAGAACAAGGTCATGTCTGGGGCCTGACTGTTTCCGAGGCTGGGGACCTCCCCGTGGAGTTCACAGTGGACAGAGTGACAACAGCCCTACAAGACCTGCGTCAGCACCTGAAGCAGACTCAGCAAGATCAGGTAACGTGTCTAGTGCACGCACAAGTCCTGTGCTGCTAGACTGAACTGACAGGCAGAGTGCCAAAGCCAGCATGTGTGTAAATTCTTGTAGACCAGGTTGGCTTCCTGCCATGGGGAGCAAGGAGAATCATGATCGCATCTACCACTACTGTCCAGCTGCCCCCTCCTGCCTTAGTGTTTGTACCTCTTTGTCTCCTGCCAGCCGTGGCTCTGTGAGGTGGTACTTCTCTTCTTACCTCTTCCAGAATGATGCGAGGAAGAAGATACAGGACTTGGAGCTGGAGCTGAGCAAGAGGCAAGCTGAGAGGGACCATTTCAGTGCCCACAATCAAGAACTGCAGAAACAGTGGGCTCAAAGCCAGGAAGGTACAGCTTCTCCTTTCCAACCCACTGATTCCGTACTGTCTCACCAGCAGGAATCTCTGATACCATGCAGAGGAAAAGCGTAGTGCCCGGAGGCGGGAACAGGAGAAAAACAACAAGCATGAGATTTAGCTATAGAACTACCAGGGAAAGCCTTTGATAAGAGAAAAATCCAGTGGCTGGCAGTGCATCTGACTGTGCTGCTGGTGGTGCCTTTCAGGTCATATGTCACTGCTGAGTAGCTTGATGTCTCACAGTATACTTTTCCATATGCTCTTTAAAAGCACCAATCTGCAAAAGTCTTTATTGACTTCCTTTTATTCTTACATGGCAGATTCCCAGAGCATTAGTTCAGTGTTAAGCTCCTGTGTTACTGCATCCTTTCTTCTGCTGCTTTTCCTACTTCTCTGGTGCCTTCTGCATTCTTCATACCAGCTTTCTTATTGATACTGATCTGGTGTCTGAGCTCGCAGCCTTAGCAAACACAATTTCTAACTTCCCTAGCCAGTTCTTACTTAGGCCCTTGGTAACGTGTTCACATTGGGTTTATCTATAAACTGCTTTTCACATGTAACTGGTCACCTCTTCCTCGAAGCTCCAGGCCATCCCAGAGCCTGCAGGGCTATTAGTCTCTCTGGCATCTCTGCTCCTTTCTCTGTCATTGTTTTCCCACTCTCTTCATCAGAATTGCTTTTTCATCTCATTGTCTCATTTTCCTTGTCTTGGACTACAGGAAGATCAAAGTGTGGGCGCTGCTCATTGCCTCCCCCACAGGCTGTTGGCACTCATGCAGTGCCTTTACCGGTTTGGTATTTCTTCATGTTCCCTCTCTGAGATGGAACTGCTGATCGTTTTTCAGACTTTTTACAGAAGAGTTTTCCAGGCCTTAGATCATTGCTTTTTCTGGAACATCCATAGTTTTTACTACGTATGTCACACGATAACAGCTTATATACTTCACATTCTGCCACTGGATGGATCCTGCTTTTCCCACTAGTCAGTTCTTTCTGTCTTTTAGTTCGTGTCTACAATTCTAGTCTATTGGTTTAGTTTTAGTTCCTGGCTATCCGTAGTCCTTCTTGCTTCAGGTCTTGGTACTGGTGTGATGCTCAATTGTTCTTGCCTTGTTGTTGTCCTGGTATCATTATTTCCTTTCTTCTTCTGCTAGTGCGCAATGTATTCACCTAGCATTCCTTTGGACAAATGCCAAAGTGCATCTTCAAGCACAACTTTGACACCTGTTCTTCTCTCTAACATCTCTTAAGTCTTTCTGGTCAATGAACTGTGTCATAGTCAGTCTTCACTTTTGCTATTTCTTCCGTTTACTTTAGGACACTAGATTTGACTCTCACCTGCTGTCGCTGTCTTTGGTTCATTGATGTCAGTTCTCCCTGCTTCTAACACTGTGGGTGATGTGCTGCCATGCCCTCAGCCCTGGCCTTTCAACAAGCAGAAGAGCAAACACATTTTCATATTCTTCTGAACCTTGCCACTTTCTTTCTTCTTTTTTACTCTGCCAGGAAGTTTCCTTTATTTATGTCTGCTTTGACAGTCCTTGCGGGCTTAGGGCCTGGGAAACACAATCAGATAAGAAAATGATATTTTCTCTGTAGGATGCAAATCACTTTGGTTTTGCTTTGATTTTCACCTTCTCCTTCACCTTTTCTGCTGCAGAGATGCAGGTGGCAGAGTGCAAGAGGAACTCTCGACAAGCTGCCCTGCAGGAAGAGGCTGCTGCTCTAATGGAGGAGGTTGTGGCTCTACATCAAGAGGTGGCGTCTTTGGAAAGGAAACTTGAGAGCACTGAGAAGCAAAGGAAGGAAGTCCTGGTGAGGCTGGCAGATTACAGGAAGGGCCGTTTCTTACGTATTTTTTGGCCTTCTGTTAATAATTCTAAGGAGCAATTTTTTTCCAGCGGAGAGCTGATTTGGGGTGGTCTTGTATAGGTTCAGTCCAAATCTGAGAAGATACAGTGTATGCAAATGCTGGCTAAGCATCTCTCATTTTCACGGAATTTCAGAGTTGGAAGGGACATCTAGAGATCATCTAGTCCAACTCCCCTGCCAAAGCAGGATTGCCTGGAGCACATTACTCAGGACTGCATCCAGGCGGGTCTTGAAAGTCTCCAGAGAAGGGGACTCCACAACCTCCCTGGGCAGCCTTTTCCAGTGCTCTGTCACCCTCACTGTCTTCCCTTCCTTCCCCTCATCGTTCCTTGATTCGCAGACTTTTGCTTTCCTGCCAGGCCTTGTAGCTGAATTAGCAGGGTCACAACCATAAGAGAAGACAGCCCAGAAAGGAGAGATCGTGACCAATAACACAGACTATGTGGAGACACCACAGAGTGCTACAAGAGCAAAAGAATATTGCTTATACCAGTGGTATAACCTTATATGTATATATATATATAAAATGGCATAGCCTTTTTATTTACCTTATAAAAAGGTAACCAAAGTGTTCTTTCTCTTCCCTTCCTCCCTAACAGAGAGAACATTATCATGCCACTGCCTTAATCATGCTTAGTCTGGTCTTCAAATCCTCGCTGCAGTTCTGGCAGCTCCTCTCCCAAACAACACACTAGAGCTAGAAGAGGTTCAGAGAAGGACAAAAAGGAAGATGGGACTGGCTGAGTAAGCTGGGAAAGATGTAACCTAAAAGGTGGTGCAGGAAAGGTCTACAACATCCCAAGAGGCAGGGAGAGAGGGGGCTGTGGTTGTTCCCTCTCGTTTCCAAGAGAGGAACCAGAGCCATCTGATGAAGGCAGCGAGTGTCATGCTGCAAGCAGATGCCAGGAGGTGGTACACTTACAGCAGAGCAGACCTGGTGAACTCCCTGAGAAAGGGTGTTGTAAATACAGTAGGTCTGTGTGGGCTCAGGAGGAGACCGAAAGTTCTCACAAGCTGGAATAGTGCTGGGCTTTGGATAAGTCTACCCGACTCTTCGCCTTTCTTCCCTGAGTATACACTTATAGGCACTGTGACATACAGGACACCAGCCTAGACATTTGAGCCAGTGCAGCTGTTTTTCATGATCCATATTTGCCCACTTCTCCATTTACACTGACTCCAAAAATCAGTTACAGACAGAGTTTGATAAATACAGTACAGTTCACAAATCTTTATTCAGTGACAGGAGGAAATTCACATTTTTTGGAGAAGTAAAAGAGAGCATCTGTGGTTCATTTCAGTGGCCAGTCTGGTCCAAAACATGACAACATCGAACAGGGAAACCAACCGAATAACTTGAATTTTCTCCTAAAAGCTCAAACTTCAGCCCTTGACTGCCACTGGAGCAAGAGAGCAAGAGTTCAAATTTAGTATGAAACCCAAACATATATATATATATATATGGAATTATTGAATCTTTTCCTCCCTGTTTTGCAGCACGAACGGGACAGACTGCAAGCAGTTGAAGAAAAAATGGTATGGGAGATAAAACTTCTTCAGGAATCAGTCACAGCCTCTGAAATCAGAGCAAATACAGCAACAGATATGAATCACTCCCTTGCACAAGAACTCCAAACTACGCTGTCCATCTTAAAAATGAAAAATGAGGAAATGGAAACCCAGTGGGAGAAAATTCAGATGCTCCAGAAAGAGGCAGCAGAGGTGAAAGCTTTGCAGGAGAATCTCACTCATACGACTGCCATCCTGTCAGAGAGGGAGGGAGAAATGAAGTTATACCAGGAAAAGATGAGAATGCTGGAAAAGCAGAAAGAAACACATAAAACTACTCTTGATCAGGTTATGAAGGAAATCACAGAGAAAAAAGAGAAGACAGAATCCCAGCAAGAACACATACAGGAGCTGGAGAAGCAGCAAGAAAAACAGAGGACTGCTGTAAGCAAAATGAACGAAGAGCTGGAAGAGAGAGACCAGGAGATCAGATCCCAGCAAGAACTGATACGGGAGCTGGAGAAGCAGCGAGAATTGCAGAGGACTGCTGTCAGCAACATGAGCAAAGAGCTGGAGGAGAGAGACCAGGAGATCAGATCCCATCAGGAACACATACAGGAGATGGAGAAGCAGCAAGAATTGCAGAGGACTGCGATGAGCAAAGAGCTAGAAGAGAGAGACCAGGAGATCAGATCCCAGCAAGAACAGATACGGGAGCTGGAGAAGCAGCAAGAAAAACAGAGGACTGCTGTCAACAAGATAAGCAAAGAGCTGGAGGAGAGAGACCAGGAGATCAGATCCCAGCAAGAACTGATACGGGAGCTGGAGAAGCAGCGAGAATTGCAGAGGACTGCGGTGAACAAGATGAACAAAGAGCTGGAGGAGAGAGACCAGAAGATCAGATGCCAGGAGGGGAAAATAATGATTCTAGAACAACACGGTACATCACAAGTCAGAAATCTGCTCATGGATCTTGATCATATGAAAGGAAACTTGAAGGAGAAACACTTAGAGCTTATGTCTCTGACTCATCAGATCCAAGAACTGGAAAAAGAAAGAGAAGAGGTGAAATCTCTGCAGGCAAGCCTTGAACACCTGAGGGAAGTTCTTAAGGACAGAGAGAGTGAGTGTGATTCTCAAAGGGCGCAGTTAAGACTCTTGCAACAGTCCAAGGAACAGCAAGAGGGGCACCTGCAAGAGCTTCGTGGTAAAGTAGAAAAGATGACACTTTCTTTATCAAAAAAAGATCAAGAACTTCAGTCACAACAACAGCAAATCCAGGAAGCTGAAGAAGTCATGGAAATGCAGTTAAAGACTGTCCGTGACCAATTGAAGCAGGCCTTAGAAACCTTAAAAGAAAAGGACAGGCTCATAGACATCCAAAAGCAACAAACATGGAACTATGAGGAAAAATCAGAACGGATTAATGTCTTACATAGAGACTTAGAATACACTAAGGCAATACTGAAGGAAATGGAATTCACGATTGAATCACAGAAGGAAATGATTGAGACCTTCCAAAAACAAGAACAAGACTCTGAACAGCAGAAGGAAATTCTGCACCATCTTCAAGTGGCACTAAAGGAACGAGAGCAAGAAATTGTATCCCTTAGAAAGCAATGTGAGGCATGCAAGGAAAAGGAGGAAAAGCATGAAGCTGAGCAGACAAATCTTCAAGCAACAAAACTGACTCTGAAAGAAAGAGAAGAAAAGATAGGTGTTCTGGAGGAGGCTATCTCTAGGCTTCAACAGCAAAAGGAGGAGGTGGAGATGCAGACTAAAGTCATACTGCAAAAACTAGAATACGCTGAGTCTTCTCTAGAAGCGAGAGATCAAGAGATAGTGTCTTTGCAAGAGCATGTCCAGGACCTTCGAGAGCAGAAGGAGTTAGAAGGCAAGCAGGCCAAGAGTCTACAGCAGGATCTAGACAAAATGAGCCAAATAGTGAAGGAGAACCGTTTGGAGTTCCTCAGGCAGACAGAGCAAATGAACATGTTCTGGCTTCGTGGCGAAGATATGAAAGTAGAACTAACATCATGCCAGAAACAAGTGAATCTGCTTGAGGAAACACTGAGGAAGAGAGATGAAGACAATGAAACTCTTCTGCAAAAACTCCAGCACCAAGAAGAAGAACTGAAGACCTTGCAGAATCTCCAGCTTAGGCTAACTGAGAAGAATGAAGAGGTTAGCCACCACAGAGAGCAAGAGAAGCTACTGGAAGAAGCCTTGACTGATAGGGAACAAGAGACCGAGGTTCAAGGTGAGCAAAAAGAGATAGAAGAGGAAATAAGAGGCCTTCGGGAAGATCTCCAGCATGTTCAGCAGACTCTGACAAAGAAGGATGAAGAGATCAAGTTCCAGAGAGACAGAGTCAGCTCTTTAGAGAAGATTCTGACAGGGAGAGAACAAGAGCTCAGGAGGCAGAGTGAACTCCTCAAACAATTAACATCAGCTTTGCGATGGAAAGATGACACGGAGACCCTCAAGAAACAAATCCAGAAACTCCAAAAATGGGAGGAAGAGGAGGAGGAGAAGAGGAAAGTTCTCCATCAGAGAGACCATCTCTTGCAAAGGCACAAGGAGCTAACCCAACAACTGGAAGATGAGCGGAAAGCAAAGGGGGAAGAAGTGGAGCGTGTGATTGCTATTTTGAAGCAGACTGAAAGCAGAGAAAACGAATGGAAAGAGAAGGTACAAGCACTGACTCTTGCCCTCAGCAAGAGCGAAATGGCCAATGGGACTCTAAGGGAAGAAATTGCCATCCTGCAGAGTATGGTTTCAGAGAGGGACAAGGACCGGTTCCATCTTCAGGTAGGCACTGTGACCGATTATCTGTCAACTAAAATGTCTATAGAGGATTCTAAAGATATTTCCCATAAAGATATGGGAATATATATTCCCTTAAATACATGTCCTACTTGGCCAAAGAAACCATGTTGCAGCGAGCCAGGCTTGCCTGCCTCTATAGCTCTGGACAGAGACCATCTACCTGCTAGAATGTTTTCTGTCTACCTGCTAGAATGTTTTCTGGCAAGCTTGAGCAACGTGTCGTGGTTGGGATTTGGCATGGAAAGGAGAGGGCACAGTTGACCAAACGCGTGTACTAAACGTAGTAGAATTTTGTAAGGATGGCTGAACAGCAATGACACTGACGGTGCTTAGAGGAGGCTTTCAGAGGCGGAGACTTCTGAGGTCCAGCTTTTCCAGGGTATTAGAGAGAATGGAATTGGTACCGTTGGCTGGTGAGGTTGAAGGCTTCATTGCGCCTTCAGCATGTTCTTGTGCCACAGGGCGAAAAGCATGCAGGCAAACCTGTGTGGATTTTTCCAAGGTGATGTGGAGGAGGGCCCCTGGGAAGGGAGAGTGTTGTTTTGGGCTGTGGACCGGGAGGAGGAGGAGAAGGGACGTAGCACTGTCCATTCCTCCATGGTCACTCTCCGCGCCGTGTCCATTCTGGCCCTTCTCTCCTTGATGTGGCACCACTCCCACCATCTCCGCTCTGAATGCCCAGCAGGCGACTGCAGAAGGGCAGCGGCTGTCCTGGCTCTCAGAGAAGAGACTCCTGTCGCAGCGGCTGGAACGTCTGCAGCGAGCAGTTGCAAGGCTGGACCAGGAGAAGACGGAGCTGAAGCAATACAATGCCGAGCTCAGGAGGACTCTGGAGGAGGTAGACCAGGTTTTCGCTGCCTCTGCACAGCATTGTGGTCCTCTGGAAGACACCGCATTTCCAGAGGCAGCACTGTGGAGTCCTCGGCTTGTTTCCTTCCCTCTCCCACTGTCCCCTGTGGCCACACACTTTTGTCTTTTCTCTCTCTTCTGGCACCCCGTTGCCTTCGCAAATGCACATTCACTGCGGTACCAGCCTTCTTGCCCCCGTGTCCCCATCCACACCCATCGGGCACTCTGGCGTCAGGAAGTCTTTCCTCCTGCTCGCTCTCTTCCGTGGGCTACTTGGAGTGCTTTTGGGCCCCAGCGTTCTGTGGTGCAGTTCACAGTCTGTGAGCAGCCATCTTGCCATGATGCCCAGAGGTCCTTTTGCTCCTTGTTTGGTGTCAGGTTTCTGTGACCCTTTCTCCTACCCAACGTGCAGGTGGAACGTGAACGGAGGAGACTGAGGAGATGTTGCAGAGCTCGGGCGCTGCCAGATGCAGGCGGATTTTCTCTCTCCGCGTCTGACCAGAACAAGATGCCGGCGTCTCAGCAGGTGAGAACAGG
This sequence comes from Rissa tridactyla, assembly GCF_028500815.1. Lineage (NCBI taxonomy): Eukaryota > Metazoa > Chordata > Aves > Charadriiformes > Laridae > Rissa > Rissa tridactyla. The sequence continues at coordinate 18,844,847 of NC_071477.1, forward strand.
ATCTTACTTGGTGGGAGGAGGCTCTGGCCAGATGGAGGAACGATGGCAGCAGCCCCCCAGCATAGACCTTATAGAAGTTGAGTATAGACCATAAACATAGACCCTGACCAAACTGGAGACCAAAGGGAAATCCTTGCCTTTTCTTCCCAGGAGGAGTCTCACACGTGCTGCAGTCGTCGACTGGCTGAGTTGCAGAACCGGGTGAGGAGCAGGAAAGCTCTCATCAAAAGCCGCTGTGGCTGTGCTGATGGGCACAGCTCTGCACGATGCTATGGCCCGAGTTTTGTTTGGCCATCAGGAAGGGAGACCAGCAGGCAGTGGGAATACCCAGTCATACGTGTCCCTTGGCCATGGCCAGACAGCATCGTTCCCCGAGGTCTGGTCTCTGTGGTGCCATCAGGTCAGGCAGGGTGGGAGAGGGATTGGAGGAAACTCAGAAAAGGAAATGGATGGAAAATAGGGAATAGTCTAAGGACGTTCCCCTTGGGCCCCAGTCATCTCCTTGACCCTTCCCATTTTCCCTTTTCACGCGCTAGCTGTCAAGTTTTTAAGTTAGATGAGAACAGGTCAGTTCTTGAGTGCCTTGTGTAACCAGTAGCCCTCCTGCTGAGGAAAAAGCCTGTGGCAGTAAGGTGGCAGTAGCCCCAGTCTCTCTCTTGGAAAGGAGAGTTGGGTTACTTAATCCTGTAGGAACCTCTCTCTCTCATATCCGTGTCGTGTCTCGGGGTTGTACGTGTGAATGGTATGCCAGAGAGAAAGTCAACTTGTTGATAATCTGAGCTGAGGCCGGGGTGACTCTGGGAACCTGTGACTTCCATTCCCCGAAGAGCAAGTGTTTGTCGGGGCTGGCGTTAGAGGGTGCGTCTTCCCCGAGAACCGGTACTGTGGAGCTAGGGCTGGTCCTACCAGCGTGGGCTTGTCTGAGCTCAGCCTTTGGCCTCTTTCAGGTGTCCCTTCTGCAGACGCAGCTGGTGCAAGAACGAAAATACAAGCAGGACTATATTGAGTGCTGTGCAAAGACTGGCCAGGAACTTCAAGACCTTCACCAAGAGCTGTCTGACTCCTTAGCAGCTGTGGTCAGGGATCCCAAAGCTGCTGTTCTGGAGGCAGAGACCCAGAAGCTTGATCGGTCTCTGAACCTTAACTTGGCACCGATATCTCTGGACCATCAGTCTCCTGAGAGACAGATGTTGCATTCAAGAAACAGATGCACCAGGAGTGATGACCTGAGGTAACAGGACCAGTGCACAGCAAAAGACCTCAGTAGGAGCCAAGTCAGGGACCTGCTGTAGCAGGTGAACTGTGGCAGGGGCTTGGTTCAAGGCCTTAGTCCTGAAGTAAGATAAAAGCTCCGAGCACAGTGTTTGCTGCAGGTTCCCCAGCAGAAGCAGTGGTGGGACAACACTGGTGCTGGCTGGTGTGGATGGGGTCAGGTGTAGGCCTGGAAAAGCAGGATGAACCTGATGAGCAGGTAAAATGTCTCCTTTTCCAAAGCACTCCACCACAGCATGGCTCCTCAGCCTCCACAGAGCCCTCCACAGGAGATGGTTCCTCTCAGTTTTCTCTACTGTGTACAAAGACCTTCTGTCTGCTTTTATTTTTCCAATACACTTATTTCTCCAAAACATGGGACAGGCATGTCATGGGACATGACCTTTCGTCTGCTTTTATTTTTCCAATACACTTATGTCTCCAAAGCATGGGGCAGGCATGCACTCCTTGCAGTGATGTCCTGTTGCTTCTCTGCTTTCTTCAGCAGCACCTCCAGGGGGGCTACTCGTGGTCTCCCTCCCCGTCACTATCGAAGGGCAGATGCAGTGTTGGCTCAGTGACCCAAGGTAGGGAACGTGGCCTCAGAAAGGTCCCATCCAGCTTTGGCAAGCCGGCAATATGCACTCCAGCTAAGAAAGCCCCCCGCAGCCTGGGCTGCATCCCCAGCAGCGTGGCCAGCAGAGAGAGATGGGATTCTGCCCCTCTGCTCCGCTCTGGGGAGAACCCCTGCAGTGCTGCCTCCAGCTCTGGGGCACCAACAGCAGAAGGACACGGACCTGTTGGAGAGGGGCCAGAGGAGGCCACGAAGATGCTACGAGGGATGGAGCACCTCTGCTGTGAGGACAGGCTGAGGGAATTGGGGGGGTTCAGTCTGGAGAAGAGAAGGCCCCAGGGAGACCTTAGAGCCCCTTCCAATCCCTAAAGGGACTCAAGGGGGACCAGTTTTAAACTGAAAGAAGGGAGATTTAGAGGTGATATTAGGAAGAAATTCTTTGCTGTGAGGTTGCTGAGACACTGGCCCAGGTTGCCCAGAGAAGCTGGGGATGCCCCATCCCTGGAGGTGTTCAAGGCCAGGTTGGACCGGGGCTTGGAGCAACCTGGTCTGGTGGGAGGTGTCCCACTGGCATGGAGGTTGGAACTAGAGGATCTTTTAAGGTCTCTTCCAACCCAAACCATTCAGTCATTTGATGAAGTCTCAGCCAAGCTCCTCAAAACAGTGTAGGCTCACAGTCTCTATTTTCAAAGCTCGGCTCCCTTTTCGTCAAGGAAAAGGTGCAGATGGACTGCAGGGTCAGAAAAGGACCAGACCCTCATGCCCTCCTCACAGGACAGGCCACGAACTCAAGTACCAGGAACAAGGGGCCTGTTCCGTCTGCTCCAACACCTCTGTCAGCCGCCAAAGGACAGAAAGGAAGGAACAAAGTTCCCCCGCCTGCAGCTGGCAGCAGCGTTAGGAGTCTACTCCATGGCGGGCGGGAGTCTGGGAAGATCCCAGCCCTTTGCTGCCATGCTTTGGGTGGGGACCACCCAACCTTCTGCTGAACTCCTCTTACGCCCACACGCAACCTGTGGCTGCATTTACTGTCCCACCAGAGTCCTGGGGGTCTCCACGCTCCTTCCAGGACAAGCCACTGGCTCTGCTGCCTGGCCCTGGATTTCAGGATGACTCCTGGCGATCTCCAGTGCAGATAAGTGCTGCTGAGCCTCAAACAAGCTGGATTCCAGGGTCTCCTTTGCTGACCTGCAAAGCGTGAATACAGAGAGAAAGGAGCTGCTTGCTCCTGACGCCCACAGGGAGTTGTTCCAGGAAGAAGTGGTGCAAGATCCCTACCCCTGCCTACGGAAAAAGGCTCGCATGGAAAGTCGTACACAGAAAGCCTATTCCTGCCCTTGAAAATAGCAATGCGGGCCCCTCCGAGGGAATGGCCAGGCTTCCCTTGTCACCTGGCAGCACACGGAAAGCCCAGCCGAATTGGACTGCAATAGCCAAATCTTCACTTGCTGGGGTCTGATCCGTGACACACGGGCAGCTGCGCCCACAGAGTCCGTGCCAGCAAGCAAAACTTGGATAGACAATGGAGGATGTATCTTCAAGAAGGAGAACAAGCACACAGTTCTGATCACGCCACTCTCTGGCAGTCCAAAGTAAATATGTCCATAGTAACAGACATCAGCGATGGGCAGGAACCCCTGAAGGCTGGCGAGAATTCAAGAGAGGTTTCCCTGCTGCTGGTGTAACCAACTCCAGGTCCTGCACCACACTAACACGAGTGAGCTTACAAACAGAAGGCCCTCCGCATTTTCTGCAGGAGCCTCTGGCTTCTCCTGAAGGGCAGCGTCCTGCTCACAACCTCCATAAGCAATAGCCGTGAATTCTGAAGATCCCATCTCAAACTACGTGACAAGGAAAGATCGATGTTCAAATGCACAGAACAAGAATCCCAGACCAGAGAGAAACTTCACGTTCTGGGAAACGTCTGCGTGGTTTCATTACGGCTCCATTCAGAGCCCACTCGGCTTGCTGTGGACGTCACAGAGGACCGTGTAAGGGGGCATAAACATGAGCCCAAGGCTCAGGAGAGCTTTGCCAGCTTCAGCTGTCAGAAAAATAACCTTCAAATCAAGGTAGAGTTTTTTTTTCCTTGAAATTCTTCCATTTTCTGTCCATGGAAGAGAAAACATGTGAAAAGCATGCAGGATGCCATTGATGCCCGTGTAACCACTGTCACCTTTACCATTACAGACATTAAAGAATGTCCTGCCCAGGGTCTCCTCCCTGCCCTTACCTGGCCTCTGCCAGCTGCTCCGAAAGGCCTTGTCTCTCCCGCTCCAGGGCTGCCAGTCGCACCTCCAGGGCAGCCTTCTCCCGCACCAGCAACTCCTTCTCTGCGCACACCTCGGCCAGCGCGTGCCCTTGGCGAGAGGACTCCTGGCGCAACTGCTCCAGGCCACTGCGAGACGACTCTTGCTGGCGGGAAACCTGGAAGCGGGACAAAATGCAGTGAAAGTCCTTGTGTGCAGCCCTGGGCTTTGCCTCAGACAAAGGATCCAGAGCTACAGTTTGCTTCTTTTGCCACAGGCGAGAAGAGGAGATTCGCCGATGCAGTCCTCTCTCTGCAACTTACCAGAAGCCAAAGAGGAGGCCAACACGGACAGCTTCACCCAGCCAAGCAGCCACATGCCCACCCAGAAGCACCAGGTCTTTGGTCTCACCTGAAGGAGTTTCTCTTGGGCTTCTTCCTTCTCCTCTGCCAGGACCCCCAGCTCTACCCGCAGCTCCTCTTGTTGCTCCTCTGCTTTCTTCAGCAGCTGCTCCAGGTGGGCTTTCTCTGCACAGAGCTCACTCTTTGCTCTTCTACACAAGCTCAGCTTCTCCTGGGCAGAGACCTTTGCTCTCTCCATCTCCTCCACTTTACCCAGCAGAGCTTCATTCTCTTGCTCCAGCTGCAATCACAGAAGCACAGAGGAAATTAAATACAGCAAGACTTACTCTGAAGAAGAGGAGAGCAGCACCTCCACATCCCCTGCGTCTCGCTGGCATCCTCCCAGTTCAGTGCTCCCAAGAAGCATGTGCTGACAAACTACCCCAAGGAGCCTGCGGGGTCTCATCACCGTTTTCCAAGAAGGAGAGCAGCACGTTCCCTGGCGTCTACTGCCAGAAAAAAAGCATCTCTGCTGGTCTTGCTATCACAAGGTGACCAGACCTTCTCCAGGGCCACTTTAAGCTCCTGTTTCTCTTGCTTCAGCAGATCCATCTCAAGGTGCGATTCCTCCAGCGTCTCTCTCGCAACTGCCAACTCATGCTGTAACAAGGAATGGTTTTCTTCAAGTGCCACCAAGTCCTTCAATCTAGGAGAAGGGGAAAGACAAACAAGTTTGCAATGGAAAAACGTTCCCGTTTCCAAAACCAGGAGTACATATTGTGTCCCAGATATGGCAGCTGGAATGATTTCCAACGGCTTTGGACCTACACCTAGAGAATGCCAGCATTTCTGAAGCACATACTTAAGCATGAAAGATGACATCTTTGTTGGGGATGAATCATTCCTCCGACACTCTGGGATCGGGACACACCTTGGCAAGTGAGCAAAGAGCCCACTGGGTAGCTGAGGACCGAGTCTGTTTTCCCCTCAGAGATAAGAAGTGTATGGCACAGCCAGAAGGCTTCAAGGACCTCTAATTACTATTATTAATTGTTGCTCCTGCTCTACCCTATTAACATACTCTTAATTATTTTTAATAAATGTAAGACATTTTACCAAGGTCACCAGCTTTTATACCTGGGGATCAGCCTTAAGGAGCCTATTATCATCAACGCTTGGACTGCTCAGAGGCTCATGACACTACCTACATAGTAAACATTTCAGGAAGGTGGTGTAAGACTAAGCCTAAAATGTTTTAACAAAAAAGCACAAAAACACAGGAATTAAATAGAAGGCCAGGCACACTCTACACACTAAGGAAGGTTTATAATCCAGTAAGATAAATGGCTGACAGTAACCCAGTTTGAAATTGCTTGCTGACACCAGAAGCAGCTACTTATCATGGCTGTGCTATTTTTGTTTGTGTAGGAGGCAACTGTGAGAAAGGAACCTCAGAGAGCCCAAGAACAAGAAAGCTATCATAAAAAGAGGTATCAAACTAAGCAAAACAAATTGGATAAATAACAGGGTAGAGAAGCTCTTCTTTCAACAATGTTGGTACAGGAATAAGTGGATACAAACGTAAACTGGAAATGAGAAGGAAAAAAAATATATTCACGGATGATCTTTCCAACAGGAGCATGGGGAAAAGAAACTCAATGAGATTTAAGGCAGGTTTTCATTATTTTAGAAAAGGGACTGCCGTACATGCCACATACATAGCTTTGGTGAGTCTCTTCCAATGTGTCCACATATGCCTGTGTCTGTGTTAATGTGCCCAAATATCACCATAGTCAAGTCATCTGTTCAGGGCCTCTGCACTGCTGATAGCCTGAGCCCCACGGTTTTATCTGAAAATGAGCATCAAATAAAAGGATTCTGAAAATAGCCCAAAGCATGCTTCACGGTATTGCGTCAGACTGTCAAAGGAGAAATCATATCTTTAGCTGCAACTAACTTAACATCGAGACTCAAAAAAGCAGATGTAGAAGGGAAGCTCCATTTTTTCTGCAAGAGATCTGGCCTCAACTTCTACTCACCGGTCCGTGGCCGTCTTCATTTCCAGGAAATGACGGCGGAAGGTGACCACCTGACGCCACAGCCCGAGCAGACGGTCACGTTCACCCCTGAAGTAGTTGTCATAGAGCTAAAGGTGCAAAGACAAAAAGAAATGCCAGTTCAGCCTCCGCCATCACTGTACGAGTCTTTCAGCTGGCAGAGAGCACAACCACCATCGCCAGCTCTCCTTTAAGAACTATTCCGACAGGGCACCAAGGACTGAAGAGGCACCGCAGAAGCAGCCCCAGCAGACCTGCCACCTGCCTTCAAAGAAGGCAACATCCACCCTTTTCCTGCGGGAGGGGACATCAGCAAAGCAAGCTGACCCCGAGTCAGCACCTCGCCTTGCAGAGGCGTCTCACAGTCTTGGTGGAGGAAGACAAAGACAAGCCCTTCTAAGACCACCGTCCCATTTGCTATCGGTGAGGGAGGCCTGTCTTGTTCTTCCATTGGCTACTCTCAATCTGCAAACACACAGACCTCTCTGCTCTCACAGCTCTAGACAGAGATTTAAGAACTATCAAAAGGACGAGCGCTCCCGTGTCGCTGCCCTACAGCGTCCAGCAGCAGCAAGCATTTGCCTTTAGGACCCAGCAGCACGGCCACAGCAGGTGGGCCTCTTCCATCACCACCTTTATTGACACTCCTCCATCTCCCACCCCTGCCACGCTGAGCTCCCCCTCCCACGCACCAACTTGATCTTTCTCTCCCGTAACCCTGCCCAAGCGTACCTTGCCATTGAATCAACTTAAAACTGTCACACCTACTGTCGACTTGCTTAAATCATCCTTTTCTATCAATAAATATATTGCTGCTTCTCTCTTACGGGTGACAACCGCGACAACCCTTGTCTCCTGCTCGTCAACACCAACACATCCTCAACAGAGCCACAACCTTCTCACAGCAAGTTCTCTGGGCCAGAAACAAAATGCCTTCTCGTGCCACGCTGGCATCACCCCGGATATTCCCGCAGCCGAGCCTCACCTCACGTTCCTGGCGCCATTCTCGCTCCTTCGCTTCCAGCTCCTCCCGCGCCCTCATCCAATCCACCGTCAGCTTTCCAACATCTTCTTTGAGGGCTGAATTCACCTCATTCGCTTTCTCCAGGTGCTCCCGCAGCAGACTGTTCACTTCGGCCAGATCCTCACACCTTGGAAAGGGAGGAACAGCCATGAGGTCACTGAACAACCCCGATCCACAAGCAGCATCCCCGGGATTTCCTGGCTCCCCCGACACTGACTTTGTTCTCAAACTGAGAGGCAGGAAAAGCGCTTTCTAGGAGGAACTGAGATCTCTCGGTGATGGCAAACTCATTTGCTTCTCCTTGCTTTAAGCCTTCAGTTTCCATCTACGGTTTGGGTTTCCCCTTCCTCTGCAACTCGGACGATGCCCACAGTTGACGGCTGCCTCCCCTTCGTGCTGCCTCATCACTGGACGCATCACCTTTCTCTAGCGTTGTCCCCAGTCCCTCACCTACTGCACCAGGGCAGCGTTTAGGCTGGAAAGGGACCCTTGGAGGTCACGCGGAGGAACCCCCTGCTCAAACCAGAGCCATTCAGCACACACCGCTATTACTGCCCCACAGAACAGGTTGTGGGCCTTTCTCCTTTCAAAAGGGCTTGCCCCGACACTTCCCTCGGGGACACTGGGTACCACTGACAAGTTTTCCCTCCCTTCCGTGAGCATCCAGGACACCGAGTAGGGGGGAACGCTTCTCCCTTGTACCTTTGCTGCTCCTCTTCCACCTGAAGCAGGCCTTTCTCCAGGGCTTCTGTGGCTTCTTCCCACCTGCCTGGGAGGCAGCCCTGAAGAAAAAAGGAAATGTTTAGTCCAATTCTTGTGTTTCTTTCACTGCTGATATCATCCATAGCTTTCCCCTCCAGTGGTTGGTTATCTCAGGAGCTGGTGGCTTCTTCCAGGCATAATAGCGTTGTGAGTACAGAGAGGAAGGGAGGGGAAGGGTGTTACTCAATTCCAGCAGCTCTCCTCAGTCTCCCCCTGTATCCTCAGCTCATGACCACAAGTGCTCGCTTCCACCTGAAGCCCGGCAATGCTCTCCTACGCTCCTACCCTTTGTTTCCTAGCTCTGCTTTAGCCGCGAAGCAGAACAAAAAGCACAGAGCCAGCATTCTTGCCTTCCAAAACGCTGTGTTTCACCCCATTCTATTTCACAGACAGCCCTAGAATGGAACAGGCAGCAAAGCCCTCTCCCGAGAGCCGGGACAAAACGTTCCCCGGCAAGAAAGCACTCCTGCCCCAAACTCCAATCCTGCATTTCTGGGACTGCTGGCTGCTCTAAGAACAGCAACTGGGCAAAACACAGGTGGGCAAACTTGCAGCACTGCTTTAAACCCTCAGGTAGCAAAATCTGGTTTTCCTCTATCATTGCTTTGGGGAGCTTTTTCCTGACAGCACTAACGAATGCTGTGAACACTATTTTTAGTTAGTGCCGTGCACACTCACCCCTCCTGCTTCCAGCTGCTGCTCCAGCTCTTGACAGCGAGTCCGGTACTGCAGGACCTGGGTGGAGACATGGGATGAAGATGAGCGAATGGTGTCGGGGCAGACCTGGCTTCTCCTGCATTGGCTTTTTGCTCAGTCTTACAGACCAAACGCAGTCCATGTCAGAGTGCTGCCGATACAGGCAACAAGAAGTCACTATGATTTAGGAAAGCTTCACTTTATCTAATACTAAGGAAAGCGAGACAGGGTTTCTTTTACACATAGTGCTCTTTGCTCATCCTAGGATGGCAAGCAGAATGATGAGACAAGCTTAGACAGCCAGGCCCGGCCTATGGCCGCCAGGTACCCCAAATCAGTATTTCCAACAGGCTAAAAGTCCAGCGGGTCCCCGAAGTTAGAGAAATGGGCTTTCAGCACTGCTTGCTGATATTCCGCGAGTACAGTTAGTTCTGACCGCAGTCCTGCTCGGCCACTGCAGAATGGGGATTTCTGGTCTGCAGGGCCAAGACAAGCAGGGTGACGGTACAGCAGTGCCATGACTGCCGCTGGGCACTGGGCCGGGCTGGGCACGGCCTGCCCTGACGACCCTCGCCCAGCTCGGGCACCCTCCTCGCTGCCAGCACTCCTGTGCTCCGAGGCCGACCAGCCCGGAGCTGCCGCCTCTGCCCGGGGCCGCCCCGCGCCGGCCCGACTGCTGCCTGGGGACAGCCCCTGCTTGCGGCGCCGAGCAGAGGCGTGTGGAGCCCGGCATCTTCCTCCGAGCCCGGCCAAACCCCAGCGAGCGGCTCGGCGGTGACCGCGGCCCGGCCGGGCCGGCCCGGCTCCCGGGGCCTCCCTCCCCCGAGCTCCGGGCTCGGCAACGTCCCGCCCGCGGCAGCGCCGGGCAGGGTCCCGCCGGGGACGCGCCTTCGCCCCCCGAGGGCTCCGCCGCCGAGTCCCCTCTGCGGGCGGTGCGGGCGGCCCGGGCACTGCGGCCCCGCCAGCGCGGCCCGGCCCCGGGCAGGCGCCCCCGCTCCTCACCTTCGCCTGCAGCTTCCGCACCAGCACCGCTTGCCGGTGCCGCGCCTCCTGCGAGCTCTGCAGCCGGCGCTGCAGGGAGGCCGGGCCCGGCGCCGCCATGCCCCCGCTCGTCGGCCGGGCTCCGCCGCCTGACGGGCGCCGCCGGGAGCCGCGGGGCGGGAGGGACGGGCTCGCTCGGGGCCGCTCTGCGGCGGCGCTTTCCTGCGGGCTGCGGGGCTGCCGCGGGGGAAGAGGCCGCTCCGGCCGCGGTTCGCTCCGGCCGGCTCCGCTCGGAGACCGTTACCGGCCCCGGCCGACGCTGGGGGCGGGAGCGGGGGGAAACGGTCCCCGCGAGCCGCGTGTCGGGGGGGGCCCGCGACGGCGGGCGAGAGCCGGGGCCGCGGGGACGGGCCGTCGCCCGGGGAAGGCGGCGGCAGCGCCGGAGCCTCTGCCGGAGGCTGCGGCTTCGGCCCGGGCTGCCGCGGGAGCGGGGGGCCCGGCCCGGGGCGAAACACCGACGTGCCCGGGGGGAGCTCCCGGACCTTGCCTTCCCCGACGGGCGGCGCGAAGGGCCCGGGCCGCCAGCAGGGAACGGGGAAGCCGGGGCGGGAGGGAAAGCTTCCGAGTTCCAGGGCAGCGGGCTCCGGGAATAAAGCGCTATTTCAGGAGCTCGGGAGGGAACGCGACGAACGGGGCTCGCTCCCCTTTGCCCCCCGGCCTCGTCTGTCCCGGGAATTCGCTTTTCCGCCGCTCAGAAGTCAGGAGCTTTCGTCACTTACAGCCCTTCACTCGTGCACTTGCGAGCACGCAAAAAAGAAGCGGCTCCCTAGTGAGAGTGCTCGTCCTTCCCCTTCACTCACGGCGCGGGCGGCCCCTGGGTCACCCCGGGAAGCACGAAAGCCTGAGTGGTCCGGCTGCTGCTGCGTCCTGGGTCTAAGGCAGACCCAGTCAGTAGGTTGTGAGTGATTCAGGACACAACATTTTAAATACTTCTTGTCCCCAGACGTTGCATCTCAATGCCACCACCTGCGAATAGAGAAAGGCTGCCAAGGGACACCGCAGCGAGAGCACTATCACCACACTCCCGCGACAACGGGAGAAATCCTCGTACCTCCCCATCGTTCAGCTCTTGCCTTTGTTTAGCCTTTCAGCTTCCACACCAGAAAAGTTGAATCCAAGTGATACAAACCAACAAATTCCGTTTATGCTGACACACAGAACTACGCTCTCTCCCAGAAAAGGCAGTCCGGAGATCACGTTTTGGAAAGGAAAGGTCAGGAGTCCCCTTTACAATCTTACTATGGTTTGAGAAAACCCATAACAACTCAGTGTTGTTTAGACAATTATTCTTTAATCCGATGACCCTCCCCACCCGGGAAGGGGAACTGGGGAAAGCACGGAAACACAAGGGTTGAAATAGAGATTTAATAGGATATGACCAAATAATTGAGAATAACCCTAAAGAAACAGCATTCGTGCCTTTATTAATATAAGATAAACAAGAATTATACTCAGGCAACGAACTCAGACACCCACGCACAGCCCCGACCCAGCCCCAGAGAGAGGGGACCCCGCATCGCCCCCCGCCTCCGCACCCCAGGCAGCGGCCCCTCCCCAGCCCGGCACCCCACAGCCCGACCCCCGCACGGGCAGCCTCCCCCAGGGCCAGCAGCAGCACGGCCCTGTCCCGACGCCGACCCAGCCCGACACCATCGGGATCGGGATCAGACTCCAGCGCTGCCGCTGCCGCTGCCCGCACCCCCACGGCCGGCAGCGCTCCCCGGCCGCCGCTAATGAGGCGCTAATGAGCCGCGGCTAATGAAGGAGCGGGCGGGGCCGCGGCTCCCGAGCGCCCGGCGGCAGCCCCGTGCCCGCAGCCCCGGCCCCCCGCGGCTCCCCGCATCCCGCACCCCCGGCCCGCACGGCATCGCCCCCCCTCGCCACTCTGCCGGCACCCACGGCTCCCCGCACCCCGACACCCTGCGCCCACGGGCCCCACCGCACCCCTGCACCAGCTCCCTCTCCCCAAAGCCCCCCGCAGCCTCCCCCCCGCAGCCTGCGCTGCCCCCTCCACCTGGGGCCCCGGCTGTGCACAGGGACCCCCTGCCCCCGGGGCGGCCGTGCCACCACCCCCAGCCGCCCCCAGCCCCGCCATCCCCGACACACTGGAACCACAACTCTGCAAACGCCGCGGCTCCCAAGAAATGCACACAGAGCTTGGGTGTGAAAAACAGGAACACAACTCTTTATTAACAACAACACAACTACCTACAACTACTGACAAAACCACCAGTAACTTCAAAACGCAACTATAAATACAACTATATACATACAACTATATCAACACTATAGAAACACAACTGTAGAAATATAATAACTATATACATCTCTTCCTCTTCGTAGCTCCGGAACGTTGTCTGGAACTCCCACTGGTCTGCTGCCCCTGGAAGAAAAGCCAGCGGCACGGCCGTTTGGCTAACGAGCAGCGCCTCGCCGAGCAGAGCTGGGGCTTCCCGAGCCGGCTCAGCGGCAGCAGCTGCTTCGGGTAGCACCTGGGTAGCTCCTTGGACATCAGCACCCACCAGCACTGACGCCCCAGCGCCTGCAGCTGGAGGCTCCGGTACTGCTGAATCTTCACTGTGATGTTTCTCATGGTCTTGTGGATCTGGAGGAGAAGGGAGGGCAGGGGTGAGCGGCCCTGCTCCCTGCCCCATGGAGCCGCGGGCACACAGGGTTAGGGTTAGGGTTAGGATTTAGGGTTAGGGTTTTAGGGTTAGGGTTGGGGTTAGGGTTAGGGTTTTGGTTTGGGTTAGGGTTAGGGTTAAGGCTAGGGGTTATGGTTAGGATTAGGGTTAGGGTTTAGGGGTAGGGTTCGGGTTAGTGTTAGGGTTCGGGTTCGGGTTAGGGTTTTAGGGTTAGGGTAAGGGCTAGGGTTATGGTTAGGGTTAGAGCTTTAGAAGAAGTCACAGTTTTCCCTCCTGGCTCTTTGGGCATTAGAGCAATCTCCAGACATATGGAAATTTTGGAGGCTGCGCGGGGCCAAGTGGGAAAGGGTGGTTTTGAGGCTGAAGGCAGCAAGAAAGCCTGCAGCCCCCAGGTCTGTGGGGCTACGCAAGCGGTTCCCAAAGAGCTTTAGAACAAGGCACAGTTTTCCCTCCTGGCTCTTTGTGCGTTGGAGCAATCTCCAGACATATGGAAATTTTGGAGGCTGGCGCGGTACCAAGTGGGAAAGGGTGGTTTTGAGGCTGAAGGCAACTACAAAGCCCACAGGCCCAATGTCTGTGGGGCCACGGAATCGGTTCCCAAAGAGCTTTAGAACAAGGCACAGTTTTCCCTCCTGGCTCTTTGGGCATGGGAGCAATCTCCAGACATATGGACATTTTGGAGGGTGGTGCGGCGTGGGTTGGGAAAGCGTGGTTTTGACGCTGAAGGCAGCAGGAAAGACCGCAGCCCCACGATCTGTTGGGCCACGCAAGCGGTTGCCAGAGAGCTTTAGAACAAGCCACAGTTTTCCTTCCTGGCTCTCTGAGCATGGGAGCAGTCTCCAGAGATAAGGAAATTTTGGAGGCTGGCGCGGGGCCAAGTGGGAAAGGGTGGTTTTGAGGCTGAAGGCAGCAGGAAGGCCCGCAGCCCCAAGGTCTGTGGGGCCACGCAAGCGGTTCCGAAAGAGCTTCAGAAGAAGCCACAGTTTTCCCTCCTGGTTCTTTGGGCGTGGGACCAACCTCCAGACATATGGAAATTTTGGAGGCTGGTGCCGCGTGGCGTGGGAAAGGGTGTTTTTGAGGCTGAAGGCAACAAGAAAGCCCACAGCCCCAAGCTCTGTGGGGCCACGCAAGCGGTTCCCAAACAGCTTTAGAACAAGGCACAATTTGCCATCCTGGCTCTTTGGGCGTGGGAGCAATCTGCAATGATATGGAAATTTTGGAGTCTGGGGTAGCGCCAAGTGGGAAAGGGTGGTTTTGAGGCTGAAGGTAGCAGGAAAGCCCTCAGCCCCAAGGTCTTTGGGGCCACGCAAGCAGTTCCCAAACAGCTTTAGAACAAGCCACAGTTTTCCCTCCTGGCTCTTTGGGCGTGGGAGCAATCTCCAGACATATGGAAATTTTGGAGGCTGGCGCGGGGCCAAGTGGGAAAGTGTGGTTTTGAGGGTGAAGGCAGCAGGAAAGCCGGCAGCCCCAAGGTCTCTGGGGCCACCCAAGTGGTTCGCAAAGAGCTTTAGAACAAGCCACAGTTTTCCCTCCTGGCTCTTTGGGCGTTGGAGCAATCTCCAGACATATGGAAATTTTGGAGGCTGGCGCGACACCAAGTGTGAAAGGGTAGTGTGATAAATGATTTAATCACAAACAGGATTCCAATTAGAATTTATAATTTATTAAAGGAATAAAGGCAAGCAAACAGCACTGGGTGTGCCGGGAGTCTCTGCCCAACCAAGACACACACCTTACAGACCCCATTTTTGGTTTATATCTCCTATACTAATACATATTCATAACTGCCTCTAAAATGGTTGGCCCTTGCCAAAAATGGGTGTATCCCCCCTCTTAGAACAGGACCGGTTTAAGTTGGTATTCTAGAATGTTCGCCAGGTGGCTCCTGCAAAACACAGACATGACAGACACACCGTCTCGTCTGCAGCCATACAGACAAAACAATCAAAGGTCACACTTCACCCTGTGGCCCTAACACTGTTCCACACTGACACGAATCAGTTAAGCACATTTCACAATCCCCCATTTTCTTTTTCTATGGCATTGGTTCGTGTTTTTTTTCCAACCGAGTTAATACTTGCCGAATTGGTATTAGTTTTGAATCTTCTTTTGTCTTTAGTATCATCAGGGAAAGAGTTTTCTCTTTCCCTGGTTCTGAATCAACAGGTACTGTAGCTATCTGCATTCCTTGTATAACTGAGTGTAT